>NC_143580.1:157020375-157354314 GCF_048544385.1 Mastigoproctus giganteus
ATGATGTTCCATCATATACATAATTATTAAAGATGCATAATTTTATTAGAGTATCCCGATACGTTAAATCAACCTTTATAGCATTTTTATTTTCCAAATATAGTTTCTAGAGAACAACTTTTAAATTATCAAGATTAATGCTCATAAATAGACTGTTAAAGTCAAATATTTGTATTTGCTTAATACTGTTATTTTTTATTGCATTTATAATCGGTAAGTTATTATTTATTATAATAGTTTTATTTAAGTTATTTAATATAATTTTAAGTAACTTTTCTAATGTTTTTCCGGGAAATTTAGCATAACTATCTCTACATGATGTTATGAATCTAAAAGCAATAGGTTATTTATGAAATTTGGGTATGCCATATATAAACGGATATTTTAGGTTATTAATTTTACTTTAATTTTACTTTAATTTTTTATGCAATGCAATTAATTTTTTGATTATTATATTAGAGGAAGATGTTATCTGTTTATATGTATGGCTAGACTGTAGTTCATTTTTTATAATTTCTATATAATATGATTTACATATGATTGCATAATTGCAAGCAGCTTTGTCAACGGGAGTAATTACAAAATGTTCATGTATATCTTTGAGCTGCCTATTTATTAATTTGGTATTATATAGATTATCCTGTATGAATTTCATACAGGTTTGATTATATTTGTTAGATATGATATTAAGCATTGTAAATAACCACACGTAGTATGCCTCAACCGGTATGTTATATTTGTATGCTGATCTTATGCAGTATTTTAGTAAATCCAGATATAACAATTTTTTAAAGATAGATTTATTAATAGGTAGATCAGGTCGAAATTTAAAACCCAGTGATAAAATATCTCTAAGTTCGGGATATGGGATTATATCTAGGATCCACGTATCTATGAAATGAAGGTTTATGGCAAATACATGTATCCTGTCCGATGTTAATATTGTGAAGGTTTTTAGCTATTATTTTATAGTTACACGCTTTAAGATCAAATGGTTTAGAATATCTAAATCTGATATTAATATGTAAGTTATTAATAGGCAGCAAGTCATTACGTAAATTAATAGTTTTATGTATACCCAAATCATCCATCATTTTATTTTGAAAGTATAAGACGAGGACAGAGTTTTCTGGCTGCATGCCAATATTCAAAATATTAATTCTTAACTTATGCACATTATATTAGACATTTAACAATGTCTAATATAATGTGCATAAGGTGAGAAGATGCAAAGACATAATCATTGGTTTTTCTATTTAGTGATTTGAGTACACTAAGTTTAATACTTAAAAGTGTGTTATGTATTTTACTAATATTTATAGGATCACTGTCCCACATTTTGAATAAATCTATAAAGTCTCCTAGATGTTCTCGGTTGCTTTTATATGTGTTGGATTTACAATATTTTCTATTGCAATTATATTTATGAAGTTTGGCAATTTGAAATATATTATAAACACAAATATCTTGTAAATTATTCGTCATATATTTTTGATTAAATTTATTATTTAGACCATATGGATATAGTGTTTTATATTGTAACATGCTAATTTCTTCTTGCAATAATCTTTCATTTGCGTTATTAATTACGTTAAGTATTAAAATGAAAATATTACCAAAAGTATGTTTTTGGAAATGTCTGAATTCAATATCATGTTCCAGATTACCTGTTTTCTTACTGGATTTGTTATTATAAGTTTTAATATCGGAACAATGAAGGTTCATTCTAATATTTAGTTTAATGCTAGTTTGACCAATATATTTCACATTGCAAGTACGACAAGTGATCATAGATTTGGATGCAGATAGAGGGCAAGTAAGACAATTTATTACAAGGTTGAAATTTAAGAGATGGTAATCGGATATTAGTGCCAGAAGCATTATACGCTAAACTACTCTGTAAAGTGTGTGGTATTCGTATATGTGTCAATGTATTAACACGGTTAGGATTACTATCCAGGGCAACAATAGTATCCTCGGTCACTTTTATCCTACTCTGCCGATGTAGTATATTATTATTACTATATTTAAGTGACATAATAAGAGCAAAGTTAATATAAAATAAGGCACCTCCATAGCCAGGTGGGAAGGAGCAGCAGTGCGTAGCACACGCTTCTTGATTAGACCGGGGTTTGAGCCCGTCACCACCAAATACGGAGGATGCGGAAAGGTCAGGGAATGACCACCACATATCCCGGAGCAATATGGCCTTAGTTGCTAATGCTCCTAAAAACCAAATATAACAATAATAACAATATAAAATAAGAGCAAAGTTAATATAAAATAAAATATAAAATAAAATCAAGATGCACAATCATAAATCCGTGAAGGTAAAATTAAGAAAGATCAATGAAGTTAAGAAAATAGAAAAAGCAATCTTAGGTAGTGTATACTTAACCTAAGCAAAGCTTTTGTATATATTTATAATTATATTAGTGATAAAAAAGAAAAGACAGTTAAAACGACAGTAACTGTAACTAATATTTATGGGTCAATGCAGTTGCAAGCAATCGTGCAATACACCCATAATGTCTATAAAATATTAAGGATAAAATATTAAGGATCAATCAAATAATAATACTATCAGGGACTTAAGAAAACGCAAAAAAAAAAAAAAAAAAAAAATTATTATCGCTTTTTACCGACAATCTAGATGACTTCAACTGGGGCCAACCACCCAGACCTATACAGGTGACCCCTGCTTAACGCTGATAGTTCGTTTCGGAAAAACTGAGCGCTAAGTGCATCTGCGCTAAGCGAGTGCCGTATTCCCATAAGGTAACATGTATTTGTGAGTTGTGGTCTATTCCATAGGATATTTTCTAATCAATAATAAATGGTATTGAAAATATGCACCAATGTCGATTAAAAATATTTAATATTCAAAATTTTGTACATATAAAATATTCTACATTATATACACATATAATTATGAGGTAATTAACTAACGAAAATCACGAATCTATTAATTTTATGGCCCTGTGCTCTCGAGTTTTCGTATCTTTGGACTGAAAAATGTATCGATTTTGGGTTGTGCTTTGGCCCTCTTCCTCTAGGGATTCATTTCTTTCTTCAAATTTCTTATTACCTTGGCACTTCGTTCCATGTCAGGGTCATTCTCCCGGAAATAATCACACATTTTTTGAAGTGTTAAAAGCTTCACTAAGTCCTTTTGCAGTCAGCAACTTCATCGGTTCTTCATCTATAGTATCTCGATCATCATCTCCCTCAATAGCAAGCTCTTGTTCTTTTATCATTTCCATTAGTTCTTCATTAGAGAGGCCATCCCTGTCGTTGTCGATCATCTCTTGTACGATGTCTTCGTTAATTTCGTGTAACCCTGCTTCTTTTCCGAGCTCAACAATTTGCGTTTTAACATTTTCAACGGAATCATCAGGTTCCTGGGAATGCTTTATGCAATTTTTTCAAACTTTCCTCCACACTCCAGTCATGGTTTTCTGAGTCACTTCATCCCAGGCACTTGAAATGTTGTAGATGGCTGTTTTAATGTTATAGGATTTCCAAAACTCCTTTAAGCTAGGTACATTTTCAGTGTTGATGGCTTTAATAGCTTGGGGAAAAGGTGTTCCTTATGTAGTATGCTTTAAATGTGGCAACTACTTCTTGGTCCATTGGTTGGATCTGAGACGTAGTGTTTGGAGGCATGTAAAAAACTTATGTGATTGTTCAAGTCTTCTAAGCTCTCTTTGCTTGGGTGTCAGGGCGCATTGTCCATGATTAGAATTGCTTTATAACCAATGTTATTTTTTGCACAATATTTTTCCACTGCAGGACGGAAGAACTTAGCATACCAATCAATGAAAAGCGGCCTGGTTACCCAAGTTTTTTTATTAGCCTTCCAGATTACAGGTAGGTTTGATTTAGCTAAACCTTTAAGAGCCCTTGGATTTTCGGAATGGTAAACTAAAAGGGGTTTTAATTTAAAATCCCCCGCAGCGTTACCACCCAACAACAAAGTTAACCGATCCTTCGCCGCTTTGAAGCCTGGCATGTTTTTTCCTTCTTTCGATATGAAACTTCTTTTAGGCATTCGTTTCCAAAAAAGACCTGTTTCATCTATGTTAAAAACTTGTTGAGCAGTATAACATCCCTCTTCAATAATTTTAACAAATTCTTTTTTGAAAGTTTCGGCTCCTTGTTGATCTGCACTTGCAGCTTCTCCCTATATTGCTACGTTGTGCAGGTTATAGCGCTTTCTAAATCTATCAAACCAGCCCTTACTAGCGTTAAATGGTTCCACATTTTTTTCAGGGTGAGCTTCCTTCAAATCTTCATACAGGCTCTTCGCTTTTTCTTTAATAATAATTGAACTTAACGGAATTCTACGTTGAATGTTGTCTTCAATAAAATTATGTAGACGTTTCTCCATTTCAATCATAATAGCCGGCCTAGCCCTAGTCAATTTAGTTGCCTGCAGGGGAACAGCTGTTTTTCCAGCTGCTAAAACTGATTCTTTATTTTTCATGATTGTTCTTACAGTTGAACCTGCCAGTCCTAAATTATTGCACACATCCACTTGTCTTTGACCAGAATCAATTCTCTTCAAAACGTCTAATTTAATTTTCAAGCTCAATGTTTTTCTTACCTTTCCAATCTCTGCACCGCATCCAGACATTGTTGCTTTTTCATTCTTATCCGCCATAACTCTCTGCAAATGTAACTGCGTTGCACTGATTGTGAACATACAGTAAACTGTCTGTATGTCTAACACTGTATGCACTGAATGATATCTAGAATTCCTCTGGCAAGTGAGCTGAAGACGGTGACAAATGTTTTATTTATCTGAAAAGTTCCATTTTACCATGCAGTAAAATCAAATGGTTGTTTATTGCACGAAAAGTACTGTAAGTACTTTTCGTGCAATAAACTTTTACTGTAGTGGTGTGAGTCATGGAGAATGTTTATGGAATTTCCAAAACAGTAAAACAAACAAATTTTATGTACTTCGGGTGACCGCAAGGTCAGAGGAGTTCAGAAGACAAGAGAGTACTGTACAAGAAACAGCACCGCATTTAGCACTCATGGGATTGATTGTGTGAAAAACATTTCACAAGTTATAGTTCCCACAGTAAAACAAAAGAAGAGATAGGGAGTAAATCTATTTTTAGTATCTTTCTATTACGGGTCAGAACAGAAAATGCAGACTTCGTAACAGCATATGACACTGGATGGTAAATTTTTTCAGCTTGTGTACTAAAAAATAATTTCTCCCTTGAAACTATCCACACCAAGAAAATAGAGCATACTGAAAGTTTAAATTTTGTACATAGAGTAGAAATTATAAAAATAATTACTGTAGTTAATTTCATGGTGGCTATTTTCTCCTTTTACCAAAAAAAAAAAAAAAGGCTTAAAACAAACTGGACTGAAGACGGATTTGTCAAAAATTCAATCTGAATGCTAGTAAAATAGCGTTACAATGAGTTTTGACAGCATAAAGCGAACTGCGTTATAACGGGGGGCCTGCTATACTGGCTTATATTTGGTTTAGATTTAAATTACTTAGCATATATTGATCATTACAGAAACAGAGAACCCTTGTCGTTTTTTGCCTTCAGTCTGGGTGGTTAGCCCCAGTTGAAGTCATCTAGATTGTCGGTAAAAAGCGATAATAATTTTTTTTTTTTTTTTTGCGTTTTCTTAAGTCCCTGATAGTATTATTATTTGATTGATCCTTAATGTTTTATCCTTAATATTTTATATATATAAAATATTAAGGATATGTATATATATTATGCAGGAATGAAATAATGTTAAAATGTAGAAATGTAGAAGCCGTCCTGTAGTTTAAAATACCTGAAGCAATCCAAGAACAAACCAGACCCTAGGCAACAATGGTTAAACATAAATATTAAATTCAATAAAAAATATACATAATTAGCCAACCATGGGAAAAGATACTTTGCAAGGGACTGTGTCGAGGGCTAACTAAACCCCTACAAAATATATAACCCATGGCTGGCAGAGCCATCAGTTTCAGTGACCGAAAGATGTCGATATGGACACATAAGTGGATTTTAGTGTTTTGCACCAACCTTGCGTAGAAATAAAAACAAAGGAAACTGGACTTTTAATAACTGTGTTTATAATAAATTATAATAACCTGTATTTACAATAAATTTAACTTTACGATAAACTATACATATAAAATATTAAAATCTGCTACATTATGAACAATAAAATGCATTAAAATATACTAAGTTAAAAGCGATAAAGAACCATAGCTTTCAAAGGCTCCAGCCTTCTTCTTCAGCGGTATTTTCTTATTCTGCAGTACATCTTTAAATATCAGCAGGTTTATGGTACTCGTCACGTGTTTCATTCTCACGTGTTCCGTTCTCTTGCGTTGTGGAACCGGAAGTGGCTCGAGCGGGAGTCATACGGAACCGTTCATCCCTTCTGAGGATAGTGGCCTCAAAGAGGGGATGAATCCGCGTACCTCTATCTCTATTAATGTTGATTGTAGAACAGATCCGCAAACTCTCGAGCCACTTACGGTCCCAGAACTTATGCGCCCGATCGGTGATGATAGCATCGTCCGGGTAGATCTGGTGCTGCTTCTCCCAAAAATGCTCGGCCACGGCGGACTTGCCATACTCCGCATTTCTTATTGCCTTAGTGTGTTCCCCCAGATGATCTTTGAGACGGCGTTTTGTTTCCCCTACATAACATTCCCCACAATCCGGGCATCTAATGCTATATATGACCCCACTTGTGTTCTCTTTTTGAATGGGGTCCTTAACCTGAGACACGATTGTGTGCAGCCTCCGCCCCGGAAGCTGCACACAACGTGTCTGGTACTTTCTTAGTATTCTAGCTATATGATCAGTCAGACCCGGATAATAGGGAATGTATGCAGTGGATGTCGGTGTAAAAGACTCGCCTCTCCTCTGGTTTCCTTTAACATATTTTTCTATAATCCTCTGGGGGTAGCCACATTTTGCAAGATCCGTCGTGAAATGTTCATACTCTAATTTCCTATCATCGGAGGTACTGCAATGTGATTTTGCTCTATCAACTAATGTTCTTATCACACTGTTCCTGGAAAAGGTACGTAGATGATACGTTTTCAATTATTTGGAAGGGGAGTGAAGATCAGGTGTTGAACATCTTAAATGGCTTCTCCCCATTCATACAGTTTACATCGGAGGCAGAAGAAGGAGGAGTTTTGCCGTTCCTAGATGTGTTGGTCTGTAGGGAAGACCGACAGCTAAAGACTAAGGTATATAGGAAATCCATGTGTAAAGGGCAGTATTCGCACTACAGCTCAGCTCAGACCAACCATCATAGGAACAGTGTGATAAGAACATTAGTTGATAGAGCAAATCACATTGCAGTACTCCGATGATAGGAAATTAGAGTATGAACATTTCACGACGGATCTTGCAAAATGTGGCTACCCCCAGAGGATTATAGAAAAATATGTTAAAGGAAACCAGAGGAGAGGCGAGTCTTTTACACCGACATCCACTGCATACATTCCCTATTATCCGGGTCTGACTGATCATATAGCTAGAATACTAAGAAAGTACCAGACACGTTGTGTGCAGCTTCCGGGGCGGAGGCTGCACACAATCGTGTCTCAGGTTAAGGACCCCATTCAAAAAGAGAACACAAGTGGGGTCGTATATAGCATTAGATGCCCGGATTGTGGGGAATGTTATGTAGGGGAAACAAAACGCCGTCTCAAAGATCGTCTGGGGGAACACACTAAGGCAATAAGAAATGCGGAGTATGGCAAGTCCGCCGTGGCCGAGCATTTTTGGGAGAAGCAGCACCAGATCTCCCCGGACGATGCTATCATCACCGATCGGGCGCATAAGTTCTGGGACCGTAAGTGGCTCGAGAGTTTGCGGATCTGTTCTACAATCAACATTAATAGAGATAGAGGTACGCGGATTCATCCCCTCTTTGAGGCCACTATCCTCAGAAGGGATGAACGGTTCCGTATGACTCCCGCTCGAGCCACTTCCGGTTCCACAACGCAAGAGAACAGAACACGTGAGAATGAAACACGTGACGAGTACCATAAACCTGCTGATATTTAAAGATGTACTGCAGAATAAGAAAATACCGCTGAAGAAGAAGGCTGGAGCCTTTGAAAGCTATGGTTCTTTATCGCTTTTAACTTAGTATATTTTAATGCATTTTATTGTTCATAATGTAGCAGATTTTAATATTTTATATGTATAGTTTATCGTAAAGTTAAATTTATTGTAAATACAGGTTATTATAATTTATTATAAACACAGTTATTAAAAGTCCAGTTTCCTTTGTTTTTATTTCTACGCAAGGTTGGTGCAAAACACTAAAATCCACAGTATGAATATACCCAACCTCAGAGGCCTGTTTGAAGAATGGACACATAAGTTAGGTATTAAAATAATATAATAAAATAGAAATTAAGTAGCTTATTAATAGTAATTTTGCAGAAGACAGGCTGGATGACATTTAGCCCGACCGATAGCTGTAACAACCATTTTGCCAAAAAAAAAAAAAAAAAAAAGGCTTAAAACAGACTGGACTGAAGACGGATTTTTCAAAAATTCAAATGCTAGTAAAATAGCGTTACAATGAGTTTTGACAGCGTTATAGTCAGTACCTCGATCCCCCTCGAATTGCTCTAATAGTTCATGAGGTATGAAAACTAAGAATAAGATAGTTAAAAGTAAAAAGTGAAGGAAAAGTGTTTATAAGATTGTACATAGGATGGTACAGGGAGCATCACTTCCCGACCCCATAAGAAAGGGATCCTGGTATAGTAAGATGATATCAGCAAAGAAGAGCCGGTAAAAAATGGTAATATATAACGGAAATATATCCAAAAGTGGAATACCGGAATGGCAATGTGAATATATGACATGTGATTTGACTTACAGTCTTTCTTGTCTATGCTTCAACAGGGTAAGGTAACATATATTTAATGCCGTATTACCTTAGTGTTTTCACCATGGGTATATCCTACTCCCTATAACCTTAAAATTTTCACTATGAATATTGCCTATTTGGTGTTTAGGAATTTATATTAGGAATTAGCCATTCCGGTATTCCACTTTTCAATATATTTCTGTTATATATTACCATTTTTTACCGGCTATTCTTTGCTGATATTATCTTACTATACCAGGATCCCTTTCTTATAGGGTCGGGAAGTTACGCTCCCGGTACCATCCTATGTACAATCGTATAAACAACTTTTCCTTCACTTTTTACTTTTAACTATCTTATTCTTATTTTTCATACCTCATGAACTATTAGAGCAATTCGAGGGGGATTGAGGTACTATTACTTTAACTAGCCTTCTCTCTGTTCTCCTTTTGTTAGCTAATTTAGTTTATTATGTTTAGCAGATTATTTGGTTCTCAGCATTGTTTATTTACTATTTTGTTACAGCTATCGGTCGGGCTAAATGTCATCCAGCCTGTCTTCTGCAAAATTACTATTAATAAGCTACTTAATTTCTATTTTATTATATTATTTTAATACCTAACTTATGTGTCCATATCGACATCTTTCGGTCCTAGTTATACAGGCAGATGACAACAGAAACTGATGGCTCTGCCAGCCATGGGTTATGTATTTTGTAGGGGTTTAGTTAGCCCTCGACAAAGTCCCTTGCAAAGTATCTTTTCCCATGATTGGCTAATTATGTATATTTTTTATTGAATTTAATATTTATGTTTAACCATTGTTGCCTAGGGACCGGTTTGTTCTTGGATTGTTTCCGGTATTTTAAACTATAGGACGGCTTCTACATTTCTACAATTTAACATTATTTCATTCCTGCACATGTTTAATGACGGATGTAATGTTCTATCTCAGATGGCATTAATCTGATTGGTTAATATTATCTTATAATATTCCAGTTCTACGCTTTAGTAATCTGATTCTATATATATATCGAGCCCATCACCACCAAATACGGAGGGTGCGGAAAGGTCAGGGAATGACCACGGCATATCCCAGAGCAATATGGCCTTAGTTGCTAACGCTCCTAAAAACAAAATAACTAATTATATATATATATATAGTTATTATAGTGAGAGCACAAAGAGTACTATACATTACATCAGTCTGTAATCTAGTTATTACAGTAAAAAAAACAAGTACTATACAGATGCTGAACATGTATATGAACACAACAGTATACAGTAGGCATAAGGCCAAAATAACTTATAAAAATAAAATACCCCATGCAGGCATACATGGCCAAACCCCGGAAGTAAACATATAATTAGTAATAAAATAAATATATAATACAATGATGATTATGTAATTCACTATTGGTGTAGCGATACATTGAAAGGGACTTTTTCAAGGGCTAATAACTTTTATATTCAACCATATTGTTGATATATATATATATATATAAATATATATATATACAGTGAAACTTCCCTTTAACGGACAGCCATGGGGAACGAAAATGTGTCCGTTAGAGAGAAGTTTCCGCTAACAAGAAGTCTGAGGGAGAAAAAAAAAAAAGAAAGAAAAATCGTTAAATGTTTAATGTAAAATTAAATTAAATTATATACAGATTTTGCACAATATTTTTGTAAATAATATACATACAATTGTGCTATGCATATTATGACTTTATCTTATGAAAAATACATAAAGTAATCACTTATTTTCTTCTGCACCTTCTTCCGGCTGATAATTTTGTTTTCAACATTTGTTTTGAGTGAAGGAACCATCGAAAGTCCTTCAGTAAGATACTTCAGCGGCGAAAAAACATTTTTAAACGATTGATTTGTATGAGCGCTTCTTCTATTTTCATCGGTGGTTCGTCATTAATATGTTCTTTGACATAATGACCTCCTTCCATTTCTTCATCCTCATGAGGAACTTCTTGAAAAATATCGATGATAATGTCGTTGATATCTATAGCACCATCTTCTGTAGTGAGGTTCGAGTCTATATCTTTGTAGCCAGGGTCACTTGTAGCTGAAGTATCGTACATTATCAATAGATGAAGTACTTGTTCTTCTTGGTGCTCCACATTGCTGTTCACAACTTCAATTTTGCGTTTGAGAAGCCAGACTTTACAAAACAGTTGACAACAGTTTGTTTTGTAATTGCGTTTACTGAAGAGGAAATCCATTGAATCGCATCTAGGATGCTGATTTTCTTTGAAAAGGTCACTCGCACATGTTACATCGTTCATGTTTGCAAATGAGATGTCTTAAAACACGTTTTCTGTAGTGAAGTTTAAAATTTTTTATTATCCCATGATCCAAGAGCTGACACTCTGCAGATGTGTTTGGTGGCAGAAAAACGATTTGAATGTTGGACAATTCAATGTGCGGGTGAGATGCAGCATTATCCACGAAAAGAATAATTTTTCTGTTTTGACGAATCATGTTTTGGTTAAAGTGACTTATCCATTCGCTCACGATATCTCGTGTCATCCACGCTTTTTTATTAGACTTCCAGTCAACATTCAAAAAATTCAACTTTATGCCCTTGAAACAACGAGGATTTTGTGGGTTTCCTTTAACAAGAGGTTGTTCAAAGTCTCCCAGCATATTTGTACACAATAGTGCAGTCAAGCGTTCCTTAGAAATTTTTCCGCCCTGGCACTTTTCGTTTTTTAGACTCATTGTTTTTTCAGGAAGAGCTTTAAAAAACAACCCTGTTTTGTCACAGTTGTAAATATCCTTAACTTCAAAATCACGACATAAATCTTCCAATTTGATGGTCCACTCTGTTACAACCCCGGTATTAACAGATCCACCTTTACCACTTACTGTTTTCCAAGAAATTTTATGCCGAGTTTTGAACTTGTCTAGCCATCCCACAGAAGCTTTGAACTCATTTACTCCCATAGATTTCGCAACCTCCAAAGCCTTTTTCCCTAATAATAGGCCCATTAATGGGAATTTTTTAGCACGTGCGCGACAAAACTACTCGTACGTAACATTGTCAATTTGAAGTCCAACAGTTTTCGGGAATGATTTTTGAACTTGATCATTTCCGTGTTGCCAAAATTGTTTGAGCAGTTAATTTTTTTTCTTTAGGATGTCGCTTACCTGCGTCTTCCCGATTTTGAATTTTCCAGCGAGATTGCGAACACTATTTTTTTGCCGATCATATGCATTAATTAGTTCGACTTTATCTTTTAAAGTTAAATGTTTACAAGAAGACATTGTGCACTTCACACGACACTGAACAAAACTGAAAACTCAAAAGATGAAAGGCTGAGCAAATCCCCCCCCCCTGCACACACCGAATTTATCAGAAGTTTTTACACGTGCCTTAAAATTCTTGAAAAAGGGTTTAGAACCGCGACGTAAACCTTGATAAAATTCAGAATCAGAAATAGAAAATAAACACACGATTGAGGCAATACGTGGAAGAAACGTTCCTAGAAAAAGGGCCGTGAGCTCGCCCGCTGTCCGTTATGGGGAGATCAAATTAAGTGCTAATCTAAATGAAACAGTGCAGATTGCCTGTCCGTGTCCGTTACAGAGAATGTCCGCTAGACAGAAGCTGCAAACACGTTAAAACCAATGGAGGTGAGCTGGGGAATTTGAAAATGTCCGTTGTAGAGAGATGTCCGTTAACGAGAGGTGTCCGTTAGGAGAAGTTTCACTGTATATATATATATATATATATATATATATATATATATATGTATATATACAGGTTGATTCACTACCAGTGCGACAAACTTGCAGGTGGTGTAGGGGGCACAAAGACGAATCGGAATCACATAGCATTGCAGGGTCCAAAATGCCTTCGTCATGCGGTAGAGGACGTTGAACGGGAGGTCGCGTGAACAGTGATCCCGCTGGAAGTCAGCATTTGCGAACCGTTTCTGTTGAAGAAACCAAGTAGCAAAAGTCCTCCGGAGTGGATAATCCGCAGGCTCCAATGATTGGACACATTGCAGATGGTATGAACTGATTTTGTTTGTTGACAGTATCCTCCATACAGTGGATTGGGAAATACCCAATCGTTGGCCTATCGCTCGAGTACTCGTACTTGGATTGCCTTCTGCAAGACGTAGGACATTCTCCTCATTGTCTGTCGTCCTCGTCGTTTCCTCTCGATTCATGGTACCTCTCGTGAAACAACCAGTCTCATGTAACCTTCTGTGCACACGTGCAAAAATCGTATGATGAGGAGCAAAGCCTGTGCAGGAAACGTTCCTGGTACAAGCACAGAGCGGCGCGCCCATTACAGTCTGCAGCTCCATATGCGAGGTGCATATCGGCCAGTTCAACGTTTGAATACTTGTCCATCCTACTGCCTCGGGAACCGGTTTGCAAATGCTGACTTCCAGCGGGATCGCTGTTCACGTGACCTCCCGTTCAACGTCCTCTACCGCATGACGAAGGCATTTCGGACCCTGCAATGCTATATGATTCCGATTCGTCTTTGTGGCCCCTACACCTCCTGCAAGTTTGTCGCACTGGTAGTGAAACACCCTGTGTGTGTGTGTGTGTGTGTGTGTATATATATATATATAGTTATTATAGTAAAAGTATAACATGTACTATATAGATGCTGAATATGTATATATACATAACAGTATACAGCCGGCCATAAGGCCAAAATAACTTATAAAGATTAAGGTAGCCTGTATAGGTCTACAAGGCCATACCCTGGAAATAAACATGTAATTAGTAATAATATATAAATATATAATACAATAATGATTATGTAGCTAATTATTGATATACAGATACGTTGAAAGGGACTTTTTCAAGGGCTAACCCTTTCAATATATCCCACCATTAATTAACAGAGCTATCCGTTTCTGATTGCTATTTGCCTGTTTAACTAAATCCAATTGTTAAACTTAAACATAAGGCTAATTTGGTTATAATTTCGCAGCAAACAGGCAAGGTAACATTTAGCCCGACAAATAACTTCGAAACGAATATATAGAAAATAGAAGAAACTATAATTTTCAATCTGTTGTGGTATTTTTATTTGTTTCAATTTCTGTTGTGGTAGTTTTATTTGTTTTATATTTATGCAAAAGAAAGCTACTGCTGACATAAGGAGAAAGGAAGTAGGGATAAGTATAGTAAAAGTACCTCAATTTCCCTCGAATTGCTCTAATAGATCTTGAGGTATGAAAAATTAGGATTAGATATTAAAATGTGAAAAGTAAAGAAAACAGCTTTATATAATTGTACTTAGGATAGATACCGGGAGCGTAACTGCCCGACCCTTTAGTAAGGGATACTGGTATTCCATAAGAGGACACCAGTTGGTGTTTAATAGATAAAGATAATGATGAAATATAGAATAATATGGAATAATAAGTAAATAAAAGAATGGCTAATTCCAAATACCTAAATACTAACTGATTTTATAATAAATTACATTTAAGTTATGTTTAAGTTTAAGAATTGGACTTTGTTAAATAGGAAAATTGCAATCTTAAACAGATAACTCTGTTAATTATTGGTGGGATATATTGAAAGGTTCAGCACTTGAAAAAGTCCCTTTCAATGTATCTAAATATCAATAATTTCCTACATAATCGTTATTGTATTATATATTATTACTAATTACATGTTTATTTCCAGGGTATGGCCTTGTAGACCTACACAGGTTATCATAGTCTTTATAAGTTATTTTGGTCTTATGGCCCGTTGCACACTGTTATGTTTATATACATATTCAGTATCTATATAGTACATATTATACTTTTACTATAATAACTAGATTACAGACTGATGTAATGTTCAATCTACTATTGATGGCATTAATCTGATCTGGCAAAAAACTTTTACATTTATCCCTATTTTATATACATATATATACACGGTATCTCAAAAATATTGGTACAAATATTTAGGGAAGGTAGGTAACATCTAAAGGAATGTGAATTGCATAGGAACCCATAACTGGAAGCGTCACGGGAAAGTAGTAGTTGTTATTGGTTTTTAGGAGCATTAGCAACTAAGGCCATATTGTTATGCGGTAGTCATTCTCTGACCTTTCCGCATCCTCCGTATTTGGTGGTCACGGGCTCGAACCCTGGTCTAATCAAGAAGCGTCTGCTACGCACTGCTGCTCCTTCCCACCAGGCTACGGAGGCGCCTGGGAAAGTAGTAGCAAAGGCACAAGAAGCAGAAATGACACAAGACAGTAATTAGTGGCAAACATTTATTTGACATAATATTAACAATGGAGTACGAGATGAATGCATTTCATAATGTTACAACAAATGCTCGAAGGTTCCACCACGAGACGCGATGCATGCGTGACACCGACGCAGCATGGATTGGCGGACATGGTCGAACACACCTGGAATTTCTTTGACAGTAGCAGCAGTCTCGCCACGGGATCCATTTCTGTCTCCACAGGCGATTCATACACGATAGATTTGAGGCCCCCCCACAGAAAGAAATCAAGGCTCGATAAATCAGGTGAACGTGAGGGCCAGGCAATGAGTCCACCACAGCCAATCCATCGACGCCCAAAACGCCTGTTCAAATGGTCACGAACACGCCTTCCATAATGGGCAGGCGCCCCGTCATGTTGAAACCAAATGTTGCATCTCACATTTGCTGGAACATTGTCAAGTAACCCTGGTAGAACTTGTTCAAGAAAGATCCGATATTTAGCGGAGTTCATGCGGGATGTAACAGGTATGGGCCGACTAAGCAGTCACCGACCATACCTGCCCACATATTTATTGCAAAGCGATGTTGTGCCACATGGGGGGCACACCGAGTGGGCCCTCTGCTAATCCATACACTAGGTGTATGTCTGCCAGTTCAAAGTTCGTATATCGATGCATGCTCTTCGTGCGGCGACTATTGCTTGAATGAGTAAACCAGAAATTTCCCCTCTCGCAAACTGATGAACAGCGCCGTGAAACGACTTACAGTGATGTTTCCAGTTATGGGTTCCTATGCGATTCACAATTCCTTTAGATGTTACCTACCTCCCCTAAACATTTGTACCAATATTTTTGAGACACCCTGTATGTGTGTGTGTGTGTGTGTGTGTGTGTGTATACAGGGTGTTTCAGTTAAACGTTTCAGAACTTCTAAGAGGGGTAGGGTACATCCTGACAACTCGAAATCATATAGCAATGTGGGGTCGGAAATGCTTTCCTGAAGCGGTGTTGTACGCAGAAGCACCATAAAGAAAAGAGACCGTAAGTGAGAAATCGTTTTAATAATACATGAAAAGAAGCAAAAGGTACATGGATTAAAGTAAGTGTTCGAAGTTTCTTCCACGGGCTACAATGCACGCCTCACATCTCCGACGCATGGACATCCGAACATTCTGGAATACTCCAGGCGAATTTCGAATTTCTTCGGCAGCTACTGCGATTCTTGCAACCAGCTCCTCAGCATTGTCAACAGGGGTGTCATAAACTAGCGATTTCATATGACCCCAGAAATAAAAATCAAGACATGATAGGTCGGGTGACCGAGCAGGCCAACGCACGGGACCACCACGTCCGATCCACTGTTGACCAAATGTGACATCCAGGTAGTTACGAACATCTCCGCTATAATGGGCAGGGGCTCCATCGTGTTGGAACCACATTGTCTGTTGCGTCGATGCAGAAATCTCTCAAAAGTTGTGGCAATACTTGCTGCAGAAAGATCAAGTAGATAGGTCCGGTTAGACGACACGGTAACAGGTAAGGTCCGATGAGGTGATCTCCCATAATACCGGCCCATACATTGACCGAAAATCGAATCTGTGCTGCACGACGTCGTATTGCATGCGGGTTCTCGACCGCCCAGATATGGTCGTTATGCGTGTTGAAAATTCCTTCCCTTGTGAAGGAATTTTCACGGTCATATGAAATCGCTAGTTTATGACACCCCTGTTGACAATGCTGAGGAGCTGGTTGCAAGAATCGCAGTAGCTGCCGAAGAAATTTGAAATTCGCCTGGAGTATTCCAGAATGTTCGGATGTCCATGCGTCAGAGATGTGAGGCGTGCATTGTAGCCCGTGGAAGAAACTTCGAACACTTACTTTAATCCATGTACCTTTTGCTTCTTTTCATGTATTATTAAAACGATTTCTCACTTACGGTCTCTTTTCTTTATGGTGCTTCTGTGTACAACACCGCTTCAGGAAAGCATTTCCGACCCCACATTGCTATATGATTTCGAGTTGTCAGGATGTACCCTACCCCTCTTAGAAGTTCTGAAACGTTTAACTGAAATACCCTGTATACACACAGGTTATTCACTACCAGTGCGACAAACTTGCAGGTGGTGTAGGGGGCGCGCAAAGATGAATCGAAATCACATAGCATTGCAGGGTCCGAAATGCCTTCGTCATGCGGTAGAGGACGTTGAACGGGAGGTCGCGTGAACAGCGATCCCGCTGGAAGTCAGCATTTGCGAACCGTTTCTGCTGAAGAAACCAAGTAGCAAAAGTCCTCAGGAGTAGATAATCCGAAGGCTCCAATGATTGGACGCGTTGCAGATGGTATGAACTCATTTGGTTTGTTGACAGTATCCTCCATACAGTGGATTGGGAAATACCCAATTGTTGGCCTATCTCTCGAGTACTCGTACTGCCTTCTGCAAGATGTAGGACATTATCCTCATTGTCTGGTGTCCTCGTCGTTCACTCTCGATTCATGGTACGTCTCGTGAAACAACCAGTCTCACGTAACCTTCTGTGCACACGTGCAAAAATCGTATGACGAGGAGCACGCCTGTGCAGGAAACGTTCCTGGTACAAGCGCAGAGCGGTGCACCTGTTACAGTCCGCAGCTCAATACGCGAGGTGCATGTCGGCCAGTTCAACGTTTGAATACTCGTCCATCCTACTGCCTCGGGAACCAGTTCGCAAATGCTGACTTCCAGCGGGATCGCTGTTCACACAACCTCCCGTTCAACGTCCTCTACCGCATGACGAAGGCATTTCAGACCCTGCAATGCTATGTGATTCCGATTCGTCTTTGTGCCCCCTACACCTCCTGCAAGTTTGTCGCACTGGTAGTGAATCACCCTGTATATGTGTATGTGTGTGTATATATATATATATATAAAAATTTATAATTTATTAATTTTGCATTCATTGAAACCATTTCATCAACTGTATACCTTCTTCGTATGTAACTCTTTAAACATTACCTTTATAAAGTTACATTGAATGCCCATTTATATATATATTAACTGTTAATCCTTCGTGTTACTTTACTATTTCCTCTGCAGAAATAATACAACAGGTATGTTACCTTTCCACATTCTCACAGCAGTTCCTTTCTGCAGATCGATTAGAATAATTCGTCCAAATCCATCGGTAACTGCTCCCAGAGTCCTTGTCGGAGATAGTGAAATGCTTATTCCTTGTCTTCGTTTATCATATAATCCAAACCTTTGTAAAAATGACAGAATAAAAAAATCTATATTAAAAGCTTACCATTTATAAAATTCATTGATAATTTTAAAATAAGATTTTTACTTTCAATTACAGTAGATAATTTGCACTTGGTAAATTATGCCATGTGAAGAATATCTGTGCGTGATATTTCAGTTCTTTTTAACTTCATTACTTGAGAATTTAGCATGTTATCTATAAACTGAACTATGCTTTCATCTCTTAAATTGTCACACTAACCCAGTAAATTTCCAACAGTCCATTTTTAAATTTTGTGGTTCCTTACCAATAACAAATCATGATAAAAGGCTTACCAATGCACAATTGCTTGCCTGTTATATTTTTTTAATTATCATTACTTGACCGACTTATATAAAGTTTATGAACTTATGCATTATAACAAGTACACGTGATCTCTCTCTCAACCCCCCCCCTGCTCATGCAGTGTACATTAGTCTAGTTTCTTACAAGTGATGGAGGGAAATTAGTTTGTTTCCATCATTTGTGTAAGAAAACATAATGAGGAACGGTGGCAACTCATGACTCTGATGTTTGGGGATGCTGTGTCTGAAAGTTACATTAAATTGCCTTGGTTATAAGACATGTACAGTAATAATAATAATAATAAGCAAGTTAAAAATACTACAAAACATTAACTAGACATTTATCATTAAACAGACTTGAAGTTTTATTTAAAAACAAAATCCATTCTTTGGTTTTTATTTGTTGAAAACAGATTAACTTTTTTCATTCAAGTTTGGTGCACTGTTCGCCAAGCTTTTCTCTATTGAAAGCATTGCTTGAGCATTTAGCCTTTCCAGATTCATAGTGCTCCTTAAAAATGTTTTTATTCTTTTTAATATTGAATGGCAGCGTTCAGGATCTGAAGTAGTCATCAGAATGGTCAAATGAACTTTTATGAGTTTTGTAAGTTCACCAAGAACTTCAGCTAGATTATTTTCTGAGATAAATTTCAGCAAGTCAGTTAATTTGCAATTGTGTAAATCGTGTGTGCTATAGAAACTTGTAATTCCTTTTTCAATCATGGGATATGCCTCAATAGTCTTCCACGCGCATTTTTGTACGAAAAATAACAGTTCTCCTTGTTAAACAATTTAGCAGCAATTAATTGCTTTGTAAAAGAATATTTCTCACCTATGTCAACACTTATATAGTTGCATACTTCCTTCGCTTCAATCATGAGTGTTTTTGAAGGATTTTCATAGTACATTGAATTCCTGATTTTTAGAATGGCATTCTTAAAGTTTCCTATTTTAACTGCCTCAAAATCGAGATTGCATTTGATTATAAATAACTTCCACGTGCGGCATTATCTGATGGAAAAGTTCTAAGCAGAACTCGAATTTTTCATTACTTAAGATGTGCAAAATTCTAGTTACTTCTGAAATCATCTTACTGCATTTGCTGTCGCTTGTAGTTCCTCCATGGACTTTTTTAAGGATTCAAAATTTTCATAAATGCTGTTCATAGTGCGTATATTGAAGTTCCATCTTGAATGTGTATATTGAAGTTCCATATTGATCTAGAATGCACTTCGATATTCCGTCTGCCATTTGGTTTTCCGGAGTGAAAAAAACCCCAAAAACACTCAAAAATATCCCCATTCAGTTCATATCTAAGAATATTTACCATTTTTGTTTTTTATTTGACACATTTTTTTTTTTTGACACAGCAGATGTTCTGAAACATCTGCTGTGTCATCAGCCATGCCAGCTACGAATGAAGCTTCTTTAATTTCTCTGTTTATTTCATCCCGGCATATTTGCAGAAACAATCAAGAATAACATTCTGAATAGTTTTCGAAATGCCTTTAAATGCTGCATTACTTTCTAAATGGTTCTTTAAATTGAATCTAATGTACAAGCGAAATTTATTAATCTTCTAAATACTCCCGGATTTTTAGAATCGCCTTTTTCGTCATGTCCACATAAAGGGAACTTCAAACTGTCCACAAAATTTAATGCAGTCTATTATTTTAGATAATACCTCACGATTCTTTGTAACTTTTCTGTTATATCTGCAGATCAAAAGTCTGTAGGCCTCACTAAGCTGTTCTTTAATATTTACGTTTCCTAACAGCAATAGTGAAATCACATTATTAATATGTTTATTCGAACTCTCATGTTTTAGAGTTTTTTCTTTCATTTTGTTTATGTTTGTAAAGCCACTTTTTGTCCACGTTAAGTCACCTCCGAACAGTAAACACGGAAAACAAAACAACATATTTTTAACTTCACAACCACAAAGTCAACGTTTTCTTTGGTACTCAAAAAATAGGAACTCAAAAAAATCCATTAAGCAATGAAAATTAAAAGAAATGTCCTATTCACAAAAAAAAAGTTAAAAATTAAAAAAGAATCTAACGAAAATTTTCAAAACAATTTTCCTTCCTGAAGCTGACAACGCTTTTCAACCGTATGTCGTGATCACAGGAATGAAAATTACCGAATAGGGTTGAACCTGAAACTTAAGTAGTGATTATTTGTCTTCGCACATGCGTGTAAAGGTCCACGCATCGGAGATCAAATATAGCCACCGAAAATTTTCCAGCAAACATTAACAGAATTCTGATGTAATTTAATTTCTATGGTTTCTGCAATTAATAGTCGCGTATAATTACGTTGAACATTAAGTATTTTAGCCTTGTTAAATAAAAAAGTGTTTTTCATTAATGGCATGAAAGGCTAATTCTGACGCTACTGAACGAGAAGCACGAACTGAGGCTTCATGTTGATTTACACGAATATTCAGAGAAAATTGTGTCTAACCTTGGTAAGATGAGTCTCAATCACTGCAAGAAATGTTGAATACCAGATCATTAATTTGTGTTGCGAACGCGGAAAGAACCGAGCGATTGTTCAGTATAGTGTGTAATTTCCATATTGGCCTGGCCACAATTTTAAATTCGGTATCTTTAAAGAATCTATTAAGCTGTTTGTGCCACTGTTCAACATATGGGACAGAAATAAAGTATTTTTTGATATTAATATTGTTAGTTGGTGTAGTATTTTGTGTCCTATCCTTAGCCTGTACCCTAATTCGGTTTATTGTGGCAAGGGGATAACCCCTGTTTAAGGACCTGCTAGTTAATATTTGTATTTCTGAGCCCAAAGGAGATTCCGTCGTTCAATATTTATAGGCATTTAGAAATTAATTAAAGATAATCGATCTTTTGTAGGTGAACGGGTGATAGCTATTATAATGCAGAAGCATACCGGGGTTTGTAGGTTTTCGATAGATCCTAAATTGGATTTTATTCGAGTCCCGAGTAATTGTGAAATTTAGAAAGTTTAATGACTTTGTATCCGTATCCTCCCTTTCCAATGTAAATTGGAGTCTAGAATGAATATTATTAAATGAATGTAAAATGTCTTGGATAGTACTACGATCAGTAATAACAAGAACATAGTCTAAATACCTCCCATAGTATGTGATACGGGGTCGAAAAAGTGTCCAACATATATGCTCAATCGTTGAGAATTAGATCTCTGACATTAAGCCGCTCAGGCTCAAACCCATTGGCAATCCAAAAATTTGTTTGTACACCTTGTCTCGAAAGGTGATATAGTTGGCCTCAACTATATCACCTTTCGAGACAAGGTGTTTAATTAAGTGAATTAAGTCAGTTTAATTAAGTAAAAAATTTCCTTAATAGGTAGCTTAGTATAATTAATCAGTATCGAGTTTTTATTTAACATATCCCAAATAATATCTGTGTATTCAACGTTTACATTCATATATAACGAGGTAACATCTAGTGAGAATAAATTGCATTATCGCCAAGTCTACAGTCTTTAAGATTATTAAATAATGTATCGTAGTTCTTAATCCCAAATTGTATTACCTTTCTAAAGAGTTTTATAATGCTATATACATGTGTGACTAAGGATGAAAATGCCAAGTTCCCGTAGGAAACAATAGGTCGAATAGGAAATTCAGTCTTGTAATTTTACCTGACTGAAAAGTGTAGGAATATTGTATGTTCTTGCCTTCAATTCCTTTAACTGGGCCATAGTAACGTAGTCATTTTTTCGATACGTGGTTAACGTTTTATTGTATTGATTGACCAAATTGGTAAACAGTGCAGATATCTGAAACAACTGAATCTAACTTATTAATATAATCAGGTTTATCTAGTATTACCACCGTATCTCCTTTATCTGCCCTCTGTATAATGATGTCCTTATTCCCCGAAGTTCTCGTAAAGCTGAACTGTCATGTGTATTCAATTTAGGAAGTCGTGTTTCTTTTATGTTATTCACTACTTGGTTAACTTGTTGAATAAATGAATCTTTTTGTGGAACATTACAAAGTCCAAATTCAATATCAATTACGCATTGTTTTTTAGGTAGTTTTTGAGGTGGTAAATTATAATTTAGTCCTTTGAATAAAAGTGAAATCTGGTCCTGCAATAGTGTACACGAGAAAAAATTTGTAACCTGTTGATATGTCGGTTCGTTGAATACTGGGTGAGGGGGGGGTGTTCGTGACCTAGCTGACGTATTCTGTGGTAGTACATTGTGAGTATTTGGGGGGTTGTCACCCAAATCGTATCTACTTGGTCGCAAGCCCGCGACAATGTGTTAGAATTCGCACGAACATGTCTTGACCTATCCGATAATGTTTGCAATTTATTAACGTGTCTGTTTTTTTTTTTTTTATTTCTGAGGCCTGTGCTTCCCATCGCAAATCTATGGAGGTCTTCAATACAGACCAATTGTTTGGATGTAGATAAATTTTTAATTTATCGCGAAGCTTCCTAACCTGGGAAAGGTATTTTTGTTTATTCGAATATTGAGATTTTAAGGCAAGCTTAACAATATTACGCGATGTGGCCAGTGTTAGCTGTTTAATGTCTGCAATTTTTTGATTTAAATTAACCTTGGCAAACTTCGGAACGATGTTGTTTTGAAAGCAATATTTTAGAAAAGAAATATGGTAACTTTGGGCCGAGTATCTTAATGTTGATTTAATGTAATTTTGCACCAAGCCATTCAAAAAATCCCCCATACATATATACATTTGACACCTTTTCGACCCCCTATCACATACTATGGGAGGAATTTAGATGAAGTTCTAGTTATTACTGATAGTAGTACTATCCAAGACATTTTACATTCGTTTAATAATATTCATTCTAGATTCAAATTTACATTGAAAAGGGAGGATACGGATACAAAGTCATTAAACTTTCTAAATTTCACACTTACTCAGGACACAAATAAAATCCGATTTAGCATCTAACGAAAACCTACAAACACCGGTATGCTTCTACATTATAATAGCTATCACCCGTTCACCTACAAAAGATCGATTATCTGTAATCAATTTCTAAATGCCTATAAATATGCAATGACAGAATCTGCTTTGGGCTCAGGAATAAAAATATTAACTAGCAAGTACTTAAACAGGGGTTATCCCTTTGCCACCATAAACCGAATTAGGGTACAGGCTAAGGATAGGATACAAAATACTACACCAACCAACAATAGTAATATCAAAAAACACTATTTCTGTCCCATATGTTGAACAGTGGCACAAACAGCTTTTAGATTCTTTAAAGATACCGAATTTAAAATTGTGGCCAGGCCAATACGGAAATTACACACTATACTGAACAATCACTCAGTTCTTTCCACGTTCACAACACAAATTAATGATCTGGTATACAACATTTCTTGCAGTGATTGCGACTCGTCTTACCAAGGTTCGACACAATTTTCTCTGACTATTCGTGTAAATCAACACGAAGCCTCAGTTCGTGCTTCTCGTTCAGCAGCGTCAGAATTAGCCTTTCATGCCATTAACGAAAAACATACTTTTTTTATTTAACGAAGCCAAAATACTTAATGTTAAACGTAACTATACGCAACTATTAATTGCAGAAACTGTAGAAATTAAATTACACGAGAATTCTGTTAATGTTTGGCAGCCATATTTGATCTCTGATGCGTGGACCTCTACGCGCATGTGCGAAGACAAATAATCACTAAATTTCAGGTTCAACCCTAATCGGCAATTTTCATTCCTGTGATCACGACATACGGTCGAAAAGCGTTGTCAGCTTCAGGAAGTAAAATTGTTTTGAATATTTTCGTTAGATTCTTTTTAATTTTTAATTGTGTTAAATTGGTTTTTAATTATTTATTTTTTACTCTAATACATGTTCAACCCAAGCACGGTACTAAGTACTATAGGTTCTAATACCTCTTGTGTTTGGGGTTCACATAAAAAAAAATAAAAAAATAAAAAAATGTAAGTTTTCGAATTTTTCGTTTAAATTTCTGGAGAGTATCATACGGAAGTGTTCTACGTACTATATTGAGGTAAACTGCTCTTAATATTTTAAAAGAATCTATATAATATCAGTGCAGATACACCATAGATTAAGAACAACTACGATAGTAGTGTGAAAGGCATCATTTCGTCTGTATCTCATATTGTGCTCTTCCTTCAAAACGAGTTGCTACCACCCACCGATGAAAAATCAACTAGTTTTGAAATGGTGCCGTGTGGATGGTGGTACTCACTGGAATAAGTAACAATAATCTTCTCTATTAGTGAAGCGTTACTTATTCGATGTATTGCATCACCTCGAATAAGCGTTACTTATTCGAGGTGATGCAATACATGTGCAACTCGTTGTGAAGGAAGAGCACAATATAAAATACAAATGAAATGCTACCTTTCACACTACCGTCGATCGTAGTTGTTCTTTAAGAGTTATCTATGGTGTATCTACACCGATTTTATATTTATTAATTAATTTACGTACCTCTTTATTGCATGCGTTGCAAAGTATTATTTTTCCATCTGTTTGGTATGTGTCTTTAGACTCTTCTACAAAAGAAATCCACTTTCTAAAAAGCTCAATTTTGGCTTCATTTCGCCAACAGCTGAAGTTTCTACTGTATAAAATAAGTTGAACCAATAATTTGTTGAACTCAGTATAAAGCGAAACTACTGTAAAGTTTTAAATTATAGCTGAAATTAAACTACGGTGTGGTTGGGAGTGACTAAAGAGCCAATCAAAATAATTTTGGGATTTAGCCGATCGTGGCCGCCTACACTGGAATCTGAAATGATTAAATGTAAATTCCCACGGTTTCTTAGAAATCAATTTGATAAATAATTTGTTGATTATCGCAAGTGAAATAAGAAATTTTTTTTTTTTTTTGTAGTTGTTGGCACATTGGCTTCTGTGGCCATAGTGCACCTCCCAAGGTTTTTGCAGTACTTTGATCCAAGCCCGAGGCGACAAGTATAAAATATGATGAAATATGAAATTACAAACACGCTTCTTTAGGATGTAATATGGGCACACTAAGTTTCATGCCTTTATGTAAACAGAAAATGAATATGATAATACATAAAAACCTGAACCCTAATAAGTAGTGTTAAGGCATTGTTTGATTTTATCTCATATTGTGCTTACCTTCACAATGAGATACCAGGTATTGCCCTACTTTGAATAAACAACGCTTCTCTAATTGAAGAGAATACTGTTATTTATTCTCAGTAGACACAGCCATCCAGACAGCACCGTTTCGGAGCTTGTTGGTTCACTTAATGATGGGCAGGCAGGTACCCTGGAAATGCAAACATGACATCACGGTTGTGAAGTGAATTCCACAATACGAGAGATGCCAAATGGTGTAGGTAATAATAATATTCAGAAGACTAAATGCACAAAGCATAATATGTTATGGGTTGAAATTAACTATATAATATTGGTGTAAATACACCATACTTTACCCATAAGTTTAACTACATAAATAGTGTTAAGGCATTGATTGATTTATCTCATATTGTGGCTACCTTCACAACAAGATACTAGGTATTGCACTATTTTGAATAAACAATGTTTCTCTAATAGAGGACACTACTGTTATTTATTCTGTGGACACAACTACCCAGTCGGCACAATATGAAGGTAGCCACAATATAAAATAAAATCAAACGATGCCTTAACACTACTTATGTAGTTGTTGTTATTTGGTTTTTAGGAGCATTAGCAACTAAGGCCATATTGCTCCAGGGATATGCAGTGGTCATTCCCTGACCTTTCCGCATTCTCTGTATTTCGTGACTCACAGGCTCGAACCCCGATCTAATTAAAAAGCGTGTGGCATGCACTGCTGCTCCTGCCCACCTGGCTACGCAGGCACCACTTATGTAGTTAAACTTATGGGTAAACTATGGTGTATTTACACCAATATTATATATAGTTAATTTAAACCCAGAACATATGCCTTGTGCATTTAATTTTATAAATAAAATTGAGATAAAAAAGAATAGAAATATCAGAGAGAAAGAGAGATCTTACATACCGTGCATTAATTGATACAGGTGGTTCAATTTTTGGAATGGCTTTTTGTTCCTCTTGGTGATACCATTTCAAATTACGAAGTCCACTATAAAAGTAAAGATTTCAGCATCATGAAATAAAATATACTACACAGTATTAAAAGTATCAAACAATACCCTTAAAATGGAATACACCAAATTACATTTCACCATTGCTCATAATATACAAAGAAAATTATTACCTTAAAACCATTATATTATAGATATGTAATATACAGAATATATATATATATATATATATATTAGTTATAAACAAGATATTATGTGGTAATGAATTACAGACTAATAGAGATGATTACTGGTTGCCAACCTTTGCACAAACACTCGCATCCTTTCCTACGGAAAGGATGAGAGTGTTTGTGCAAAGAGTGTTTTTCCTCATTCTCTCAACCTTTGCAGGAAAAGGATGGGTGTGTTTGTTCAAATCATATCTATTTTGCGTGTTTCTAGTCAAGAGTATGAGAATCGACCTTAAGTAATGGAAGAAACAAGTCATTCGAGCAAGCCAAAGCTGAATGCCATTAGCCTTCTGCAAGTGCCTTCTGCATAACTCCATAGTTGCAGCACCACAAGGATCATCAGATCATCTATGTAAAAATCGTCACCATACACTAGAAATATATAACTAGCTACGTATTCAGAATAATATTCCAAGTCACTAGGACTAAGAACAAACCTTGAAGACAACCTTTAGTTATTGCCCTCTCCTTTTGCTAATACTAGGTACAGAATGGGCTTCTAACTTGTAAAATAATTGTCGATACATACATAGATCCCAGAGGAGCACTTTGACTCTTGGGGTGCCTCCATAGCCAGGTGGGCAGGAGCAGCAGTGCATAGCACAAACTTCTTGATCAGACTGGGGTTTGAACCCATGACCACCAAATACGGAGGATGCGGAAAGGTCAGGGAATAACCACCGCATATCCCCGGAGCAATATGGCCTTAGTTGCTAATGCTCCTAAAAAACAAATAACAATAACAAACAATTGACTCTTGGAAGTGGCTGATAACACTGAACCACCAGATGGAGTCAAAACATCTTTGTAAATAAATAAAGATTGCAACCATACAATTACCATGCTGCTCTGGACTGTTGTTGTTGTTGTTCCTGTTTAGCTTTATTGGTGCACTAGTTACTTCATGTCATATTGTACCTTTCATATACAGTACTGTCAAAATAACAGCAAGTCACGTGATTACTTTTATTTATTTAAATTTGTCATTTTAGAAGTGAATTCTGTACCGATATCATGGATTATAGTGCTGTTTTACTTTATTTTAAATTAAAAACCCCTCACTATGGTTCCTAAAGTTAAACCTCATACAGAGAAGAAAAGAAGAATAATTAAGAACATTAAAGCTTAGTGACAAATTGATATAATAATAGAAAATAGAACGGGTGTAAGTGGGAGTGTATTAATGGCAGAATTTTTTTTTTTTTTTTTTTAAATGAAAACCCCAAACATGAGGTATTAGAACCTATAGTACTTAGTATCGTGCATGAGTTGGAGGTTGAGAAGACGAAAGAAGATATTTGCTGACATTAGACTTGAACTTCTGTAGACTGTAATTTTCAGGAAATACGTATGAAGGAAGGTTATTCCAGAAAACAGCAGCTGAATGAATAAATGAGGAAGATGAAAAGTTGGTTCTGTGAGTTCGAAGTTGGACAGTAAATGGATGTTGGCTGGTGGCAACACATGTTCGGGCCATTTTGAAAGAGAGAGCGTGAATTATAGAAGCCAATTCAGAAGAACAGTGCCCATGGAAGTATCTGTAGAAGAGGCATACAGCAGAAACAGAATGTCTATGAGACAGAGTGGAGAGACTGTTAGAGATGAGTCGTTAATTAACTGCCCTCTTCTGAATGGAATCTAGAAGCCTGAGAGAGGTTTTGGGGCACAGCTCCAGATGTGGGAACAATATTCCATGGTAAGGCAGATTTTTTTGCGATTTGTACAGAGTGAACAGCTGTTTGGAAGAAAAGTAACGCCGAGATCAAAAGAGAAAACCAAGTTTTTTAAACGAAGAGGAAGCAATATTTGTAATGTGCTTGTGCCAAGAGAGATTAGAAGTCAGGGTAATCCACAAAAGAGATATATCATCTTGCCTAGAAATTGGAGTGTCACCAAAGATAAGCATAGGAGCAGAAGAATCATTTTTGTGAGATATAAGACAAGACTGGGTTTTAGAAGAATTGAAATCAACTAAATTGTCTTTGCCCCACTGGAGAATTACCTAGAGATCGGCATTTAAGGAATTGGTAGTGGATATTTGAGAAGTTGAAGCTGATTGAGCAGGGCAAGGTTTCTCAAATGGAAAGTGGAATGCAATGTCCTATCATTGGCAAAACTATGAATAGGATTTCCAGTTAATGGAAGAATGTCATTAATATACAAGAGGAAAAGAGTGGGGGAAGGAACTGAACCTTGGGGGGGGGCGGCCACCGGCAATAGTGGAGAAGTTAGAACACAGAGAGCCATCTACCATCACTCTCAGTGAGCGATCAGAGAGAAAATTGGATAACCAATTAGAAAAAACAGTTGACAAACTGTAAGATGGAAGCTTGTTTAGAAGACCTTTATGCCAAACACAATCGAAAGTCTTTGAGATGTCAACAGCAAATGCTTGTGTTTCACCAAACTTTTCCATTGAATTTGTCCATAAATGAGTAATATAAGCCAGAATATTACCAGGGGATCGACACTAATGGAATCCATACTGGCAATTGTTGATCAGACAGAAGGTTTCTAGGTAGTTTAAGAGTTGGCAGTTAATTGATTTCTCCATTACTTTAGAAACAGTAGAAGTAATTGCAATGGGACAATAATTGGATGGGAATAATTTATCACTCTTTTTTTAGGAACTGGCTGGATATGAGCAAATTTCAAAGCAGAAGGAAAAACACCTTTGGAATAAAAAAGTGAAAAACAGCAGCAAAAACAGAAGTCGAGGAGAACAGGTTTTGAGAACAAGTGGAGAAATACCATCAGGACCTGGAGTTTTCTTAGCATCAAGATTGGTCAAAATCTTTCTGACGTCCTTTGGACGGAAGACCACAGGAGGAATTGAATGGAGCATGTTGGGAATGGTGAGAGGTGTTTTGCCAAGGTCATTAATACATGAGTTGAAAGAAAGATGGGATGCTAGCAGTCAGCATTATCCCTGGCTGAAGTGACAATAGAACCATCTGGTTTTGGTAGAGGTGGCAGAGATGTGCAAAAGTTGCAGCTTTGGCAAGAGACCAGAATTCTCGGCTACCATTAGGGCAAGAAGCAAGTTTTCTACTCTTAGCCTGCTTAAAATCTAGTTTGGACTCATTAATAACTGCTTTAAAATTGTTGCGAGCTTTGGTGTAGGCAGAAAATGAAACAAAGAATGAGATTTAAAGTGGAGTGTGGAATAAAGGATTCCATTCCTACAAGAATAATTTCACTGATATGATGTGAGCAAATGTTGCCATCAAAAGATTTGAAACAGTAATTCAATAAAGGAAACAAAGAAAAGAAATCTCGCAGGTCATCCCATTTTACATTCTTGTAATGCCAAAAACACAAGGTTGGGAATAGCCATGAGATAAAGAGTCCATTGGAGAAGAGACAATCACCAATTTGTGATCTGAGCTGCCTAAAGGACCACTCACCTCGGTCGTGTACTTTGAAAGGTTGTTTGTGAGAAAAAGATCAAGCGTGTTGGCTGTATGGTTAGGGCTGTCCAGTATTCTGGTAGGTAAATGAACAATCTATGCAAAGTCATTAGTAATTGGAAAAGCCTCAGCATCTCGACCAGCTGGGTCGGTGTGACTAGAAAACGGAAGCCAGCTGGAGTTGTGAACATTAAAATCAGCAAGGAAAATTGCCTCATTGTTAGGAAAGTTGGACTGGATAAAGTTAAGTTGCAAAGAGAGGAAGTCAAATAATGCTAGGATGAAGCTGACATAGAGCTATAATGCTAAGATAAAGATGACATATAGCTATAATGAAAAATATTGTCCCCTTAAACAATTAACAGTAAAGCAAAGAGGTTTTTTTATCAAATGTGCAGCAGACCAAAATCGGACTTATCAGAACTTCGGCATCCTAGGTTGAGGCTGTCTTATTAGAACTTCAGCATCTGCAATGAAACTTCCTGCAACAATATTGTTGGCCACAGCAATTACATAAAACAACAAAGGAAAACATTGTAACAGAGCTATAATGCAAAATATTGTTAGAAAGTAAAAATGCAAAATATTGTTAGAACGTAAAAATGCAAAGTACTGTTAGTAAAAATGCAAAAATATTGTTTCCTAAAACAATTACAGTAAAGAAAAGTGTTTTTTTTTTATATCAAATGCGCACCGGACCAAAATCGGACTTTATCAGAACTTCAGCATTCTAGGAGGAAGACACTGACTTATTAGAAGTTTAGCATCTGTTGTGAAACTGAATTCTCGGTTGGTTTTTATTTTATTGGCGCAAAAACGACTATAGTTATACTGCGCCAAGAAAAGATTAAAATATCAACAACGAAGAAACTGAATGCAATAAAGATATAGACTTATTAGAACTTCCGCATCCACGATGAAACTGACTTATTAGAACTTCTGCATCCACGATGAAACTGACTTGCTAGAACATCATCTGTGATGAAAGTTACAGGTCTGGACCTTTGACAATCTCCTGGCTTTCTCCCCACCAAAAGAGTCTCTCTCTCTCTCTCTCTCTCTCTCTCTCTCTCTCTCTCTCTCTCTCTCTCTCTCTCTCTCTCTCTCTCTGGTCAGACTAGAAAGGGTGAACTCTCTCTCCTAAGGAATTTTTTCAAGCGAATGAAGGGAACTGGAAGTTTCAGGAAAATGAACCCTGTTTTCCTTCATTCGGTAAACAGCTACTCTGTCAGTGCAAGAGAAGTGAAATTACATTTGCAGCTCAGAATGAAATTCAAGCATCGAAACATACAACACTTTATTGTGAATTTTTTCAGCGTGTGTGTGATAATGAAAATTCAATTTTTCCCTTACCTAACCTAACCTATTTTTTGATGGTATCAAATGCATATCAAGGAAATATTGAATTATTCATTAACAATTACTTACAATTTCTCAATCCGTTACTCATAGCGTAGTTTTATTTATTTATTTTCGTTTCTGGTGAGATGCATGTGAAGTTCCTTCGACACAAGTTTTTGAAGTTTATAACGCAGCTATCAATAGAAATATTTTCTTGAAATTTTGTTAGAAGATCAAATATACATCCAGGAAACCGCTGTTTTGATATAGTTCTCTAAAAACAATTACAATAGAGTGAACTTTTTTTTTTTTTTTTTTTAATCAAATGCGCATTGTAGTGATCAGTTTTATGACAGTTTCTCCAAAAATGTACCAGTGTTGTAAAGTGAATCACATAGATAAGAGAGAAAGTTGGCATGTTGTATTAATTAAGCTCAAGTGTATACTGATCAATATAATACTTGGATACCATGTTACAAACCTGTAAAGAGGATCAGAGTGGTTCACCCTAATATGGATATACTAACAACTGAAAATCACCATATGGGTGATTTTCAGGAGTGTTGGCATTCGAGGTGAGCAGACATGCTTCACCAGGGCACTTCAATTTAGTGGATTGGATTACTGTTGATTATTTCTTTTAAATATTTGATTTATTTAGTATATTGTTGGATTATTTTGTTATAGGTTTTCCCAACAGTTTGATTTTTATAATATTATAGATATCATTGTTTAAAGTTAATTTTCATTGATATTTAGCTAATTTTATAATGGTAATTACAAGATCTGCCTTAAACATGTCACAGGGTATATCGTGATTCACACGGAAATAGCCGATGGCGATTTACATGTGAGTCATGATTTAATCAGTTGCGGAACCTGTGGAATGTTTTCCAAAGTTGACCTGGTGACTAATCATAGCTCACCTGGGGATTCTTTCCATTGTGATCAATGTAAGGAGTGCACCAAATTGTAATCTTAAATTACAATTTGGTGCACTGATGGAACAATTTGAGTCACCGAAAAAAGGTGCTTGCCTTCGAGAATAATGCATCTGGGAGGTCGTCAGGGACTCAAGATTCCAGCAATCTACTAAGTGATGCACTCCTGATTTGGGCCTCAAAACAGAAAAACCAAGTGCAAACTACTCTGGCTCAAAAGGACTTTGTTTTTATTAGGAGACTAATAAAGGACGAGTAAGCGTCAATGTCTTATTATGGGTGATTTCAATTTGCCTCTAATTGATTGGAGAAAACGGGGAATATTTTTTGTAATAAGGATAGGTGGAGTAGAACCAGGGTATGTCTGCCGGGAGCAACTAATAATGATGTCACCAACAGATTGTCAGATTTTAAGGGGGGTAAAGAGAATATTATTATTCATGTGGGGACTAATGACATTAAACGTACACAATCTGACGATTTGTTGGAAAAATACAGGTCCATGCTGAGGAAATGCCGCGAGCTAGGCCACAATGTCTATGTGTCTGCAATTCTGCCCAGACACAATAGGAGGAATTATATGTTAAAAGCCTTGTGGATTAACTCAAGACTTGAAGGACTCTGCAAGGCTTTTGGGGAGAAATTTCTATCAGCTTGTAGGTAGAAGGAATTTGTTTTGTAGAGACAGGATACACTTAAACAAAGGTGGTGCAAAAGTTTTTGCCAGTATTATTGAGGATACCTTAAAGGTTCAGAGAAACTGCTAGTTAGGGTGGGGATGTGGGTAATACTGACATGCGTTTATCTGATAATATTGGTCAAAGTAACTCTTGCACATACCTCAAAAGTTCTTATCTGTTTCTCCAACTGGATATATTATCTAGATGTTCTGGGGGGGGGGGAGAAACATTTCAAGTGAGCGGGTAGCTAATGCCAGGGAAGAGAGCCTAAAAAACTTCAAGGGTGTTTTGGTATTAGGGTTGTTAAATATACAAGAACAGTTAAGTCTTAATTGTTTATATAATAATGTTAGAAGTGTTGTCAATAAAATGAGAGAATTCGAACTGCTGGTTAAAACAAGTAACATGGACATAACAGGGCTTATGGAAATATGGTGCCACCCGGAAATAGGGGATGATGAGTTTCAGTATGGCTTGTATAATGTATTTAGGTGGGGTAATAATGCTTATCAGAAGCAGCCTGTGTGCGATGATAGCTTTCCCCGATTCAGACGTTTCACATGCTAGTATAGAATCTGTATGGTGTGAGATAGTTGGAAACAAATGTATAATACGAGTAGCAGTAATCTACAGACCAGATGATTGTGAAGATTATGACGAAAGCCTCTACATGCAAATGGAATGGACAAGTAAGTGTCAATGTCTTATTATGGGTGATTTCAATTTGCCTCTAACTGATTGGAGAAAATGGGAAGGAAACTCGACAAGGGGAACAAAATTTTTAAATCAACTAGATGATTGTTATTTGTATCAACATGTCAGGGAAAGTACTAGAGAAAAGCATATCCTAGACCTCATCATCACCCACGAATCAGATGACATAACAGGGCTGAGAGCAGAGGAACCAGTAGCAGAAAGTGATCACGGAGTTCTACGGCAGATGATGAAGAGAGAAGTAGCAGTAGTAAAAGGCAAAGGAATGGGTTATAATTTCAGAAAAGGAAATTACAATGCCATAAGGTTCTACATGGCTTCTATTAACTGGGTAGATATTGCACAGAGAACGAATACAATTGAACTGTGGTATGCTTTTAAAACAATCAAAGACGCCTTGAATGCGTATTTACCATTTAAAAAAATACTCCATGAGGAGGATTCCAAGTTGGATCAATAGTGAAGTTCATTACTTGAGCAGAAAAAGGTGGCATGGAAAGTTACAGAGCAATAAAAAGTACTGTAGCCTATAACAGCTACAAGATGATCTGTAATAGAGTAACAGAAGAGGTTTGACAGGCAAAGGCAGTTTATGAGAAATCACTAGCAAACAGAGCAAAGAGGGAGGGGGGGATAAGGAATTCTTCACATATAAATGCTAAGAGCAGGACAAACCAGATCGGACCTTTACATAAGGGAAAGGGGATAGTATTAAATACACCAGCTGCCATTGCAGATGAACTCAACTGTTATTTTGCATCGATAATTACAGAAGAAAAATCTTTTGTGGCAATGGGAAATTGTGGGAGTGAAGTTGAAAAATATGTAATTAATGATATTGAAATTTCACAAGATTATTTAATGAAAAAACTTTTGAGCCTACAGGCCAGTAAGGCTCCTGGAGTTGATGGAATATACCCTATAATCTTAAGGGAGGCAGCAAGTGAGTGCACTGAACCACTGAGGCTAATTATGCGAGCATCACTAGACTCTGGGGAGATTTCATTGGATGGGAAAAGTGACAATGTATCTCCCATACATAAGGGTGGTTCTAAGAGTGGGAAATTATTGACCTGTCAGTCTGACTTCATTAGTAGAGAAAATCATGGAGGCAATGAAAGGGTCACTCATGCGCTGGATTTAGGGAATAATTTCGACATTGTTTATTTAGATTTCAGCAAAGCTTAGCTTTTGACCCAGTCCCACATGAGCGATGGCTTTATAAGCTGGAACAGGTTGGAATCACTGGGAAAATCCTTAGATGGCTTCAGGGTAGGAGGCAGAGGGTTGTGATAAAACGGCTATTCCTCAGATTGGGTTGATGTAAGAAGTGGGGTTCCCCAAGGATCAGTATTAGGACCACTGTTGGTTTTAATTTTCATAAACAACGTTGATGAAGGGATAGAGGGCATGATGTCTAAATTTGCAGATGATGTTAAAATTGGTAGAGTAGTTAATGTTCACTGTCAAACTGAGCTTCTTCAGAGAGACCTAGATAGACTTCAGGAATGGTCAGAAAAATGGCAGCTGTGCTTTAATCCAACAAAGTGTATAAGGTATTAACACCTGGGAAACAGTAATCCCAAAATAACTTATTCAGTTGGTGAGGTTCAACTAAACCCAGTACTGGAGGAAAGAGACTTGGGTGTTACAATACGGTCAGACACGAAATTCTCTGAGCATTATAAACAGGTTGGAAGGAAGGCCTATGGTGTCCTATCGATGATCTATCGAATTTTTGCAAGTAGAGATAGGGACGTGATAATCCCATTATATAAGGCTTTTGTTAGGCCACACTTGGAATACTGTGTTCAAGTGGAGACCACACCAAAAGAAAGACATCGAGCTTCTTGAAAGGGTGCAAAGACGGATAACTCGCCTGGTGAGATCGTCAAAAAGGTGTCCTTATGAAGAAAGACTTTGAATATGTCGGTTGCAGAGTTTGGAAACTAGAAACCTTACAGGAGATTTGATTGAGGTGTTTAAGGCTCTGAGAGGCATCAGTAAAATGAATGAGGATGAAATTTTCAAGATTATAAATGATGCTAGAACTAGGGGACATAAATTCAAGTTACGGGAGGAGATGTTTAGATTGGATTGCAGGAAGTTTTATTTTAGCCAGCGAGTTATAAATTACTGGAATAAGTTGCCTACATGGGTGGTAGAGGCTGACAGTTTGGGGAAATTCAAAGGTCATCTGGATAGTACCTTTGGGTGAGGGAAACGCATAGGATGATAAGTTTAATTTCCTTTTCTTTTATTAATTATTAGTTTTTTTTTTTTTTTGGCTGGTGCAGCATAAGTCATAGGCTTTCTTGCACCATGTGGCCATTACTAATACTAATATCCCAAGACACTGCATGGAAGCATCATATTGGAAGGGCACTTTTGAATAAAATTAACTAATCCAAACTTATGTTTTCGAACAAATGTATTGTGTCACTGATATGAAGGCTTTTGACATTGCTAAATCCAGGCAGAACTCAAGACGGCACAAATACTGGCCACCCCACAGAACTAACTGCCAACAACCACAGAAAGAAGAATAGCAAGGGTTGTTGCACAGAACCTTGTGGAAATTTGACTGGATACCATGATGTAGTCACAAAGAAACTGGACACAAAGAATAATTTTGATATCATATATTTGGATCTTAGAAAGGCTTTTGATAGTGCTGTACATGGAAGACTGCTGCACAAATTGGAGCAGTGTGGCACTGGAGGCAAATTGTTGCTATGGATAAAGGGATGGTTGAGTGTGAGAAGACAGATAGCAGTAATCAATAGACATTGCCCTTCTTGGACTAATGTTATTAGTGGAGTTCCCCAGAGTTCAGTGTTGGTTCCATTGTTGTTTTCTGTATTCGTCAATGATATTGATGATAGTATATCAGGCTTAATGTCCAAGTTTGCAGACGATATGAAGGTCAGCAGGGTTGTTAATGACACTAATGAAAGTACAGTGCTGCAACAGGATCTAGAAAAATTGAGATGGGCTGAGCAGTTGCAACTGAAGTTTAACATTGACAAATGTAAAGTACTGCATATGGGTGGCAGTAACCCCAGAGTAACGTATCAACTGGGTGGTACTACGCTGACAGTGGTAGAGAGTGAAAAGGACCTGGGGGTAATTGTGCTGGCAGATATGAAGTTTTCTGAGCAGTGCAGGTGGTCTGCAAGAGTAGCTCATGGTGAATTGTCAATGATATACAGGAATTTTTCTAGCAGGGATAAGGAGGTGATTATCCCCTTGTATTAGGCAATGGTCAGGCCGCACCTTGAGTACTGTATACAGGTCTGGAGGCCTCATTTTAAGAAGGATGTAGAGCTGTTGGAACGAGTACAGAGAAGGGCAACAAGATTAGTGAATGGAACAAAGGGTTGCTCTTACAAAGAAATGCTTAAGTTTTGCAAATTACAGTGTCTGGAGACTAGGCACCTGTATGGTGATCTGATTGAGGTATATAAAGCCTCGAATGGTTTGAGCATGCTCAATGCTGATGGGATTCTTCCTCTTGCTCAGAATAATTGCCTGATAGGGTATAATTCAAATTGAGGAAAGACAGTTGTAGGATAGATGTGCCGAAGTTTGACTTTAGCCAGCGGGTGGTTGATTGCTGGAACAAACTGCCAACTGTCGTAGAGGTTGATAGCTTAAACAGATTCAAGGCAGAACTAGACAAACATTTGGAGCGAGTGGATGGGTGAAATAAGAAGGGTGTGTGTGTGTTTTTGGCTGATGCTATATAAGCTTGCTTTCTTGCATCATGTGCTAATGATAATACGGCAAATACTGGCCACCCTACAGAACTAACAGCCAACAGCCAAAAAAAGAAGATTAGCAAGGGTCGTTGCACAGAAAATTGTGGACCTCTGTAGTATATTGCATTAGTCCTGATAGTAACATACCAAATGATTCTCCCAGTCATATCAATTAGCTATTGGCTTAACGTTTAATCTTTTTATCCAAATGATTAGCAGTGTGTGTCATGTTTACTATGTGTTTGTGATATGATCATCTCTGAAGAAGTAGAATGATTACAGAATCCATGAAAAGATCAGCTCAGGTAATAAGAGATTTGAGTTTATTTTCTAGTATCAGTAGCAATCTATGAATATTGGCTGCCATATCAACATCAATCTCCCAAGGCTATAATAGTCTTAACTATATACAAAGCCATTCATATTATATATCAGCAAGATCTCTTATCAACCAATACAAGCTATTATCATTAACAAAACAATCTGCAGTTCCTTATTTTCTAGTTTGAAATAAGTGTTTCTATAAATACAATATATACATTGCTAATTTTTTTTCTCTACAATATTTGATTTAATATAATATTTGATTGTTTGTCAATGAAGCAAAACAATTTTTTTTTTTTATTATTATTTGTATATCATTTAGCTTGGCATATTTTGAAGAAGAGTTTCCTACAATTAAAGAGAGAATTTATTTTATGGATTAGAACTGCTATAAATTGTCTATGCTGGTACACATCACATTTACTTTGCAATTAAAAAAAATAATAATAATAACAAAGGAGACAAACCCTGCAAAGTGGATTACTCTACTTGTCACTGCTTGAACCACATCGTGCAGGAGGGTTGAAGAACTACCCTAAAAGAGAAGGATAAAATGGCATATTATAAAATCATTTAATTCTCAATGAATATCAAACAGAAGTTTTCTAAGTGCTAGTAATTATCTCTCTGCATAAATAACAAAAAAAAAAGTTATTTTATGTGAATGGAGGTGCAAAATGTTTATTCAGTTTCTCAGTAACCTATACACGATCACCAACAGTTATGGCATTTATGCTAAATAGACCAATGTGATTCATCCTTTTTCTTCTAGTGTTGAACAAAGAGAAAGAATTTTACAGACTAGTTTGTGCTTACTAAAGCACTGTCTCCCCTATCGGTAATGGATGGATTAATTATAAAATTTATGATTAACATATGCATTTTTATTCTCTGCAACTAAGTTCATCACTTCCTCTGACATTCATTTTGGTCTAAACCTTGAATAGTTGTTAGTTAGCATAAGAGGTCAGTAGCCTCTATGATTACCTTCCTGAACACTTCCCATTCAGCATTGATATTTTTTTAACAACAGTGTAATATTTAGGGCTGTGAAGCCTCAAGCTACAAGTAATTTGAAATATGTTTTCAATTAGTGCAAAAACATCACTTCTAACTTAGCTAAGGTGCGAAACAAGCAAAATTTATTGCAAAAATGATGTTCTTCCTATACATCTCATACTGTCATTTTTTTAACATCAGTTGGTCCCACAGAAAAAGAGTTTAAAAAAGGTCTAAACCAATTATAATAACTGTTGCAAAAACAAAATCCCTTCTCTTTACTCCAGCAGTAATCTGCCTGAATAAATTCCATATGAATATATGAAAACTGCTGCCTAATGGTTCCATTATTTAAAGATTCTTAATACCTGATGAATCACTGCTGATAACCAGATTGAGAACAGACTTTCTATTGCTGCCTCTCTAAAATATGTTGTTCTAGAAGGCAGCAATCTAGTAAAACCACAAATTTCTATGAACTGAGTGAGCTGCCAATGCATGAATTGCAATCAATATCTTAATCAAAAGCATAATCCACCCCCACCATGTTATGTCTCTCCTTTCTGTACACACTATAATCTATATATTTAATGTCTACTATCAGAGTGGTAATGTTTGTGCTATACTGATAATGTCAGAATTTAATCACTTAACCAATATATCAAACTCATCAAGTGGCATGTGATGCAAGAAAGCAAGTGTATGAGCTTATGCAGCATCAGGCAAAAAAAAAAAAAAAAAAAAAATCACACCATTCCCTCCAAATGCCTGTCCAGTTCCTCCTTAAAATTATTTAACCTATCAACTTCCACAATGACAGATGGAAGTTTGTTCCAGCAATTAACCACCCGCTGGATAAAGGCAAATTTCCGCACATCTATTCTACATCTGTCTTTTCTTAATTTGAATTTATGCCCCCTTAGGTTCGTAATCTGAACAAGTGGAAGGATCCCATCAGAATTCAGCGTGCTGAACCCATTCAAGGCCTAATACACATCAATCAGATTACCGCGAGGGTGCCTAGTCTCCAGCCACTGCAATTTGCAGAACTTAAGCCTCTCTTAGTAAGAGGATCCCTTCATTCCCCTCACCAATCTAGTTGCCCTTCTCTGAACACGCTTAAGCAAATCTACATCCTTCCTAAAATGAGGCCTCCAGACCTGTACGCAGTACTTAAGGCATGGCCTGACCATTGCCTCATACAGAGGGACAATCACCTCCTTTTCCCTGTTAGCAAAATTCCTGTATATCTTTGACAAAACCCCATGACCTGCCCAGGCAGCCTCTCTGCATTGCTCAGAAAACTTCATATCTGACTGCACAATTACTCCCAGGTCTTTTTCATTTTCTACCACCTTAAGTGTAGTACCACACAGTTGGTTCGTTTCTCTAGGGTTACTTCTACCCATATGCAGTACTTTGCATTTGTCAAGGTTAAACTTCAGTTGCCACTTCTTAGCCCATCTACCCAAATTGTCTAGATCCTGTTGCAGTAGCACACTGCCATTGCTGTCATTAACAACCCTGCCAACCTTAGTATCAACTGCAAACTTCGACACTAAGCCTGATATACCTTCATCAATATCATTGATAAATATACAAAACAACAGTGGACCGAACACCGAACCCTGTGAGACTCCACTAATAACATTAGTCCACAAAGAGCAGCACCCATTGATTACCACCCTCTGTCTTCTCCCACTCAACCATCCTTTTATCCATTGCAGCAATTAATACCCTTAATACCATTCTGCTCCAATTTGTACAATAGTCTTCCATGCACAACAGCGTCAAAAGCATTCCTGAAATCCAAATATATGATATCAAAATTATTTTTTGCATCCAGTTCCTTTGTAACCACATAATAACCAATCAAATTTGTCAGACAAGACTTTCCCTTAACAAACCAGTGCTGTGTCTGAATTATTGCTGCTGTCTTGTCTAGATGATCCTGCAATGCATCTTTAACCAGTGACTCCATTATTTCACCCGGAACAGAAGTTAAACTAACTGGTCTGTAATTACTCGTGTCACCCTTCAATCCCCCCCCCTTTGTGAATTGGAGACATGTGCAAATCTCCAGTCCATGGGGAGCCTCCCCTGAGTCCAAGGATGCTCTCATAATTATGGCTAAGGGTTTGCTTAGTTGCTTTGCCGCCTCCTTTAATATAACTGGATAGATTCCATCCACTCCAGGTGTCTTTCTTATGTTTAACTTCAACAATTTCTCTTCCACTTTACTCTCAGTTATTACAAAATCATTAAGCACCCTGCTACAATTTGATAACCTTCTGCCGTTTTTCAAACCTTAATAACTCCTCATGTATGAATGTAGATACAAAATACTCATTCAGTTTGCTATATGAGCAGGATCATCAACAGTCGAACCATAGATATCAAGTGGACTAATCAGATTCATCCCCTTCCTTTTAGGGTTTACATAAGTAAAGAAATCCCTGCTGTTTTTCTTAGCATCTTTTGCCAAGGATTTCTCGTAATTTGTCTTCGCCTACCTAACCTCCTGATTATAGACTAGCTTATATTTGTCATAGGCTTCTGAGTCGCTTGATAATTTATATGCATCTTTCTTCTGTCAGGAGTCTCATTAGTTCATTTGATAACCATTTAAGCCTAAACCTTGAACAATATTTCTTAATAGGTATGAAACTTTTAGTAGCATCCATGATTAATTCCTTGATTGCTTCCCACTAAGAATTTACTGTTGGTAACATCATTAGTTGATCCCACTGTACAGAATTTAAAAACTGTCTGAGACACTGTACTCACCTTTACAGAAGCAAAAACCCTTTCCATTACCCCCGAAGGTAATTATATCTTTAAGTAAATCCCACATCAGTACACTGTGATCACTGCCACCTAGTGGTTCCTTTATCTGCAAATTCATAATACATGAATGATTACTGCTGATAACCAGATCAAGTGTATTACCCTCTCTGGTTGCCTCTCGAACATGCTACTGGAGAAAACAATCATCCAATAAATCCACAAACGTCTTACTAGTGTGTGAGTGACCAACCCACACAATGTTCCAGTCAATATCTGGGAAGTTAAAATCCCCCATTATAAGACATTTTGATTTACTAGCCCAACCTATTTCTCTGTACAATTGTTCATTGTACTCAATCAAGCCATTAGGTCTGTAACACACTCCCACTCCTATTTTTGCTTTCGCAGTGCTTATGTCACACCAAACTGACTCAACAGTGCACTGTTCCTCTATATCAACTGGATGCACTTCTTTTGATTTTATGTTTTTCTTAATTAACAGCATGACATCTCCTCCCTTCCTATCATGTCTATCCTTTCTATACACATTGTACTCCCCAAATTCCAATTCTGCATTCCTAATATCAGCGTGACACCACGTCTCTGATATCCCAACAATATCTGCCTTTGATGTCTTGACCAACACTTCAAATTCATCAAATTTATTTTCTATACTTCTAGTATTGCTATACATGCACCTATTCCTAGTTACACGGCACATCACATATACCCACCTGTTTCACGATTACTGTCATCAGTCCCTGAAACCCCCAAGCACCCCTCGCTGCAGGTCGCTACTTATTCTAATAGAAGTTGTGAAAGAATCCCCTTCACCTCTGCCTGTGGCTACTTTTAACCTTTCAGTCTGTGAATCTCCCCAAGCTTGCAGTTTTCCGACCCACCTAACACTGCCTAGATAACATCAGCAAATATTCTTGCACCCTTTTTATTTAAGTGTATCCCATCCCTGTAGAAGCAGTCTCTCCTGTTAACAAGCACAGACCACGCTGAAAAAAATTCTACCCCTTGAGCCTTGCACATTCTCTCCAGGGCCGAATTGATTGACAATGCTCTCATCACGTACTCCTTCCTATCATGTCTGGGCAGAATTGCAGACACTTTCAAATTTAACCCTAACTCACGACTTTTTTTTTTTTTTTTTTTTTTGCAACATTGACTTGTACTTGTTAAGTAAATCTGCAGATCTCCTACTCCTAATGCTGGTGCCAATGTGTACAACAATATCACATTTTGTGCCCTTAAAAGATGATATATGCTTTACAGCGTCATTAACTTTTGTCCCTGGCAGACATACCCTGGTCCTGTTCCATCTATCCTTTTTACACAATATATTCCCCGTCTCCCTGACAATAAGTCACCAACGATAACTAGTCCCTTTGGGACCAGTGCATTCTGCCTTGGAGATTGCCACTGTGTTGCCTGATGCCCAGGAGTTAGCTCTGGCATTGAGTTGGGCAGCTGAGAGCTTGACAGGCCTCTCATATTAATTTCTTCGTGGGTATCTACCCTATACCTCAAGCTCTCATAGATGCCCAGTAGAACACTGAGTTGATGCCTAATTTCTAGACACTCTCTGCGCCTGGCGCGCGCACGCGCACACACGCAAAGACATCCTCCTTGGCCTGATCATGTTGTGTTCTGTTCCAGAGAGTTTGGCAAACATTTCACAAGTTGCACATTTTTTTAGGCTGTAATGCGTTGGAGAATCGCCGCCCCCCCCTTAGTTCCCCCCCAGATGCTGCAATTTTCAGAACTAAATTCTTACTTGGTAAGAGTACCTTTGTGACTCCTGCTAATCGTGTTGCTCTTCTCTGCACTAGTTCCAGCAGATCTAGATCTACATCAATCCTTAAATGAAGCTTCCAGACGTGTATGCAGTATTTAAGATGTGTACTAATCATTGCCTTATACAATGGAATAATCACTTCCCCTGCCCTACCAGCAAAATTACTGCATATCATTGACAGAATCCTAAGTTGTCCTTGGAGTCAATCTGTTCTGCTCTGAGAACTTCGTTATCAGACTGTACAATTACCCCTAGGATTTTTGTGTTCTCCACTGTGTTATATTAGTATTAGTAATACAGCATATCAACAGTGGAATGTAATGTAGCACACCTAATGGGTATAGTACACTGAAAGGACTGAATTCATGGGATACCCAGTTCCTGGGCAACACAATGCTGTCACCCTTTTCGCTAGTAGATGAACCTACCACTTGGCAGGTATATAGGTACACTATATTCACGTAGCTGGCAATTCGATGTCAGTATGGATAAATGTCATGAGTTAACAGACTTGGAAAGAGAGATGATAATGGGTGCCCGATGCACAGGTCACTCTATCGCAGAGGCAGTACAGAAATTGCACTATCCCCGTTCGACAGCATCAAGAGTGTATCAGGCATATGCTATTTCCGGAATAATATCTCATTGTGGACAGCACTGTGGGTGGAGAAAGGTGATGGATGAACGTGGCCATTGACGTCTGTCTCACACTGTTTCAGCCAACAGGAGAGTGACAGTGGCACAAATCACTGCCAACTTCAACGAAGGGGGTGCCAGAAACATCTCCATCAACATCATCAGGCGATCACTAGCTGCAGTAGGTTATGGGAGCCACCAACCCACCAGAGTCTCATCGCTAACACCACGACACAGGACTGTACATCTCAACTGAGCAAAAGAACATTGGCACTGGACCTTAGATGATTGGAGACTGGTCTCCTGGTCCAATGAGTCCCATTTCCAGTTATTTCATCAGATGGCAGGGTGCATATCTGGCAGAAACTACATGAAGCTATGCACCCATCATGTCAATAAGGAACTGTTCAGGCAAGTGGATGGTTGGTAATAGTCTGGGGCTTGTTCATCTGGTACATGTTGGGACCTCTGGTGTGTCTAGACGCATCTCTAAACGGTCCAGGTTACATGTCCATCCACATTCCTTCATGGTCATCGTGCACCCACAGGGCAATGGACTCTTCCAGCAGGACAATGCACATCCACACAGAGCTGTGGTGACTATAACATGGTTCAAAGAGCATTCTGCAGATTTTACCACCATGGAATGGCCTCCCCGTTCACCAGACATGAACCCTGTAGAGCATCTCTGGGATGCTGTGGATAGGTCCATTTGAGCTTTGGATCCTCCACTCAGGAATGTGATGGAATTATGACAGTGGTGCAGCAAGCATTGGAAGGAAATAACAGTGGAATGCTTTCGTGAACTAATGGACTCAATGCCTCGCTGTGTGACTGCCCTTATCTGGGCAAAAGGTAAGCCTACCCGTTACTAGGTAGCTAGGTATCCCATGATTTCTGTCCACTCAGTGTATATTGGTAGGCTATAATTGGTATGCAATGAGAAATTTGGCAGGAGGGCCACTTCTTGCTCACCTGCCTAATTTCTCTAGGTCTTGCTGCAGTGACATACCCTGGTTCCTATTAACCACTCTGCCAGCTTCTGAAAACTTAAATATTAAGCGCGATATTTATCAATTATCTTTAAAGAAGTGCTGTACTTGTGAATAAACACACTCTGTCCTCTGTCACTCAAACATCCCCTTATCCACAGCAGTTATATCCCTTAATGTCACACTGCTCCATGTACTGCAGTCTTTCATGTGAACAGAATCAAAAGCTTTACTGAAATTCAAGTATATGATGTCAGAATTATTTTTTCATCCAGTTCCCTTTGTGGTTATGTCATAATATTTAATCAGATTGGTAAGACAAAGCTCCACTTAACAAATCCATGCTGTGATTTCTGTAAACTGCATTCCTGCCAAGATGATCTACATTACTTCACTGATCCCATTATTTTCCCAGGAGCAGGAGTCGAACTCACAGGTCTGTAATAAAAAAAACTTTATCCTTTACTTCCCCTTTGTGAATAGGAAGATATTTTACATCCCTAACCTCCACTGAATTCAAGGATGCTCTCATAATTATGGCAAAAGGTGGGCTTACCACTTTCACTGCTTATTTTATTATGACCAGATAGATTCCTTCAGCTCCAGGCGCCTTATTTTCTTTTTAGCTTCAATTTCTCTTCCACTTTCTTCTCAGTTATCAGAAATTTGTTTTTCTTTCAATTATACACTGGTGGTCAAAGAAAGTGCATTACCCAGGAATTTTACATTTCTAAACCCTTTTTCGCGATGGTATGTTACATTAATGACAAGTATCACAAATAGTAATATAAACAAAAGATAATTAATAGTTAAGTAATATTTGTCAGGTGCTCTCAAAATATTCCAAAATGAACATTTGCAACCTTCATACAACAGTTTTAGTAAACACAACAATTATGGCTGAAATGTTATCAGAAGCCCTGATTTGCTTCAGTTTAAACGGAAAACAAAACGAAAAGTTCACCAGATGCAAACTAATATTTAGTTGAACCGCCTCTGGCCCTGATGACAGCAGCACACCATTGAGGCATTGACAAGATCAAATTCTGAAGATAATCAACTGATAGCTCGTGGTTCCAAACATGAATTATGGCTTCCTGAAGTTCACGAAGGGTCTTTGGTTTCTTTCTGGCAACTGCAGATTACAAACAATGCCAAAAGTTCTCTACAGGATTCAGGTCTGGGCTGTTTCCTGGCCAGCTAACAGTTGTAATGGACCGTTCTTCCAATCATTTTTTCACCTGTAACAAATGTAAACACATTACCATCGAACCTCTAATGCAGAAATGAAGCTAAAGTAACTACAGAAGTGCCTACTTACACTTCACTTTTCGACCGATGACAAGGAGCAGAGTCATCCTGAAAGATGCAGTTACTTGGCAGGTTGAAATAGTCTCTAATGTTTGGCAGCAATTTGCCTTCCAATATAGCTAGGTATCCATTGGCATTTATGGAACCTCAAACTGCAGGTGACCTACTCCATGATATGAAATGCACTCCCCATATCATTTGGCTGGTAGAGAATTTCACTGTAGACACCATACAGTCTGGATGGTATTCTTCACGTCTACAGTGAATCATTTGTCTCCCAACAGAGCCATGCAGGTTGATTTGAATTTCTTCTCATCCGAGAAAATAACTGACTTCCACTGCTCAGGGGTCCATTTGACATGCTCCTTACACCAAATTAATCAGGCCTTTTTCATTTTTTGTGTGAGGAGGGGCTTCATAGGACAATGGGTTACAAGTCCATTTTTGAAGAGGCACCTTCTGACTGTTACTGCACTTGCTACCACTCCTGTATGTTCTTCCCATTCTCTTTTCAGCTCAGAAGAAGTGTTACAGTTGTTAAGGCACAAGCACTTCAAAACGTGGTCCTGTTTTGGTGAAGAGACTCGTTTGCATCCGGTTCCTTTTTTCCTATCAGTAAAACCAGTATTCTTGAGTTTGGAAAGAAATCTACTCACTGTCGACTGATTACAAGACACTCTATAAGCGATGTGATGGGAAGAACATCCTTCCTCATGTAAAGCAACAATAGCACTTTTTCTTCATGGCGTCAACTGCACGTAACTTGCCATCCTGACATAAGCAAGGTTTGACTGCAACTCTTGCAGAGCATGCTTACATAGCTGAAAGTAACAGTTGATGCAATACTATGTCATCACCTATGCGTGTCAATTTTATCTGATGCAATCTGTAAGAAATATTGCCATATACTTATGTTATTCGGATGGCAATTACAATTTTAGGGGGCGATGCACTTTCTTTGAACACAAGTGTGTATAATGGTATACGTTCTTATGCCATCGCTAAAAATTTCTTCACATGTGAACGTAGATGAAAAATATTTATTCATGTTAGCAACCTGAACAGGATCATCAATATTTATGCCATAACTAGTGAACTAATTTGGTTTATCCCTTTCCCTCCAGCATTAACAGAAGCAAAGGTTTTGTGGTTAATGAAATAGCTACACACTGTCAATGTTCCATTTTTGATTGTACTTCTGATCATGACAGCACTACTGGAAGTCTAATAGCTGATGATCAACAGCATCTTAATGCAAACTGTACTTTTGATACAAGTTTGGCTAACAAGTATGCTTCACAGGTGAATCTACCAAATAACCAAGTCAGATCACCAGATATTTTACACTGATACGATGAAGTGAAGAAAACCCAAAGGTGGGAAAATGTTATTATTGTTCTAAAGTTGATACTGACTTATGATTTTTTTTTTTTATTTGCAATAAGACTTATTGTGGAAAATGTATAATGACCAATTCAAATTTCCAAGTCTTGTCACTGTACTATCCTTTTTTTTTTTTTTTTTTTGTAGTTGTTGGTGCATCAACTTCTGTGGCCATAATGCACCTCCCAAGGTTTTTGCAGTACTTTGATCCAAGCCCGAGGCAGGATTTGAACCCGCGACCTTCGGGTTTCTAGGCAGGCACTTTACCCACCTGGCTAGCCCAGTCAGCGTACTATACTTAACTCTTCTAATCTTGTGAAAGGCAAATATAACAGTTATGTTAAGTTACTAAAAGTAAAAACAGGTACATGTATACTTGCATACACACTAATGCTAGGAGTGTAGCAGACAAATTTGATGAATTTTAAGTACTGGTTAAGTTACCAAAAGCTGACGTAGTAGGGATGTTGAAAACATGGATCTACTCAAACATGAGGGATGGAGAATTTGAATATGCGTACAGGAAGGCCATATTCAGGTGACTTGCATCAGCTGTCCCCTAGGCTTTTGCCTATATGCAACTGTTGACTCTCACCTGCAATCCAACTCAAGTACTGTCAGTTGGTTAATTAATTAAACAAAACACAACAGAGGTAACCTAAACATATAGTAAGAAAGAATTTGATGCAGCAACAACCATTGGCTGGAGGAGACAGGCCATGTCTGCCACCATGAGGAGGCTGGTCACTACTATCTCATACTGCTTCTTCACTTTGCTACATTTCTAAACCAGCAAAACTGGTTATAAAAAACTCTTGAGTCGCAAGTAGTTCACATACAGTGCCATCATACAGAGCAAGAGTCTCCTGCTCCGGCTGAAACCTTAAATCTACATTCAATGGACAGTAGAACATAATGTAGATTCCAGTCGCTGGCTCATCACACTTGCACATATCTGAAGGGACAAGACCCAACTGAAAGAGCATAGACCACAAGTCATGTCCAGTAAGGATGCAATGAGCAAACCCCATTGCATCCTTACTGGACATGATCAAACAGGAGCTACAGCCTTAAAGGATGCAAGGCGATGTCCACTAGCTCACAGTGCAAACAGAGAGTAGGAACCCTCTCTTCTCAGAACTAGTCCATTGTCTTGCCATATGGTGTTTAATTCATCACAGATTCTCCTCTGCTCAGCTGATGTAGCAAAGCCATCAGCTGCCACTCCCACTGGGGAAAACCAGATGCTCAAAATCTGTCTGTGAAGTCAGCACTTCAAAGAGAACATCAAGCAGGCCTTGACCACGAACAGATCAGCAAGGAACTTTCCTGATACCATAATGCTTCTGTGGCCAAGGATTTACATGTTCGGGTAATTCCCAGAAGAGCAAATCTTTGCACAGAAAGAAGGTGGTATAGTATTTAGTGTTAGGTGGTCTCTCACAACTGTGCCACAGTACTCTTTGTGAAGTATACAGAACTCTGTAAATGCCAGAAGTGTGTGTGCAGCATGTTGTGCGTGTATAGTATTGTGATGGGTTCTGTTGTTTCTCTGGCTACTTGGGCGCAGGGCCTTAGTGGGACCATCACCATTAGGAGGTGAGCCAGGCTGTCCATTATTCTCTGGCTGGTCTCTGACATGGTCACCTGAGCTTCCTGGATGAAGTCCAAGTTAAAAAAAAAAAAAGCGTGGGCAAAGGCGATAGTCGAAGAATGGGAGTCAAAGTGGGTAAGAAGATGGAAGGACCAGGAAAGAAGGCATCCTCCAGATGAGGGAGGCAGGGAAGGAATGAAGGGTTAGACACTCCTGGGCTGGGAAGTCCACCTGATTCCAGGGACAGTAAAAGTATGCAGGGCAGAGAACTGCAAAGGAGAGTGGCATTTGGCATCCCACACCCAAAGGTATCAGCAGCACCTGACCCACCCTATGGCATACAGAGGCATAGTTATTCCATACCAGAAGATGTCTGTGAAAAGAAGGAAAAAAAAAAAATCCTACCCTTGTGAGGATTTGCAAGGTAGGCTGTTCCTACTCAGGCATGGGAAGAATATATCATTCCACACTCTAGGGGAGTGTCAGCAGAAACATGCTACCCCAAGTGAGATATCCCACACAACATAAGTAGCATCAGTATTCCTACCTACATAGGGGTTTTCATATGTCAGTTCATGTATATCCTTTTAAAGGTCAATATCAGAAAATGTTCAGGCAAGATCAATTAGAGGGGTTAAACTTTGTCGAGTCTGCATTTGTCCTTTGAGTGAAACTCTGCAGGTTGACTTCCAGTGGATCCTACCAGCAGGTAGGTGTGAGGTCCTACCGTGCAGTCCGATTATAATCAACTCATCAAGGTACAATTGTATGAGGCATGGAGAAGCAATTCCATAGGAAGGAGTCAGCAAGTTGTGGAAGGTCATTAGATGAATTAGTTGTCCTGATTGTCATCTGTCTGTTATGGATTTGTTTGATGGCTGGCTTGTGTAATTTCAAAGACTGATTTCACAAACTCAGTAAATGCAAGATAACAACACTCATCCTGCAGTAAGAGGTGCTCATTATGCTGTGGATTTTCATGTATTTCAGTGATGAGTCAGGGATATTTGTATTTAGGAAAAGTGTATATAATGTGGTTCCAACTTTCTTCGTCTCCACATATACATAGAGGGTCATTTTCACCCCAGCATTGTCAGTTTGAGTTTGAAAGACCCATGTCCTGTAAGAAGGAAGGTAGCTTGTAGAAATGTTGAATAGCACGGAGGAGGCTTCAGAGTAGCAAATGCAATTGATGGGATAAATTTCCTGGTAATTATACACTTGCCAAAGTTTTCCCAACCACCTTGCCGGATTCTGGTAATTTTTTTGGTGATTTTCTTCTTTTCATGCCCTGATCATTTGTGAGATCAAGGGTAATAGAAGCTATTGTCATGAGGATGCCTTGCTTCAAGCACTGGAAGAAACCTCTGCAGATGACCTCCAAGTGGAGGGGCTGGCAGCCAGCAAAGATCTGGAGTGCAGGGGATTCTAACTATGTGGCACATCCTCACAACTCTAAGTAGCATTGTTCTCTGGATGAAGTTTAGTTTGCTGTTATTTCATGAGAGTGTAGCCTTGGTGTACCAGACAGCTGCACCATAGGAGATGATGGGGATGAAAATAGACTTGTAAATTAACATCAAGGTCAGACGCTTGATGCCCCAAGCCCACCCAACTAATCCCAGTGATCATAGCAGAATACTTCTTAATCTTTTCGGCCAGGTACTTTAGATGAGGGTGAAAGGTGAGCTTCATATCAATAAGTATTACCAAACACTTGACTTCTGGATAGAGCCGTACTGAAATATTGTCTGTTTTAATGACTGGTGGTCTAGTTCGCTGTAGTGTTCCTTTAAGCAATATTGATTTAGTTTTCTCGTGGGAGATGATCAGCTGATGAGTAGCTGCTCACTTCTGTAGCTTAGAAAAGGCTCCGCTAGTATGATTTTCAAGGCCAGTTCTGCTCTTCAGTATTCACTACCAAGACCAGGTCAGCGAAAATCTCTCACTGCAAAAGCAAGAGACTCAACATGCTCAAGGCCCATCCCAAGGAACTCATCCAGGACAATGGACCAAAAAAAAGGTCCCAGGACAGAGCCCTGGTGGCAATATCGAGTGACAATTCCAGTGACTGACTGGCACTTGGAAGTGACAACAACTTCACTGGAATTTGTGGGTTCGTCACTCACACACTAGTAAGACGTTTGTAGATTTATTGGATGAGTTTTCTGCAGCACGTTCGAGAGGCAACCAGAGAGGGTAATACTCTTGATCTGGTTATCAGCAGTGATCATTCATATATTAAGAATTTGCAGATAAAGGAACCACTAGGTGGCAGTGATCACAGTGTACTGATGTGGGATTTACTTAAAGATATAATTACCATCAGGGGTAAAGGAAAGGGTTTTTGCTTCGGTAAAGGTGAGTACAGTGGACTCAGACAGTTTTTAAATTCTGTACATGTACATCATAACTGATGATGTTACCAACAGTAAATTCTAAGTAGGAAGCATTCAAGGAATTAATCATGGATGCTACTAAAAGTTTCATACCTATTAAGAAATATTGTTCAAGGTTTATACCTAAATGGTTATCAAATGAACTAACGAGACTCGTGACAGAGAAGAAAAATGCATGGGATGCATATAAATTATCAAGCGACTCAGAAGCCTATGGCAGATATAAGATAGTCTGTAATGTCACAAAGAAGGTTAGGCAGGCGAAGGCAGATTACGAGAAATCTTTGGCAAAAGATGCTGAGAAAAACAGCAAGGATTTCTTTACTTATATAAACTCTAAAAGGAAGGGGATGAATCTGATTGGTCCACTTGATATTGATGGTTCGACTGTTGATGATCCTGCTCAGATAGCAAACAAACTGAATGAGTACAGTCAATTCCGGTTATTTGGGACACATCGGGACTAGTGCATTTTGGCCCGATTAAGCGGCTGCCCCAATTATCCGAAGTTTCACATAAATAGTTAAAAATACAATTTACCCCCCCCCTTTACAATTAGTTCACTGTACAATCAAATCACATTACGACGAACTCACCACAGTAAAGTACCGTTCACTATACGATGTGTAGTAAGCGCCGGTCATTGTGATCACGTTTGTGAATTGAATTTTAATTCTATTAAACAGCGATTCTAATTAGCGAAAATATGAGGAATACTATCCACAGGCTATAAAAGTAAAGATATATTAAGCACAGATTTACTCTTTATTACCTTACCAATTAAAAAATTAATGATACGTGAAAATCGGAAGAATATACGTGATAATCGGAATAATTAATACGTACTGTAATATGTACATACTAACTAGTTGACATTTCTGTTCACTGACATTTGTGGGTGGTGGTTAAAATTTAAAACAGTAACAAGTTAAGCAATCAATAACAAAGAACACGGCACACACAAATTGCAAGTAACACAACACGCGCAAGTGAGAACGGAGTAACAAATTACGAAGCTTTCAAAATAGGAATGAAGAGAAGATTCTGAAAATTATTTTTTTTATATGATTGAAGATTCCATGGAAGTGTAAAGACATTTTGCCATAATAACCCACAGAATTCCAGCTGTCGGTATTACCGCAAATTCAATAAGATCGAGTTTACTGTCCGTTTATGATAGATTGCACTAACACAAAAGCCCAATAAACAGGTGACTGCTAATTGTTTCTATTGTTTTATGGTTGTGACTTCCAGAAATCCGACCGAACTACGTGGTACGGTCGGAGACAATCGTAGGGTAATCTCCAGTGCTGAGGTCTCCTGCCCCGATTAAACGGCATTTTGTCCCAATTAAGCGAAGTAAACCCTGGCTATTTTCTCGATTGGTTTTTGTTTTTTAAGATTTGCCCCAAATAAACGGCTGCCCCGATTAACCGGTGGCCCAAATAACCGGAATCCACTGTATTTTGCATCTACATTCACACATGAGGAGTTAAGGTTTGAAAATGGCAGAAGGTTATAAAATTGTAGCAGGGTGCTTAATGATTTTGTAATAACTTAGAGCAAAGTGGAGGAGAAATTGTTGAAGTTAACCATAGGAAAGGAACCTGGTTGGATGGGATCTATCCAGTTATATTAAAGGAGGTGCAAAACAACTAAGCAAACCCTTAGCCATAATTATGAGATCATCCTTGGAGTCAGGGGAGGTCCCCAAGGACTGGAGATGGGCAAATGTATCCCCAATTCACAAAGGGGGATCGAAGGGTGACACGAGTAATTACAGACCAGTTAGTTTAACTTCTGTTCCGGGTGATAGGTTATTATGATGTGGTTACAAAGGAACTGGATACAAAAAATAATTTTGATATCATATATTTGGATTTCAGGAATGCTTTTGACACTGTTGCACATGGAAGACTATTATACAAATTGGAGCAGAATGGTATTAAGGGTATTAATTGCTGCAATGGATAAAAGGATGGTTGAGTGCGAGAAGACAGAGGGTGGTAATCAATGAGTGCTGCTCTTCATGGACTAATGTTATTAGTGGAGTCCCACAGGGTTCGGTGTTGGGTCCACTGTTGTTTTGTATATTTATCAATGATATTGATGAAGGTATATCAGGCTTAGTGTCGACGTTTGCAGATGATACAAAGGTTGGCAGGGTTGTTAATGACAGTAATGGCAGTGTGCTACTGCAAGATGAACTGGATAGTTTGGGCAGATGGGCTAAGAAGTGGCAACTGAAGTTTAACCTTGATAAATGCAAAGTACTGTATATGGGTAGAAGTAACACCAGAGAAACATACCAACTGTGTGGTACTACACTTAAGGTGGTAGAAAATGAAAAAGACCTGGGAGTAATTGCGCAGTCAGATATGAAGTTTTCTGAGCAATGTAGACAGGCTGCCAGGGCAGGTCATGGGGTTTTTGTCAATGATATATAGGAATTTTACTAGCAGGGAAAAGGAGGCGATTGTCCATCTGTATAAGGCAATGGTCAGGTCACGCCTTGAGTACTGCGTACAGGTCTAGAGGCCTCATTTTAGGAAGGAAGTAGATTTGCTTGAGCATGTACAGAGAAGGGCAACAAGATTGGTGAGGGGAATGAACGGATCCTCTTACCAATAGAGGCTTAAGTTCTGCAAATTGCGGTGGCTGGAGACTAGGCACCTGCGTGGTGATCTGATTGTAGTGTTTAAGGCCTTGAATGGGTTGAGCACAATGAATTCTGATGGGATCTTTCCACTTGTTCAGGTTACGAACCTAAGGGGGCATAAATTCAAATTAAGAAAAGACAGATGTAGAACAGATGTGCAGAAATTTGCCTTTAGCCAGCGGGTGGTTAATGCTGGAAGAAACTTCCATCTGTCATTGTGGAAGTTGATAGGTTAAATAAATTTAAGTAGGAACTGGACAGGCATTTGGAGGGAATGGTGTGATTTTTTTTTTGGCTGATGCTGCATAAGCTCATACACTTGCTTTTTGCATCACATGCCACTACTACTAATTAGATATGATTCAATACAATTATACAAATTATGTTAAATTTTAGAATGCCGCAGCCTCCTAATGCTGGGCCATCATAATCAGTCAAAGACCTAGCACAGGTGGCCCAGCAAAATTAATCATAACAGTACTTGGAGAGCCAGTAGAGGATGAATCTTTCCAACAGCTTGGATAACACATGAATCAGGGCTATGGGACTCAGTTCTTCAAGTATCTTGTCAGGAGTTTTCAGAATCAATTTGAGAACGGCTGGATAATGGTCAGCAAATTTCTTCACAACATTCACCTCGAGGAGGTCTTTGCTGGGGTCTTATTTACTTGGGTTTTGTCTAGCACAGCGCTGAGTTTAATTTTTGTGAATGGCTGCTCCACATTCTCAGTGGTGTAAGTATCATTAGTCAGGACAATTGATTGCTATTTCTCAGTTAATGGCAGGTCATTGGAGAAAATTGTGTCCAGCATATTGGTAAAAGAATCCTACCAGGTGTAAGTAAAGCTTCCATCAGGTCTGGTAGTTGAGGTGAGGACTTTGCCTCGGCGGCGCAGTTTGTTTGTAACTATAAGAGATAACTACCATTAGGGGTAAAGGGAAGGGTTATTGCTTTCGTAAAGGTGACTACGATGGACTGAGACAGTATTTAAACTCTATACAGTGGGACCAACTGATGATGTTACCAACAGCAAATTCAAAATTTGCTGTTGGTAACATCATGTTGGTAATGCTGTTTGAAGCATTCAAAGAACTTATCTTGGAAGCTACTAGGCTTTACATACCAACTAAGAGATATTGTTCAAGGTTTAGGCCTAAGTGGATGTCAGATGAACTAATGAGACATATGGCAGAGAAGAAAAATGCATGGGATATATACAAATTAACACGTGACACAGAAGCCTACGATAGTTACAAGTTGATCTGTAACCAAGTTACAAAGGAGGTTAGGCAGGCGAAGGCAGATTACGAGAAATCTTTGGCAAGGGATGCAAAGAAAAACAGCAAAGAGTTCTTTACTTATGTAAACTCTAGAAGGAAGGGGATGAATCAGATTGGTCCACTTGATATCGATGGGTTAACTGTTGATGATCCTGCTCAGGTAGCTAACAAACTGAATGAATATTTTGCATCGACATTCACACATGAGGAGTTATTCAGCGAGGGGAATGTCAGAGGTGTATTCAACTCTGGCAGTAAGCTAGAGAATCTTGTAATAACTGAGAGTAAAGTGGAGGAGAAATTGTTGAAGATAAATACAAGAAAGGCACCTGGGGTGGATGGGATCTATCCAGTTATATTAAAGGATGCAGCAAAGGAAGTAAGCAAACCCTTAGCCATAATTATGAGAGCTTCCTTAGATTCAGGGGAAGTACCCATGGACTGCAGATGTGCAAATGTGACCCCAATTCACAAAGGAGGATCAAAGGGCGACACAAGTAATTATAGACCTGTTAGTTTGACTTCTGTTCTTGGAAAATTAATGGAGGCACTGGTTAAAGAAGCACTGCAGGATCATCTAGACAAGACTTCAGTTATAGCTCAGACACAGCATGGTTTTGTTAAGGGGAAGTCTTGCCTGACCAATTTGATTGGATACTATGATGCAGTCACAAAAGAACTGGATGCAGGGAATAACTTTGATATTATATACTTGGATCTTAGAAAGGTTTTTGATACTGTTGCACATGGAAGACTGCTGCACAAATTGGAGCAGTATGGCATTGGAGGCAAATTGCTGCTATGGATAAAGGGGTGGTTGAGGGGGAGAAGACAGAGAGTGGTAATCAATGGACACTGCTCATCGTGGACTAATGTTATTAGTGGAGTCCCTCAGGGTTCAGTATTGGGTCCATTATTGTTTTCTGTATTTATAAATGATATTGATGATGGTATATCAAGCTTAATGTCCAAGTTTGCAGACGACACAAAGGTTGGCAGGGTTGTCAAGGACACTACTGACACTATGTTACTGCAACAGGATCTGGAAAGGTTGAGCAGAAGGGCTGAGTGGTGGCAAATGAAGTTTAACATTGACAAATCTAAAGTACTACATATGGGAAACAGCAACCCCAGAGCAACGTATCAACTCTGTGGTACTACACTAACAGTGGTAGAGAATGAAAGGGACCTGGGGGTGGTTGTGCAGGCAGATATGAAGTTTTCTGAGCAGTGCAGACGGGCTGCAAGAGTAGCTCATGGTGTATTGTCGATGATATATAGGAATTTTTCTAGAAGGGATAAGGAGGTGATTATTCCCTTGTATAAGGCAATGGTCAGACCGCACCTAGAGTACTGTATACAGGTCTGGAGGCCTTATTTCAAGAAGGATGTAGAGATGCTGGAACGAGTACAGAGAAGGGCAACAAGATTGGTGAATGGAACAAAGGGGTTCTCTTACGAAGAAAGGCTTAAGTTTTGCAAATTACAGTGTCTGGAGACTAGGCACCGGCGAGGTGATCTGATAGAGGTGTATAAAGCCTTGAATGGTTTGAGCATGCTCAATGCTGATGGGATTCTTCCTCTTGCTCAGAATAATCACCTGAGAGGGCATAAATTCAAATTGAGAAAAGACAGATGTAGGATAGACGTGAGGAAATTTGCCTTTAGCCAGCGGGTGGTTGGTTGGTGGAACAGACTGCCATCCCTTGTGGTGGAGGTTGATAGCCTAAATAAGTTTAAGGCTCAGCTGGACAGGTATTTCGAACGAACAGAGGGGTGAAGTGGAAGTGGTTATTTTTTATTTATTTATTTTTTTTTTTTTTTTTGGCTGATGCTGCACAAGCTTGATTTCTTGCATCAAATGCCTCTACTAATGCTAATATGAAAATTTTCACTGCATGGGTCATTATTTCCAGATGCAGGAAACAAATTGTGCCCATGATACCTTTTACAATGTCTGATACAGATGATGTAGTTGTTTTTGAGTATCTGGTATCTTTCCCTAGCCAGTTCTACTTCGAGCAATGGGAGGCGAGTGTGAACTCTCTGAAAATCTTTCCTTGCTCGGTGAACTGTTCTTTGTGCCTCAAGGTCCACATTCGGTAATGATCATCTTCCTCCTGGGAGGAAATCAAGAGTCGCTTGGATAATTCTAATAGCTATTGCTATACCTTCACCTGGTTGACTATATAAGGAGAGTATATGAAGAGAGCCCAGGGCAGAAGTAACCTGAGCATATGCACTTATCGGTGAACACAGTTGAGATATCAGTGTTCTTGGCCACAATAGCAGCCCATGGTGCATCTGTATTGCATTGAACAATCCTATAAAAATTCAGGTATCCAATAACATTACTTTTTTGTGCATATGATGTCAATATTTTCCTCTTGTAATCACTATCCCAGCACATGCATTTATTCGAAGGAATCTAAGGTCTTGTGCGCCAGCAAGAGTTTGGAGTCTATCCATAGTTAAAAATGTTCTTGTTTATACTCCAGCATGACTACCAGGTCAGTGGAGTTTACAATAAATCATCAATACAAACGGTCGGTTGGTTGGTTGGTTGGGTTTTATTGGCGCATTAGCAACTAAGGCTATGGTGTGCCAAAACCTTTTCATAAAAAAGTAAAACTTTCAGTGGCCTAATGAATTAGGTCACTAAGTCAAGGTATAAAAACAAGTATAAACTGTAAAAGACAAATATCAGTAAACAAGTAACAACAATAAGGTAGATTTTTTAAATATGAGTAAAAAGTTTACTGATTTTAGAAAGATAAAAATAGCAGACACTTGGTCATTGTCGGATAAAATCTGACTGAGTGTATATGGCTCAGTCAGATGGTTAAAAGCGGTAAAAAGAGCATTTCTAAAACTGGTACAATCACATAAAATATGTTGAACAGATAAAATGGTGTCGCAATATAGGAGGGTCATCCGCACATAGGAGAGCCATCAGCCATCATCAATACAAACGTTAATCATATTTAGTAGTCATGGGTTTGAACCCCAGTCCACTCAAAGAGTGTGTGTTACTGCACTCACGCTTCTGACCACTCGGCTACATCAGACTTACTTAGTGCAGGATTGGTAAGTACTCATGGCTCTATTGTAAATGCCACAATTTGTATCTCTGACTGAATGCTGGTGTAGTAGTTTGGTGCTCATACAATTTGCACAGACAGGTGGCTGATCCTTATTGGGACATTCTTTGTATTCACGGCCACGTTGGGCACAGTGGCCACAGGTTGCCTCTTGCTTGTTACAGATATGCAAGGTATGTCCAAATCACAAACATCTTAGGGACCGGAATATGTTCCCTAAATTGGTAGCATCCCCAGCTGATGAAAACCTTCTCTTGTTGACTGATTGCCTGCATGCTCTGGGAGATAACTCAATTAACTAGTTGACTGCTCTTCTTGACTTGCTCTTAGTTTTTTTTTTTTTTTTGGTAGTTGTTGGCGCATAGGCTTCTGTGGCCATAATGCACCTCCCAAGGTTTTTGCAGTACTTTGATCCAAGCCCGAGGCGGGAATCGAACCCGCGACCTTTGGGTTGCCAGGCAGGCACTTTACCCACCCGGCTAGCCCGGTCGGCTTCTTAGTTGTACTTGGGAATAACCTCAGCATCAATATCTTTCCTCTGCCATCTGTGATTCAACGTCCTTAAAGTGCAGCTGCTCCTTAAGTTCAGTGGGTGTCACACTTTTGTCCAAGTCGAAGACAACTATGGTATGTCCTGTACATTTAGGCATCTCATCCTTTAATCCTAGTGCAGGGATGTCAGGGTTCCTCAGAATTGTAAGAGCCTCCTCTCTCTGGTATCTGTTTCAATGATGATCCCTGGCTTCCTTGTTTTCCTAATGCTCTCAATTTTTAATTTTTTCATTTGGTCCTTCAAATTGGTAGTGAGGACCTCTTTGACAGTGTCACTGGTTTCTAGTTTTGCTTCCTGTGCAGGTTTGACTAGAATAACATGTGAGTCAGGGGTTTTTTCTCTGTTTTGTTCAGTTATTGGCTTTTCTCTGTGGGAATGGGAACAGTAGGGCCATCTTTCGGGACCTGAGCAAAAAAGCATTGCTTAGCTGTACTTTCTCTCTCTTGCTGCTAGAGAATATCCATCTTGGCTGTTAGTTTTTTGTTATCCATGTGGAAGAATTGTTATCCATTAGTTAAGAAGCACAATGAATCTAAAGCCATGTACCCAGATGATGTGGGTAGCCAATACAACGTTGAGTCAGTATGGTGTGACATAAGCACTGGAGAAAACTAAACACCAAATAGTTATAATTTCGGTACATGTGGACATGCGTTTTTGTAAAGGGGCTGCTAGAACATCAGTTCAACTCTGCCTTGTATCTCTGTGAAGAACCACTGCAAAAGGGTCAAATATGCAAATAATGTGTGTGTGTGTGTGTGTGTGTGTGTGTGTGTGTGTGTGTGTGTGTGTGTGTGTGTGTTCTGGCCAATTGGCTACCCAGAAGCATCTTTCAACTGGAGAGACAATTCTGGTTACTCGTCAGCCCCAATAGGGCTCATACTGTCTCAATTTGAGACTGTGATCAGCCAAATGGTGGGCCAGATTCCTCTGAGGGACCACTCCAGAGGAGTGGTGGGAATAGTTCCCATAGTGTTTAAAAAAAAATATTCAATTATACATCATTTACAAAATTGTACAGCACAATAAAGACAAAGACCAATAGATTGACAGTAGCCACTGGCAGAGGTGAAAGAGATTCTTGCACTGCTTCTATTAGAATGAGCAGAAGCCTGAAAAACAAGATGCATGGTATTTCAGAGACTGCTGGGAGCCATTGCGGTACAAGTAAACACATGGGTTGTGTTAGGGTAGCTAAGAATAGAAACAGGTGCAGGTATACTTGCGTGTACACCAATGCTAGGAGTTTAGTAAATAAATTTGATGAATTTGAGGTATTGCTCAAAACATCAAAGGCAGATATTGTTGGGATATCAGAGACGTGGTGTCACACAGATATAAGGGATGCAGAAATGCAATTTGGGGCGTACAACGTCTACAGAAAGGATAGACAGGATAGGAAGGGGGGAGGGGTTATGCTATTAGTTAAGAAACATAAAAACCAAGGAAGTGAAGCCAGTCGACATCGCTGGACAGTGCAGTGTTGAGTCAGTTTGGTGTGACATAAGCATTCGGAGATCAAAATTGAGAGTAGGAGTGTGCTATAGGCCTAATGACTCTGATGAGTATAATAAGGAACTGTACAGGGAAATAGAGTGGGCCAGTAAATCAGAGAGTCTTATAATGGGAGATTTTAATTTCCCAGATATTGACTGGAATTTGGGGGCTGGTTACTCACACACTAGCAGGGCTTTTGTGGATTTATTGGATGATTGTTTTCTACATCAGCATCTTCGGGAGGCAACTAGAGGGAGTAATACTCTTGATTTGATTATCAGCAGTGATTCTTCATGCATTAAGAATCTGCAGATAAATGAACCACTAGGTGGCAGTGATCACAGTGTGCTGAAGTGGGATTTACTCAAAGAGGTAACTACCATTAGGGGTAAAGGGAAGGGTTATTGCTTCCGTAAAGGCGACTACGATGGACTGAGACAGTATTTAAATTCTATACAGTGGGACCAACTGATGATGTTACCAACAGCAAATTCAAAATGGGAAGCATTCAAAGAACTTATCTTGGAAGCTACTAGGCTTTACATACCAACTAAGAAATATTGTTCAAGGTTTAGGCCAAAATGGATGTCAGATGAACTAATGAGGCATATGGCAGAGAAGAAAAATGCATGGGATACTTACAAATTAACACATGACACAGAAGCCTATGATAGATACAAGTTGATATGCAACCAAGTTACAAAGGAGGTTAGGCAGGCGAAGGCAGATTACGAGAAATCCTTGGCAAGGGATGCAAAGAAAAACAGCAAAGAGTTCTTTACTTATGTAAACTCTAGAAGGAAGGGGATGAATCAGATTGGTCCACTTGATATTGATGGGTCAACTGTTGATGATCCTGCTCAGGTAGCTAACAAACTAAATGAATATTTTGCATCGACATTCACACATGAGGAGTTATTCAGCAAGGGGAATGCCAGAGGTGTATTCAACTCTAGCAGTAAGCTACAGAATCTTGAAATAACTGGGAGTAAAGTGGAGGAGAAACTGTTGAAGATAAACACAAGAAAGGCACCCGGGGTGGATGGGATCTATCCAGTTATATTAAAGGATGCAGCAAAGGAAGTAAGCAAACCCTTAGCCATAATTATGAGAGCTTCCTTAGATTCAGGGGAAGTACCCATGGACTGCAGATGTGCAAATGTGACCGCAATTCACAAAGGAGGATCAAAGGCTGACACAAGTAATTATAGACCTGTGAGCTTAACTTCTGTTCCAGGAAAATTAATGGAGGCACTGGTTAAAGAAGCACTGCAGGATCATTTAGACAAGACTTCAGTTATAGCTCAGACACAGCATGGTTTTGTTAAGGGGAAGTCTTGCCTGACCAACTTGATTGGATACTATGATGCAGTCACAAAAGAACTGGATGCAGGGAATAACTTTGATATTATATACTTGGATCTTAGAAAGGCTTTTGATACTGTTGCACATGGAAGACTGCTACACAAATTGGAGCAGTGTGACATTGGAGGCAAATTGCTGCTATGGATAAAGGGGTGGTTGAGGGGGAGAAGACAGAGAGTGGTAATCAATGGACACTGCTCATCGTGGACTAATGTTATTAGTGGAGTCCCTCAGGGCTCAGTGTTGGGTCCATTATTGTTTTCTGTATTTATAAATGATATTGATGATGGTATATCAAGCTTAATGTCCAAGTTTGCAGATGATACAAAGGTTGGCAGGGTTGTCAAGGACACTACTGACACTATGCTGCTGCAACAGGATCTGGAAAGGTTGAGCAGATGGGCTGAGAGGTGGCAAATGAAGTTTAACATTGACAAATGTAAAGTACTACACATGGGAAAAAGCAACCCCAGAGCAACGTATCAACTCTGTGGTACTACACTGACAGTGGTAGAGAATGAAAGGGACTTGGGGGTGATTGTGCAGGCAGATATGAAGTTCTCTGAGCAGTGCAGACGGGCTGCAAGAGTAGCTCATGGAGTATTGTCAATGATATACAGGAATTTTTCCAGCAGGGATAAGGAGGTGATTATTCCATTGTATAAGGCAATGGTCAGGCCACACATAGAGTACTGTATACAGGTCTGGAGGCCTCATTTCAAGAAGGATGTAGAGCTGCTGGAACGAGTACAGAGAAGGGCAACAAGATTAGTGAATGGAACAAAGGGGTGCTCTTACGAAGAAAGGCTTAAGTTTTGCAAATTACAGTGTCTGGAGACTAGGCACCAGCGAGGTGATCTGATAGAGGTGTATAAAGCCTTGAATGGTTTAAGCATGCTCAATGCTGATGGGATTCTTCCTCTAGCTCAGAAAAATCACCTGAGAGGGCATAAATTCAAATTGAGGAAAGACAGATGTAGGATAGACGTGCGGAAATTTGCCTTTAGCCAGCGGGTGGTTGGTTGGTGGAACAGACTGCCATCCCTTGTGGTGGAGGTTGATAGCCTAAATAAGTTTAAGGCTCAGCTGGACAGGTATTTTGAATGCACAGAGGGTTGAAGTGGAAGTGGGTTTTTTTTTTTTTTTTTGGCTGATGCTGCATAAGCTTGCTTTCTTGCATCAAATGCCTCTACTAATGCTAATGCTAATAAGTTAAATATAGTTACAGTTAGTTAAATAAAGCTCTACAGCTGAAAATCCAAATAAATTTAAATCTAGCTAAAATATTTTCAATAAAATACATACATTGGCATCACTTGCCACAAAAACCTCCAATTTATATGTCCACATACAATAACCAAAATCTAGATAACCAAATTAAGACAAATTAGGTTACGATGCGTTCCAAATGAGTTACAAATCAGTAACAAATGAGGTCATAACTTAGGTCCCATTTCAATGACCATAAGAACATTGTAATGTCACAGATAATCCAGAAGAAGAAGATGAAACCATAGATAACAGCAGCCATCTTTTCTCAAAAACTTCTCTGGCAAAAGTTTGGAAAGCCCAAAAAATCTCTCAGCATTCTGGATAAGCAAAGATTCTTGGCCAGGCTGTAGTAATAATCTATGATGAGTTCTTCTCTGATACTCGAAGTTAGTACATGATCCCAACTCTCTGTCTCACCACAAAGACATAAATCTGTGTTAGCCAAATTGAACCTGAAGAGTCACTGATTTAATGATCCATATCCTGTGGTCAAGTAAGAAGAGTATAAATATCCATGAAAAGCCATGACTGTACTTTATCATAAAGAAAAGAAAAGTCACTTCCAGGAAGAAGCGTCTCATCACCAATCCTAAAGAGGTTGTGTCTCAGCAGGTCTGCCCTCATTCAACAACTCATTCTAGATTCAAATTTTTTTTATGCTTGATATCCTGCTGACAGTTAATAGTGATTCCCATAAACTCTGTTGGGATTTGCTTCTTTAACCTGTAAGCCAATCTTTTAAAAATCAAATGTAGGTAAAGGAAAAAACACCAGCAAAGACTTATAAGACAGAGGTTGACACTGTACGACATGCTCTAACTATAGATAGTAAAATTGTTCTCTGCTAAGAATATAATTTGCTTCTAATTCTAACAATTAATGCCCTATGAAACCAGGTGTCAGTGGTATAGGTGGCCATATAATAAATATGGCCACCTATGCCACTGATTGCATTATAATAAATTTTTAAAGTCCTTCTCGAGCCCCCCTCCCACTTGGCTCTTGAAATACTTGTTAATGCTCTAGTGAAGTTCTTGATTTTAACTTTTAAATTATAAAAAATGAAGGACTTATGTTGATACATCCCCCCCCATTTATTAATACACACTATTCATATGTATATACAAAACTTACATAGATTTATATACAATTCCATTCACATCATCCAGGGCATGTGTGCATGTACACGTATCATGGTGGCACCAAGGCAATAGCCCATCTCCACCTTTGTTCTCTGTGATGGCATAGAAACTCTAGGCCACTTCGCCACCAGGGAGCAGCCAACATCTGGGCAGCTGCTGCCTAGTGCCAGTCCCCAAGTGAAACCGGCCTGGGTACTATCCTATATATGCTTATATAATGTCAGTACAGGCAAGCCACAAATGAAAGGAGTAATGCTCTTAGTTAAGAAGCACAATGAATCTAAAGCAGAGTACCCAGATGATGTGGGTAGCCAATACAACGTTGAGTCAGTATGGTGTGACATAAGCACTGGAGAAAACTAAAATGAGAATAGGAATCTGCAATAGGCAAAATGACTATGATGAGTATAATGAACTACTAAACACACAAGAATGGAATTCTTATAATGGGGGAATTTAACTTTCAAGATAATAATTGAAACCTGTGGGTTGGTCAACGCACAGTAGTAGAAATCTTCTGGATTTACTGGATGACTGTTTTCCACAGAGATATGTTAGAGAAGCAACATGAAAAAGCAATACTCTTTGAACTGATTATCAGCAGTGACTCGACACATAAGAATATCCAGACAAGTTATTAATTTTTAGTTTTCTCCATTTTAGGCACATTAGCAAATAGTAATAATTCATGATTTATAACAAAATAAGTCAACCCATCAACATGAAAATTTGTAACAGAATTCCTAAAATATTCTAAGCATTGAAATTTTAAAATGGATCAGAGCACTTGTTTATAGTAATATTTCTGTAGGGGCAACCAGGGAGGGAAAGGTATAAAATCATAAGTGAATTTAGAACCACCCCAGGGTCCAACAAAATACATGTTAAATATTTGGTAGCAATCTGCATTTTTCTTGTTAATGCAAAAATATACTTTCACATATGCTGATTTTTGTATAGATATTGGAGGAGGAAAAAAGGACAATGAAAATGTAACTGTACCATAAATTTCCTCAAGGACCAACAGAACACAAGTTGAAAATTTGGCCTCAATCTGACATTTTGTTCTTGAGCAGGGGGTGGCCAACGAGTCGATCGCGGCTTTAATTTCCGCCAATCACGACGAATTTTAAATATAAAGTCATCCCTCGATTTGCATGTCAGGTATACTACCAAAATTTTATATTTTGCAGTGGGTTTCGCTACCTGTGCATTATTTTACTTATTTTTTTTATTTTATTTTATTTATTTTATTTTTTTTTTTACCAAACTTAAAAAATAGGAATGAGGAGCAGATTTCGAAAATTTATTTATTTATTTTTTTGCATGATTGAAGATTTCATTGAAGGACAAACACATTTCACCATAATAACGTAAAATACCACAGAATTCCAGCTGTTGGTATTATTGCAAATGCAATAAGATTGAGTTTACTACCCATTTATAATTAGATTGGACTAACAGAAAAACCCAATAAACCGGCAAGTGCAAATTGTTTTATGGTCGTGACCTCCAGAAATAGCTTTAGAGAAATATCATCAAGGCATTCAAAACTGATTCTTATAACGATATAACCAAACAGAGCAATATAGGTGGTGTATTTGTCCCGTTATTTTGGAAACAACTTCCTCATTTGGGAATCCGCTTCATCAATTATCCTACGTTAGCTGCTCAGACAGAATATTGTTTCGGTTTGCACAAATTAAAGTGTTTTAATCGGTAAGCATTGCTTTTGCTGATTTAATAACTGGACATTACTTATATGTTAATTTAATACCTTTTGTTTTAAAATGAATACTAGGAAAAAAGAGTAAAACATATCATTTTCATCAAGAGTGGGAACTAGAATACTTTTTTGTAAGGGTGAAAGAAAAATGTTGCTGTTTGATTTGCAATGCTTCCGTGGCTATACCCAAAAAAGGAAATTTAGAAAGGCACTTCTACGCACGCCATGGTAAATACCAATCGGATTTTCCGCTGAATAGTGACCTTAGAAAATATAAATTAGAACTTAAATCCAGATTATTCATGCAACAAAATTTCTTCATGACACCTAATTTACAATCTAAATATAGCATCATTTGAAGTGAGTAATCTTCTTGCAAAAAAAAATTCAAACCATTTTCTTATGGTCATCAAAGATGCATTTTTAGAAATAACAGATTCTCTTTTTGAAAATTTTAAGAACAAAAATGAAATTAAAAGTGCTCTTTGAGGTCTGCAATTATCTCGAAATACTATGATGCAACGCATTGAAAAAATGAATAAAAATGTGAGCGAGCAATTGCATACTCATATTGCTAATTGTCTACTTTTCTTTACAATTGGATGAATCTACAGATGTCAGTGATGCAGCTCAATTGCTTGTTTTTATTCGTAGGTTTTCGATGATTTTGCCACTAGAGAAGAACTGCTGGGTATGGTTTCATTAAAATAAAGAACTAGAGGTCTTGATATATTTAATGCATTCAAAAATTTTATCGAAAAAATTAAAATACCACTATTTAAGCTCATATCAATAACAATGGTACGATGGAGCTAAAGCAATGACGGGGCATCTTAACAGATTCATCGCATTGTGCCAAAAGGATGATAAACTCAGATTTTTTGAGTTACCACTGTATCATCCACCAACAAGTGTTAACCAGCAAAAGATTAAATACTAAAAGTGTTATGGGCATAGCTTTCAAAATCGTGAATTCCATCAGAGGACAATCTCTTCAAAGGAGACTTTTCAAAATGCAACTCGATGAAAATGAACCAAATCTGATATTACACACAGGTGTGAGGTGGCTGAGTCAGAGTAAGTTTCTACAGAGATTTCGAAATTTGATGAATGAAATTAAAAAAAAATTGTTGATCAAAGGGGAGATGATTATCAGCAGCTACAATGTACAGAGTGGTTGTGTGAGCTGGCTTTTTTGGCAGATTTTACCAGTAAATTAAGTGATCTGAATTTGGAATTAAAAGGAAAAAATAAAAATGTGGGTGACATGATTAGTAGTATTTCTGCATATAAATATAAATTTTTGGCAATGGCTCTTTTTCCAGATATGCAAGATCATTTGCAAAAATATCCTGTTTTTGAATTTAATAGGGAGAAACATGTTTCTGAAATTGAGAATGTTGTGGACGATTTTGAAACCAGATTCAATGATTTTAAAACAATTGAAAACTTTGTTCAATATATTTCTTATCCATTTAATGTTGACTTAGATACGAAACAAATTGCAGAAAAAAAAAAAAAAAAAAAAAAATCGCTGTGATTTTTCACAGCAGAAAACATTCCTTAAAAATGAAATTATTACATTGTGAAACAATATCTTCCTAAAAGCCAGATCATCAGAAAAAGAGTTTTGGAAATATGTTTGCTGAGAAAAGTACCCAAATGCAAAAAAATGCAGTGAACTTTTAAATTCCTGTTTTGGTTCCACATATCTACGTGAATCTGCCTTTTCGTATTTGAAACAAACAAAGAATCGCTGTGCTCTTACAGACTTGCATACACAAGATTCTTTACGGTTGGCCTTATCACAGTACATCCCCGATTTTGAAAGCTTGGCAGATGACATGAAGCCACAAACTTCGCATAAATTAAAATTTTAGTTAAGTATGAATTTAAAATATATAAACAACATTTTTCAATATGTGTTGATCAACTTTTTTAATCTTGTGCACATTTCGAAGGAAAAAAGTAGATCGCATCACAAATTAAGTTGGCCACCCCAAGAGTAATACAGTCTAAGCTCTTTATAGCGACCCTCTTTTAAAGTCCCAACACGTTATGATGTTCTATGTGGTTGGTCCTGGCCAATTTCTCATTAACCTAATGCTACATTACATTCAGTATAACGACATTGAAAATAAAAGGATTTCTCTATAATGACCATAAATTTCTACCTCTTAATCTGAAGTTTTACTTTTTTTATTACAATATTCGTAAAATAATAAGAGAAGTTTACCTCAATATAGTATGTAGAACACTTCCGTATGATACTCTCCAGAAATTAAAACGAAAAACTTACATTAGACCTTACATTAGGCTTGCAACCAAGTGCATACAAGTTGGGTGACAATCCCCCTGCATACACACAATGTGCTACCACAGAATACATCAGCTAGTTCGCGAACACCCCCTCGCCCAGCATTCAACGAACCAACATATCAACAGGTTACAAATCTTTTGTTGTATATGCTATTGCAGAACCAGATTTCACTTTTATCCAAAGGGTTAAATTATAATTTACCACCTCGAAAACTACCTAAAAAACAGTGCGTAATTGATATTGAATTTGGACTTCGTAATGTTCCACAAAAATATTTATTTATTCAACAAGTTAACCATGTGGTGAATAACATAAAAGAAACGTGAATTCCTAAATTGAATACACGTGACAGTTCAGCTTTACGTGAACTTCGGGAAAATAAAGACATTATTAAACAGAGGGCAGATAAAGGAGATACAGTGGTAATACTCGATAAACTTTATTATATTAATAAGTTAGAATCGGTTGTTTCAGATACCTCCATTTATCCTGAAGTAGACACAGCACTATTTACCAATTTAGTCAATCAATACAATAAACATTAACCGTGTATCGAAGAAAAAGGACTACTTTACTATGGCTCAGTTAAAGGAATTGAAGGCCAGAACACACAATATTCCTGCACTTTTCGGTCAGGTAAAATTACACAAGACTAGATTTCCTATTCAGCCCATTATTTCCTACAGAAACTCAGCATTTTCATCCTTGCCCACACACATATATAGCACTATAAAACCCTTTAGACAGGCAATACAATTTGAGATTAAGAACTACAATACATTATTTAATAACCTTAAGGATTGTAGACTTGGTGATAATGACAATTTATTCTCACTAGATGTTACCTCATTATATATGAATATAAACATTGAATACACATTAGATATTATTTGGGATATGTTAAATAATAACTCGATACCGATTAATTATATGAAGCTTCCTATTAAGGAAATTTTTCACTTAAACTGTTAGTTGAGATCTAATGTAAGTTTTTTGATTTTTTCGTTTTAATTTCTGGAGAGTATCATATGGAAGTGTTCTACGTACTATATTGAGGTAAACTTCTCTTATTATTTTAAATATTGATATCAACGTAGAACATATTGAGCATTACAGCTCTGGTTCATACTATCTAATTACAATATTCGCATTTAAAAATGGCAGAATGCTTCAAGGTTTAGACATTACCAAATATGTATCGAGCAAACCAAAAGGCACAGATGACATCACAAATCTACAAAGAATGTATCAGGGACAGATTGCCAGAGGAGTGAGAAGAATAGAAAAATTTTCCTATTTATGGAAAACTGCACCCCTCATTGTCAAGTAAACAACCTACATGCAATCAGTGTCGAGTTCTTACCACCAAATATGTCAGTTCTTCAGCCACTTGATCAAGGTGTAATCCAGTGTTTTAAGAAAAACTATCAAAGAATGCCATTACACAATTGAGCTAAGTCTTGAAAGAAAAATTCAATGCGAAATCAACATCCTGCAGGCAATGTGTTCCAGCATGGGATGAAGTTAATAATAAAGTGATTCCAACTACTTCAAACATGCTGAATTTACCACCTTGAAAGATGCACTGTATGAAGTTCTGCATGCTTTTGTCTATTAATTGTGAAGAAGTGCCCAATAATAGGGAAGAAATATTTGAACATTTGCATCATCACCAAAACTTACTTGAAAAATTAAGCTCTAAAGATTATGCAGAAGTGGATGGGGACATTGAATGTTTCCAGATATTAGCATTAGTAGAGGCATATGATGCAAGAAAGCAAGCTTATACAGCATCAGCAAAAAAAAAAAAAAAAAATTCCCATTTCACACAACCATTCGCTTTAAAAGTTTCAGTTCTTCCTTCAATTTATTTAAGCTATCAACGTCCACAACTACAGATGGAAGTTTGTTCCCGCAATCAACCAACCGCTGACTAAAGGCAAATTTTGAACATCTATTCTACAACTGGCCTACCTCAATTTGAATTTATGCCCCTCAGGTTAATAATCTGAGCAAGAGGAATAACCTAAGTAGCTGATGCTCTTAAAACCCAATAACAGCAGCAAGAGGAATAATCCCATCAGCACTGCGCCTGCCCAACCCCATTGAAGGCCTGATACACTTCAATCAGATCACCTCACAGGTGCCTAGTCTCCAGATGCCGCACTCTGCAGAATTTTAGCCTTTCTTGGTAAGAGCACTCCCTTTGTTGGCCTCACCAATCTTGTTGCCCCATCTCTGTACTTGTTCTAGCAACTCTACATCCTTCTTAAAATGAGGCCTCAAGACCTCTACCCAGTACTCAAGTTGTGGCCTAACCATTGCCTAATAGAAAAGAATAATTATCTCCTCCTCCCTACAACCAAAATTCCTGTATATCATTGACTATACCCAATGACTTGCTGTGGCAGCCTGTCTGCACTGCTCAGAAAGCTTCATGTCTGACTGTAGGTCCTTTTCATTCTCTACCACCCTGAGTGTAGTAGAACACAGTTGGTACCTTTCTCTGGGGGTTACTTCTACCCATATGCAGTACTTCGCATTTGTCAATGTTAAATTTTAGTTGCCACTTCTCAGCCCATCTACCAATGTTTCTAGTTCCTGTTGTAGTAGCATACTACCCTGCCATTAACAACCCTGCCATGGCAGTCTAAGCTGATTTTCAGCTCTCAATTGCATCCAGATTGCTGGATCTGATTGAGAGCTTGTATCAGTGTGACTTTTAACATTTTTCTTCTGTAACACTTGCCAGATATAAATATATAAGTTTATGTATGTGTGTACAATTATTTTTTTTATATGTCTAACCATAAATATATATGTTAATGTTATCTGCCTATTATTATTATTATCCTGAGTATGCAAATTATAAATATAAACAGACACACCAGTGTAAATATATGTGCACAACTAGGTCTAAATGTGACAATGTGTGTGTTTTTGGGTGAGTGAGTGTCTGCTGTATTATACTGTGTGTGTGTGTGTGTGTGCGCGTGTGTGTGTGCGCGTGTGTGTGTGCGCGTGTGTGTGTGCGCGTGTGCGCGTGTGTGTGTGCGCGTGTGTGTGTGCACGTGTGTGTGTGCGTGCGCGTGTATGTATGTATGTATGCTTAATGCTGTATAAGCTACACTGGCTATAGTGTGCCTCTAAGCCTTAGAGGCACACTATATCTGCCCCCCTGGGGCAGTGGATGGGCAACAGTGGTCCCACTAGGGGACCTCCAGCTAAATAGCTAGAGGAACAACAGAGCAACTCACCCCAACATGACACTACCCAAACCAACACTAAAATCACTGTCTCTGGCCTCCTTTACAGAGTTTGTACTGTGATAGAATATACAAATGTGTAGTTGTGGTGGGAAACCCTGGTTCCGCTTAACAATCAATACTACAGTATACACTGTCTTTACTGTATACATTGTTCTCCCCATATTTAAATTCTGCATCATTTATATCTGAGTGACAATGCACCTCTGATATTCTCACACTGTCTACATTTGATGACTTGACCAACACAACAAATTCATCAAATTTATTTATTATGCACCTAGCATTGGTGTACATGCAACTTCTTACCCTTAGTTATCCTATTACAGCCCATATATTTTCTTGTTCCAAGATGACCAACGGCAGGTCTTGAAATCCCTGGTACCTTGCTTTCCAGGCTGTTACATGTTTCAATAGAAGCAACACAAGAATCACTTTCACCTCTCCTTACAGCTATTATTAATCTATAAGCAATTAGTTTTCTGAAGCCATTTATGGCTTCGGTACACTAAATGCTTATCACATCTCTAATCTTGTTCAGAGGACACACACACATAAGAGGAATTCTTCTTCAAGAGGAGTGTTTCCATTTACAATGGGTTTCCTCAACCTACAAGTTATTTCTTGTTAGGAATTCTTTCCGCCATAAAGTGCGGTTCAAGGTGTCTTGGTCGGTTAAGCCTCAGGCTGTCATGCACTCCCGTACTCCATCCATCCATCCATGTTCTCCTAGGTCTTCCTCTTCTCCTTCTTCCAGGAGGTATCCATTCCAGGATAGCCTTTGGATATCTGTTTTCTTGCATCCGTTTTACATGTCCATACCATGTTAGACGCTTTTCTTTGATGTTGTCAATAATAGTCTTTTTCACTTCCATTTTTTTCCTTATGTCTTCGTTCCGTTTTCTGTCTCTTCAAGATGTTCCTGCTGAGCGTCTCCAAAAATCCATTTCTGTGGAGAGCGATTTGTTTTCTGCTCGCCTATTCAAGGTCCAGGTTTCTGCTCCATACAATAGAAGACTGTACAATCATTTGAAATATAAGTTTCTTTGTTTTATTTAGGATATTTTTGCGACACAGAACAGAGTTTAACATGCCGATAGCCTTTCTGCCGTTTGTAATTCCCTTATTGATCTCTGGTTGGGATGCTCCACCACTTTGTAAGATTGATCCCAAATATTTGAATTTATCAACTTGTTTGATTTTAAAACCTGCAATATTTAGAATGTGTCCTGGCCCTGAAGACATTTCAGTCTTGCTAAAATTGATTTTTTAGACCCCATTGTTTATATTCCTCAAACAATTGACGACATACATACTTTGCATCTTCTAAGTCTTGTGTTATCACCACCTGATCATCTGCAAAAAGTAAATTGTGAATATAGGTGATCTTATTAATCGGCAATCCCATTTTATTACATTTTTTTGACTCTAGGATCTTAGGCAGATGTCGATATAAATTTTGAAAAGTGTTGGTGACATGCAACAACCTTGTAATAAGCCTTTTGAAGTGTGGAATTCAGGTGAGAAAGCTGATCCCACTTTAATTCTGCATCTATTATTCCTGTAAATTGCCTTAATAATGTTAATCAGTTGTCCATCAATATTTGCCTCTTTCAGTGCTTCCCATAAGAATTTTCTTGGAACACTGTCATATGCCTTTTCAAGGTCAATGACAATCAAAGATTTTTTTCCCTTTTGATTGGCATTTTTCAAGGTTCTGTCGTACTGTTGAGATATGATCTATACATGACCTCCCAGCTGAAAAATCACTTTGTTCTTCTGATACCTCGATTCGGGCTTCTAAATGGTTCCTGATCCATTTTCCAAGGATCTTTAACAGTGGGTTCAGGACGCATATTCCTCTGTAATTTGAACAGCTTTTCCGATTGCCCTTTTTACAAATTGATGTAATATATACTGTTATCATTTCTTTTGGTATTTCTTCTCTTCTCAGTATACTATTTAACAGTTTTTATATCAGAACAGCTACTCCTCTTCCTCTATATTTCAGAAGTTCCATGTAAACTCCTCTAGGTTCAGGTGATTTGCCATTCCTTCCTTCAGCAGCAGTTCCACTTCCTTAACAGAAACTTTTAAGCCCGAGTCTACACCAAAATTCTCCATCGTCTTGAACTCTTCCCAGTCTTCTTTTAAAAGTCCTTCATAGTACTCCGTCCAGTCTTTCAAAGGTATTAACTGCAAACCAGCATTGTGTTTATTCTGTTTTCTCAAGTCTTTAAGGACCTTCCACAATTCCGCTGATTGCTTGAAGCCCAATTTGCTATTAATAGTTGCGCATTTCCTTTCCCATTCTTCATTTTTCGCTTCTACTACCAACCGATTAGCTATTTTCTTTTTTTCAACATAAATGTTCCTATATGCATCATTCCTAGCACCCAGCCATTTCTGATATGCAAGTTTCTTTTCCTCTACAGCAGCTCTTACTTTCTCTGTAATCCAGGTCTTTTTTGGTCCTTGGCTCTTCTTTTTGTCTAGGATTTCATGAGCTATTTTTTTAAGAGTATTTTTTAAATATTCGTAGATTTCTTCAGTATTACCTTTTATCTCTATGTTAATTGCAGCATCCAGTCTCTGGGTGAAGTTGTTTCTAATGCTGTCGTCCTGGAGTAGGTCAATGTTAAATTGATCCACTTGTAGCATTTCTCCTTCCCTGCATTGTTGGTTGTCCACACATTTTTTATTAATCCAGTTCCACCTCAGTGTTGTTTTAACAAGAAAATGATCAGATCCACATTCAGCTCCTCTATAAACTCTGACATCTTTCAATACATATGTCCCTGAATGTTTTGAAATAATGTAATCTGTAACTGATCTAATGTGTCTTGTCTCCTGTGACCAAGTATATTTATGGATATCCTTGTGTTGGAAAAACGTGTTGTTTATTCTCAAGTCGAACTGTTCACAAAGATTGCATAGTCTATCTCCATTGTCGTTCCTCTCTTTCTCTCCAAATCTTCCAATAACTTTGCTATTTTGTTCAGTTCCTACTCTTGCATTGAAATCTCCCATTAGAAATATCTCTTTGTTCTTAGAAATTTTTTCTATTAGTTCTCTCAGATCCTCCCAAAATTCATCCTTCAAGGTATCTGCGGTGTCATTAGTCAGGGCATATATTTCCAAAATACATATTTCTCTCATAAGAGGAATAAAAGTTTAAATTGAAGTAGGATGGTTACAGAATAGATATCTGAATATATGGTGAGGGAGAAATTGATTGTTGGAACAAACTTCCACCTGGCATTGCAGAAGTGGATAATATGAATAAATTTAAGAAATGGATAGATAAATAATTATTAGAAACAATAGATAGATGATGCAGACTTTTTTTTTTTTTTTTTTTTGCTTTTTTTTTTTCAGGTGATGATTCTCCATAAACTTGCTTATATGCATTTTTTACTGCTACTAAAAGTCATAAATGCAATACAATATTGAAATAATAAACAAGAATAATTAGCATTAGCATTAGTAGAGGCATACGATGCAAGAAAGCAAGCTTATGCAGCATCAGCCAAAAAAAAAAAAAAAAAAACTATTTCACCCCTCCAAATGCCTGTCCAGCTCAGCCTTAAATTTATTTAGGCTATTAGCTTCCATAAAAGATGGAAGCCTGTTCCACTAATCAACTACCTGCTGGCTAAAGGCAAATTTACGTACATCTATTCTACAACTATCTTTCCTCAATTTGAAACTGTGGCCCCTCAGATTCTTAGTCTCAGCAAGAGGAAGAATCCATCAGCATTCAGCTTGCTCAACACATCAAGGCCTTATACACCTCAATCAGATCACCTCACAGGTGCCTACTCTCCAGGCACTGAAATTTGCAGAACTTAAGCCTTTCTTGGTAAGAGCACCCTTTTGTTCCCCTCACCAATCTTGTTGCCCTTCTTTCTATTTGTTCTAGCAACTCTACATTCTTCCTAAAATGAGGTCTCCTGACCTGTACACAGTACTTTGGTGTGGCCTGACTATTGTCTTGTATAACGAGATAATCACCTACCTGTCCCTGCTAGTAAAATTCCTATATATCATTGACAAGGCTCCATTACCTGCCCTGGCATCCCATCTGCACTGCTCAGCAAACTTCATATTTGACTGCATAATTACCCCCAGGTCTTTTTCACTTTCCACTTTCCTGAGTGTAGTACCACACAGTTGATACATTTCTCTTCGATTATTGCTACCCATATGCAGTACTTTGCATTTGTCAATGTTAAACTTCAGTTTCCACTTCTCAGCCCATTTTCTCAACTTATCTAGATCCAGTTGGAGTAGCATACTCTCTTTACTGTCGTTAACAACACTGCCAACCTTTGTATCATCTGCAAATTTGGACATTAAACCTGATATACCTTCATCAATACCATTGATAAATATACAAAACAACAATGGGCCCAACACTGAACCCTGTGGGACTCCACTAATAACATTAGTCCATGAAGAGCAGCACCCATTAATTACCACCTTCTGTCTTCTCCCACTCAACCATCCTTTTATCCATTGTAGCAACTAACCCTTAATACCATTCTGCTCCAATTTGTACAATAGTCTTCCATGTGCAACAGGATCAAAAGCTTTCCTGAAATCCAAGTATATGATATCAAAATTATTTTTGGCATTCAGTTCCTTTGTGATCACATCATAGTATCCAATCTAATTGGTCAGACAAGACCTCCCTTTAACAAACCCATGATGTGTCGTAACTATTACTGCAGTCTTGTCTAGATGATCCTGCAATACTTCTTTAACCAGTGATTCCATTATTTTCCCAGGAACACAAGTTAAACTAACAGGTCTGTAGTTACTTGTGTCACCTTTTGAACCCTCCTTTGTGAATTGGTGATGCATTTGCACACCTCCAGTCCATGGGGACCTACCCTGAGTCCAAGGAAGCTTTCATAATTATGGCTAATGGTTTGTTTACTTCCTTTGTTGCCTCCTTTAATATAACTGGATAGATCCCTTCCACTTCAGGTGCCTTCCTTATGTTTAACTTCAACAATTTCTCCTCCATTTGCTCTCAGTTATTATAAAATCACTTAGCTCCTGTTAGCGTTTGATAAACTTCTGGCAATTCCCTCATTGAATAACTCTTCATGTGTGAATGTAGATGAAAAATACTCATTCAGTTTATCAGCTACCTGAGCATGCATGATCATCAATAGTCAACCCCATCTATATTAAGTGGTCCAATCTGATTCATCCCTTCCTTCTAGAGTTTACAAAAGTAAACTCTTTCCGGTTTTTCTTTGCATCCTTTGCCAAAGATTTCTCCTTCTCCTGCCTAACCTCCTTTGTGACTTGATTACAGATTAATTTATATCTGCCATAAGCTTCTCTGTCACCTGATACTTTATATGCATCCCATACATTTTTCTTCTCTGCCACGAGTCTCATTAATTCATTTGACATCCATTTAGGCCTAAAACTTTGAACAGTATTTCTTAGTTGGAATGAAGAACCAAGTAGCCTTCAAAATTAAGTCTCTGAAGGCTTCCCATTTAGAATTCAACATTGGTAACATCATGAGTTGATCCCACTGTATAGAATTTAAAATACTGTCTGAGACCCCTGTAGTCACCTTTACGAAAGCAAAAGCCTTTACCTTTAGCATCTTTAAGTAATTCCCACATTGTGATCACTGTCACCCAGCGGTTCCTTTATCTGCAAACTATTAATGCACGGAAACTGCTGATAATCAGATAAAGATTATTACTCCCTCTGATTGTCTCTCGAACATGGTGCTGTGAAAAACAGTCATTCAATAAATCCAAAAAAGTCTTGTTAGCATGTGAGTGCCCAACTGAAAGTTCCAGTCAATATCTGGAAAGTAAAAATCCCCCATTATAAGACATTCTGATTTACTGGCCCACTCTATTTCTCTGCACAATTGCTCATTATACTCATCAGGTTCATTAGGCCTATAACACACACTACTCTCATTTTTACTTTCCCAGTGCTTATTTCACACCAAACAGACTCAACACTGCATTGTCCACCAACACCAATTAGATGCACTTATATTTTGTGTTTCTTAACTAACAGCATAACCCCTCCTCCCTTCCTGTCCTGGATACCCTTCCTATACACATTGTACTCCCCAAATTCCAATTCTGCACTGCTTATATCTGTGTGACACCACGTCTCTGATGTCCCAACAATATCTGCCTTTGATGTCTTGACTCGCACTTCAAGTTCATAAAATTTATTAACTATACTCCTAGCACTGGTGTACATGCAAGTATACATGCACCTGTTTCTACTCTTGGTTACCCTAACACAGCCCATGTATTTACTTATTCCACTATGACTCCCAACGGTCCTGGAAATCTCCATTACCTCTTAATGCACGAATAATCACTGCTGATAATCAGATCAAAAGTATTACTCCCTCTGGTTGCCTCTCAAACATGTTGAGATCTCTGTGCAATCTAGTGGAATGGTTGCAGGGAAGGGATGTATAAAAGAATTCTCCTACCAAGAAAGACCAGTTCTGCAGCATCTAAAACTAGGCACCCATAAGGCCTCTCTGAATTGTTTAAGACTTTTAACAGACTGAGTACTCAAAATGCTGACAATATCCTTGCTTGAATGAAGCACTCATGCACATGCACACTGACACAAAAGGGAGTATAAATTTATAAAAAAGATGACTGCAGGATATATGTGTGTGAAAAATTTGCTTTGAGCTAGAGATATTGACTGTTGGAACCAATTTCCAGCTGGTTGTTGTTTGGAGGTCTTTGGCATAAGGGCCTCCTGGAGCATACTGTGCCTGTTTCTGATTTACTTAGGACTAAATCCTCCATATTTTGATTATCAAAGATTGTTGTCTAAATTTATACATTTCATAATTTTCATTTTAAATGGATAAATTTATACAACAGTTCTTCAAAATTTGCATCACTGCAAAGAATGTGTGATAAAGTTAGAAGTTCCTGCAAGTTGGATAGAGAGAAAATGCTGGAGTTCGGGATAATTCGCTGTTGAGGTCATTCAATGAGGATATGCTTGATTGTTAACAGGCATTGGAAACATGAACACTGAAGTGGGTGCTTTCCTAACAATAAATACAGATGAGTTGGATGGGAATAATGCGGAGTCTTGCCAGAATTACTTCTTCTCGTCTCCTTCTTCTGAAACTAATATCCAGAGCTGTTAAAGACATTTTTTTTTTTCTCTGAGTTTTCCAAGGTATGTGCTTCATGTAGATACAGAAAGTTGCTGTTTGCTAGGCAGGATTTTTCCCAATCATAGAAAGAAATTGTCACACAGGAAAGTTCAGGAGTAACAATGTCTGAAAGATAGGCTCGAATGTCCCTACTGTGCTTGAGCTCTTTCAATCTAAGTCCTGCATGGTGGTTTTCATTAGGTTTGTCATGTGGCATAGCATGGCATATTTTCCCCGCTGTGTTTTGGATTGCTGATGTCAGAGGAAGCTTCTGTCAGAAACCCAGGACATAGCAGACACAGCCTTTAGGGTGTTCAATTTTTTGAACATCCTAAAAGAGATGTGGCAAGCTATCTTAAGGTAAGCTATAGGAGTAATAAAATTAAGTTTATTATCTAAATATAAGTCTAATAAAGGGAAGTTGCTGATAAGAGAAATCAAGTTATTTTTAAAATATCTCTGGATCTGGATGTAATGATTTGCAGTGAATTTCATTTCTGCTAGGGAACAGGCATTCTGTAGAACCCATTATTCTACTGAGTATGGAAAGTTGAAGATGCCTTTCAATGGTATTCATAGTTTAATGAAAGCCTCTACATGCAAATGGAAAGTTTGAGCAAGTGTGAATTTCCTATTATGTATAATTTCTATTTGCCCCTAACTGATTGGAGCAAGTGGGAGGGGGAACTCACCAAGGAGAATAAAATTTTAAATAAATTAGATAATTGTTATTTGTATGAGCAGGTTAAAGAAAGTACTAGGAGAAAAAATATTCTAGACCTGACCATCTCCATGAACCAGATAACATTATAGTGCTAACAGAACAGGAACCATCAGAAGGAAATGATCAATCACAAAGTTCTAAGTTGGATGATGGGGGAAGATAGCTTGTTGTTGTTTTGGTTTTTAGGAGCATTAGCAACTAAGACCATATTGCTCCGGGGATATGCAGTAGTCTTTCCCTGACCTTTTCCGCATCCTCCATATTTGGTGGTCACGGGCTCGAACCCCAGTCTAATCAAGAAGCGTGTACTACACACTACTGCTCCTGCCCACCTGGCTACGGAGATGCCGAAGGGGGGGGGGGAAGGAAGTAGGAGTAATTGAGGGAGGAAGCAAGGGAGTGTGTGCTGAACCACTGAGGTTAATTATCAGGTGATCACTACACTCAGAAGTTACTCCCGTGGAGATGTTGTTGTTTGTTGGATTTATTGGTGCAAGGGCTACTAAGGCCATAATGCACCTATTTCAATCTTATTTGATACATGATTGTTATATTAAATAAAAGGATTCAGATCAGGTGATATTTGTTTATCAATTTGAGGAAGGTAAAAACATCATTAATATCTTGTCGGTCTCCGAGAATCTGTTGTAAGGTAAGTTTATTAGAAGAATATAGATGTGAAGAGAAAGCTTTTTTTCATTCTCTCAGATATAATGGGCATTCAATGATCAAGTGGTTTACTGTGAGTTGAGTTTGACAGTTGTTGCATCGTGGAGGGTCATCCTGAGTGAGTAAATAACTATGAGTTAGGTGAGTATGTCCTATTCGAATTCTAGCAAGTACTACTTCTTCCTTTCTATTGCCTCTTAGGCTTGATAGCCACTTCTTGTGATCCTTTTTAATCTGAAAAAGCTTATTGCTCTTTTCTCCCTGCCAAATGGATAGCCATTTTTTTCTAACATTGGTATGTATGATGCGTTTTAAATCTGTGTAAGGTATCTGCATGTCTGACTTTATGTGACTGGCGTTCTTGGCTGCAAGATCCGCTTGTTCGTTTCCTCTGATTCCAGAGTGCCCAGGTATCCAACAGAAAATTAATTTTTGCCTGTTTGCAAGAAGCTGCGCTAACTTGGTTTGAATTTGTTGTAGAAACGGATGACTGGAAGGAAATTTACACTGAAGAGCAGATACAGCACTTAAGGAATCGGTGTAGATAATAGTTTGAGGATATAATGACTGTTTTACATTGTCTAGAGCCATCAGGATAGCATACAGTTCTGCAGTGTAAATACTGTACTCCAAAGGGAGCTGCTGGGATATTGTATTGTTTGGTAGAACTGCAGCTGCTCCAACTTTATTATCTGTCTTGGAACCGTCAGTGTAAATTTGGGTAAAACTAGAGAACTGAAAAGAGTGAGTTGCATGGATCTGCTGAATACTGAAATTTGGAAGTGCATTCTTTCCCCATTGTTGGAAATGTTGGTCAACATTGGCCAAGGGTATTTGCCATGGTGGCATAGCCGTGCTAATATCTTGAATTATGTCATTCATATTTAGTTCGCTGCAGGTAGTTATGCTTTGTAATCTAATGCCACATGGTTTATTCTGCAAAGGTTTATTTTGGTACAAATTATGCCATTTTGGGGTGAATAAATACTGTTTTATAGGATGATATGGGAAACTTCTGATTTTTGCTGCATAACTTAATAACAGAGCTTGCCGTCGAAGAAATAGGGGTGGTTCATGTGCTTCCATATAGAGACTCTGAACTGGCGATGTACGAAAAGCTCCCAGTGCAATTCGGAGGACATTGTGATGTACTGGGTGGAGACATTTTAATACACTTTCTCTGGCTGAGGCATATGCAGGTGACCCATAGTCTAGTTTGGATCTTATGAGCGACCGGTATAAGTGCAGCAGCATGTACCGATCTACACCCCATGACATAGCGGAAATTGCCCTGAGGAGATTCAGCTTCTTTAGACAGGTTGTACGAATGTGTTTAATATGCTCTAAGAAACTAAGTTTTCTATCCAGAATTAGTCCATGAAAGCTAATACTCTGTTGAAAATAAATTGGATGAGAATTAAGATGTAAATCGGGATCTGGAGGAAAATTCCGTTTACGGCAAAAATGAATTGCTGTTGTTTTTTGTTTTGAAAGTCTGTATCCATTATTTTTGGCCCACTGAACAAGCTTGTTAATTGTACCTTGAAGCTGTCTTTCAATGAAACGCATGTTTTGTGAGTGGCTTGAGATCGCCAGATCGTCAGCATACAGATAAGTTTCAACTGTGTCGGGAATAACTTTTGTAATGGAATTAATCCTGAGAGAGAAGAGCGTGGCACTAAGCACAGAACCTTGAGGGACCCCCTCTTCTTGCACAAATGTTTGTGAGAGAGCAGAGTGAAATCGTACCTGAAAGGTCCTATTGCTCAAAAAGTTCTGGATAAATTTTGGAAGATGACCACGAATACCGGATTCATAGAGATCATGAAGAATTCCATACCGCCAGGTTGTATCAAAAGCTTTTTCGATGTCAAGACATATCATCACTAGGTGTTCGTTCCTGAGAAATGCATTTCGGATATTTCCTTCAGCTTTGACCATAAGGTCAAGTGTTGATCTAGTTCTTCGAAATCCATATTGATTTTGACTTAGAATGCATTCAGTCTCTAGGAACCATGTCAATCTGGCATTAATTATTTTTTCTAATGCTTTTCCTATACAACTAGTTAACGCTATCGGTTGGTAATTTACTGGATCTGAATGGTCCTTTCCTGGTTTTGGGAAAGCTAGTACGATAGAATGACGCCAACTGGTAGGGTAGTAGTCTTCGCCAAAGATTCTATTATACAGTTTTAGCAGAGCAGAAAGGGATTCTTCACTCAAGTGATATATCATGGCATAGTACACTCCATCAGGGCCAGCAGCACTATTTTTGGATCTTGCAAGTGCGGTACGTAACTCTGCCATGGTAAGGGATACATTATATGGATGCTGTCGTGAAGTACTGAAATTGAGATTATGTTTTTCTGCTTGTATTTTATGTGCCTGGAAACTTGGCTCAAATGCGGTTACAGCAGAGATTTTTTCAAAGGTTTCACCTAATGTATTAGAAATATCGGGAGGATTGCAGATTTCTTTGCCTTTTAGATATATTATCGGAGTGGTTATAGGTGGATATTTTCCATTAATTCTTTGAAATTTATTCCAAACAGTTCTGATATTTGTGGTCCTGTTTATAGAGGAGGCATATTTAGACCATGTCTCTTTTTTGCTTATTCGTTGTATGTGACGAGATTTAGCTCTAGCTTTCTTGAACTGTATGAGGTTGCTGTGGTTGGGTATTTACGAAATAAGTTCCAGTATCTGTTCTTTTCTTTTTTCGCATTGCTACATTCATTCCACCATATTTTTGGGTGGGAGCGAGTTTTCATGGATGATCTGGGTATACTGGTTTCTGCAGCTGCTATCATTTGCTGAGTTATGTAAGTTACGGCAGAGTCAATGGTGAGGGTCTCGATTGTCTGAATATCTAGATGTGCCAGCTCTTGATATTTCTTCCAGTTAGCTTTGTTGAATTTCCAAACAGTTTTTATCTCAGTTTGAGGAGGAGAGTTAGCCAATAGTGTGCATATTACTGGAAAGTGGTCACTATTTCGCAGGTTATCAGTGACCGTCCAATCAATCAGAGGAAGGAGGTTTGGGGAGCATATTGAAAGATCAATTGCAGAAGTTGACCTTGAGGAAAGATGCACGTACGTGTGAGTCCCATTGTTTAATAATGTTAAGTTGTGCCTTTCAAGAAATTTTTCAATTAACTGACCTCTCTTATCAAGGTGCGAGGAACCCCATAGGGGGTGATGCCCATTCCAGTCACCTAAGATACAGAAAGGTGGTGGCAGCTGAGTAACTAAATCATTCAAATCTGCTAGAGAGTATGAATAGTTTGGCGAAAGGTATATGGAAACAACTGTTACCGCTATCTTAACCATAACTCTAGCAGCAATTGCTTCTAAAGTTGTTTGCAGTGGGACTGGTCTGAAAGGAGTTCTGGAGTTTACTAGCAATACTACACCTCCATGTGCTGTATTAGAGTCGTTCCTATCCTTTCTAAGCATTATATGGTGTTTTATGCTCATAGTTATTTTAGGGGTCAGGTTTGTTTCCTGTAGACAAAGAACAGCAGGCTTATATTCAGTAATTAAGTCATAAACATCGTCTAAGTTAGCTCTGAGTCCGCGACAATTCCATTGAATGATTCTGTGCATTATTGAGGATTATCGGGTGTGTCTGCTTGCTTACGGGATGTGGTCTGTTTGCGCCTGTCTAGTCTTTTTTCCCTTTTTGGGAAATTTGGTCTAGTGACGTCCATGTCCTCCTCTTCCGCATGAAGTTCAAGTAGTGGTTCATCTCGGTGTGAATTTCTATCTATCTATGTCCATGGTATCAGTACTGGTTTTTTGATTATTTATTTCAGAGCTTGTTTGATTAACTGGCTGTTTTACAGGATTTTTATCTGGCGGTATTGTCAATGGTGTGTTTACTGAATGAGTTGATTGCTGTTGGGTAGGCTGTTCTTTTAGTGTAGAGAGGACTGACTTGGCCCAATCAGAAATTGAGATACTTGGCGGAACTGAACAATTTGTTTGTACTGTTATGGATCGTTGCTTTTTTACAACTGAAGAATAAGATGGCAATTTATTTGAAATTAAACAATGTCTTTTTGCTTCTTGGTATGGCACCTTGTGTTCCACTTTGTACTTTTGTATATTCTTTTCAGTCTGCCACTGGATGCACTCCTTTGAAAATGCTGAATGATTCCCCTTACAGTTTGGACAGCTTTGTATTTCAGTGGGGCAGTCTGTGTGAACATGCTCTTTTGAACCACAGGAGGCACAGGTGGTTACACCCCTGCAGACTGCTTGTGAGTGTCCAAATTTTTGGCATTTAAAACACCGGACTGGGTTTGGAATATAAGGTCGAATTTTGCACCTTAAATATCCAGCTTTAACAGTTGTTGGTAAAATTGGTGTTTTAAATGTAAGAATGACCGTTCGGGTAGGAGTAAGAACCCCATCTTTCTTAATGACTATCCTTTTGGCATTTATTACATTTTGATCGCCTAATTCCTGAACGATTTCCTCCTCAGATACGTTAAGGAGATCCCACTCGGCTATTACCCCTTTAGAGGAGTTTAAGGTGGCATGCGGGGTAACCTTTGTGGGAATTCCACCAAAAGTCGATATTTTTAATAGTTTTTCCGAGTGTTTATTCTCGTTCATCACCACTAGAAGGTCTCCGGATTTTAATCTTCTAACCATTTTTGGTGGGCCCGCCACATTCTCAAAACATTTCTGTATTAAGAATGGGGAGAGCTTACTCAAAGGATTGTCAGTCAAAGAATGCAGTATCAAAAAAAGAGGAGCAGGGCTTTCTGTTCCTTCTTTTTTCTGCCGTTTTGCATTTCCTGCATTTAAATCTTCTCTGTTTGAGAGATCTGGATCATGAGATCCATAAGTGGCATGTCTATTTATGTCCCTCTTTGCTCCTTTTTGCCCCGGGAGAGTGTTTTTCTTCTCCCAGGTTTCCAGCCCCGCCACGTGGAGGCAGGAGCGGTGCCACCAGTGACCAAGCGGTTTATAGGTTTAGCTAGGTTAGTAAGGATTATATATATATATACACAAGGAAAGAAAGGTGTATTTCCTTTCTGGATTCTACTTCAAAACTTTTAAGTAAAGAATCACTTAAGAAAAACAAGAAGAATAGTGACACTGGAAAATAAATATAACTAATCCGCTGAGAAAGAACGCTATGTATCGCACAAAATATCGCTTGGGCACTATCGCTTGGCACTCGGGGCCCTCCCGTGGAGAAGTGCCAATATATGCCCAATACATAAAGGTGACTACTGTAAAGTGGGTAACTACTGACTGGTCAGTCTGAATTCAGTGGTACGAAAATCATAGAGGTAATGAACAAGAGTGCAATATAGAATCATTTAGAAATAATTCTGGAGGAAACATAGCATGATTTTAAAAATCGAAAATCATGTTTAACCAACCTGGTTAGCTACTTTGACAGTGTCATGCATGAACTGATTGTAGAAATAATATTAACATTGTTTATTTATATTTCAGCAAAGTATCTAACTCGGCCCCAAATGAGCGGTTACTGTATCAGCTAGGAAGCTGCAATCTCAGGGAAAATCCTTAGATAAATTGAAGCAGGGCAGGACATAGTGGGTTCAAAGATCAGTACTGGGACAACTCTTGTTTTTGATTTTATAAAATGACATTGACAAAGAGATAGAGGACATGATGTTAAAATTTGAAGATCAAGGTCAATACAGTAGTTAATTATCAGCGGCACACACACACAGCTGCTTCAGGATAACTCAGACAGACTTCAGAGATCGTCAGAAAAGTAACAGCTATCTTTTAAGGCAACAAAATTTAAGGTCATACGCTTAAAGAATTGTAACCCAAAAATAACTTACACACCTGGTGGGGTTGAACTAAAAGTGGTAGAGGAAGAAGGAGATTTAGAAGTTATGATACAGTGAGACATGAAGTTCTCCAAGCACTGTAGGCAAACAGTAAGGAGGGCCTGTAGTATCCTATCAAACATTTGCTTGTAAGAGATAGGGAGGTCATAATACCATTGTATAAGGCAACTGTGAGACCACACTTCTTTGAAAGTGTGGTTAAATAATGTACAATCAAATAATGTTCCATTTTCAGCATACAAACTTTACGCTGCAATTTCAAAACTTACTTTTCCCCATAAAGCACAAATTTACCATATTGCATTTATTTCTATAAATTAGGCATATATCCAGAGCAAAGGCTTTTTAATTTTAAATCTAATTAGCAAAATTAGTGACTTAGTATCATTAATTTGACAAGGTAGCTTTTCACTATTTTTCATTTAAGATTGACTCCATTAGCTTCTACATTTTCTCTCTATGCTACCAGTAACTACAGAAGCATGCCTTCACTTTGCATGCATCTTTAAAAATACAGAGTTTAGCATTAAACACGTGCTTCAAGATGACTGTAAACTACTACAAGTAAAGATAAATTAGCTATATTCTCGACAATAAAAATAAAGGTTTATACATAAAAGTACAAACATACTATATGTTTAAATTAGCAAATACTACTAAAATATATACATTTTCATTCAGCAAAGTGACAAACAACAAAATAATATTTAAAAACTTTTTTTTGTAACAGTTTCCTTCTTAGAAGACAAAAAGTTCAAACAATTATAAAAGGCGCATAATAAAATATAAACTCTACATCTAAAGTTTCAAAGTTTGTGTTGGAAGCACACACATAACACAACCACTTTATAACCTCTCATCATAATTTATTAGTAAGGAAAGATCTTTCCTTCATAAAAACATGCTCAGACACATTTAGGAGACCAGTCTTGTTGAGATGGTCCTGTATTGTATCTTAAACCACAGATTCCATTCTTACCATCAAATTCACTGGTTTATAAATGGTCATCACTTTTGGCTTTTCTACTCACTGCCTTGTTTTTTTATTCCAATATAACTGGATGTACACACTGCTCCCAGGTTTCCACATACATTCAATACATTCAGTCTCAGTAGCTTTTCAGATAGGCCTTCTCTAATATCATTGTGTTGCTTATTTTACCATTGTCAATTTGACTCCACCATTCTCCCCTCCACCAAGTCAATACACCATGGTTTCAATAACAAAGATGGTTGTAAAATACCTATTAGATTTGACCACCATTTCAGATAAAATTTCGATTGTTGATTATACATCAATATACTGTATGAGTACAACTTCTTTTCCATTCTCTTTGCCAATGATTTTTCATACTCAGCTTTTTTTTTTTTTTACAAGTCTTACCCCATCAATGGTTTTATTATGCATCTGCTTACAGTTATTATATGAAGAAAAGTCATAAAATAACTAACTATCCCATGCTTTTTTCCCTTTACTTGATTAAGTCTTTCAGCTGTCTTGTCATCATTTTTGCATCTTTCTCTTGCAGTACTTCTCAACCAGAACAAATTTGTTTGTGGCTCACAGGATAAACCCCCTAAACATTTCTCATAATGGATTATAAATACAGATGAACTTGATTATAACGAGCATCAAGGGACTGATAAAATTTCCTCGTTTATAACAGTTACTCACTATATTAGTGATGAGTTAAACTACTTCCTATTTTTTTTTTAATTCTCAATATCTTGATAAAAAGATACATTGAAAAAAAACAAAAGAAATATTACAGAGAAAAAAATAATTTTAGTACAGGCAACCGTCACACATATCACAGTACTTCTACAACATGGTTTTGCTCTAACACAATTGGTTTGTTTGTTTGGGAATTTTTTTTGGCACATCGGCGTCTATGGCCATAGTGCACCAACACAATTGGTAAAGTGTGGCAATCCTCACACAACACAGTACTTATATAACACAGTTAGAGAATTGTGGATGCAAAACACGTTATTTTTGAGCTTTTGTGCAGGGGAAAACTCTGCAATTATGTTGGATGTAATTTTTCAACATTTCCATTCTTTTTAGTGAATCCCCGCTTTTGGCTCACTAATCGTTATGCAAAAAAAATTTATCGGAAATCTCTATGTTAGGTTCTGTGCTATTGAACTTGTGCTAGTTGAATTAATAGAAAAATCTAGATTTAAAAGTTTTATTACTACTGGAATAACATGCCAGGCCATCCAAAAGTTTAAGTCATCCAAACATTGAAGTAATGTTCCTACCACCTAGTACAACTTCTTTAATTAGACCAAGGCATTATATCTACCTTTGAAACTCATTAGATCAGAAAATTGTTACAATGGATTTTGGCAAAAATTGATTCCGAATTGAATTGATGGAAAATTAATGGAGGCATGGAAATATTTTTCAATTGTGGACTGTATCAGAATCACAGCTTTATCGCTCAAATAAGTAAAACTGTCAACATTAAATGCATGCTGGAAAAATGTATGGCCAGAGTCAGTTCATTCAGGAAACACGGTCAAACCAACATAAAACGGAATCCGTGTGATAGTAGAACTAGCTAAGTCCATAGGAGGGGAAGGTTTTGATGATATGACTACTGAAGCCCTTGTGGGTAGCATAGTTGGTAGAATCGCTGTCATCACCACACTGGGTGGAAAAGACCTAAGTTCGAATCCCGTCGATGATGGGAGGAATTTTTATGGGTATTTTTTACAACGTGGATGAGTTAGTTGGTCTCAGGCAAGGGCAGCATGGTTATTTCTTCAGGAAATGCAGATTTTTTTGTCCAGAAAAATAGAAAAACAACCCCAGAACACATGCATACAGAGCAACATAGCCTTAGTCACTGATGCTCCTAAAAAAAAAAAAGATATAATTATTGAAGATGTTCAAGAATTACTGGTAGAAAATGAGGCTGGCAAAGCAGATTTGGTGGAAATGGCATCAGAGGCAAATCAAATCAATTCAGATGATGATAGCACAGATGAAAATTCTGAACTTCCAAATTTTACACTAAAAAGTATACAGAAAGGCATAAAGTTATCCAAGCAATTAGAATCTTATTTTTTGAATTCAGATTCTTCAACTGAAAGTAGCCCAAAGTTCAAAAGGGAGCTTCAAAAAATGCTTAGTTCCATATGATGAAATTACAAAGATCTATCAAGCAAATGCAAACAAGCCCAGATTAATGATTTTTTAAAGAGAGCAGAAGACAATATATAGAATGTTTTTTTTTGTCAGTTTTGTTAACGAAATGGTGTATTTTTGTTAGCTCTTGGAACACGACCCCCATTTTTGTAGTGGCTTTTAGTCCCGTATAAAATGGTTTTGCACTACACGAGATTTTATAGGAACCCAACTACCATGTTATACAAGGGTTACCTGTATACAGTGCTTTTTTTGTGACGGTATGCAACGGTTGGTCTCCGTAGCCAAGTGGTCAGGAGCGGGACTGCTACTGCACTCCTGCTCCTGACCGGCACCTTTATTAACAGTGTGTAACATTTGCATGCAGTACATTTCGAAATTTGAAATATTCAGTAACTTTTTTTTTCACATGTTTAACCATTATTCAAATACATACGCTTAAAGTTATTTAACTAAATTTGCATTTTTCACTGTCTATTGTTAAGATATTTTCTATATAAAACTTTATAACCATTTTTTGAATTTTAAATTACTCAGTCGGACCTCTGTTTAACGAACTTAAAATATTTTCGGTTGAGAGAAAAAAAAACTTCATATAACGAACAGATTAGGGAGACTCGGTACACACTGTTCACACTTCTGGCCTTCGGATAATTTAGGCAATTAGTGCTGCTGCACGAATTAAGAGGGCTAAAGGGATTATTCCACTTAGTGATACTCGTAAATCCTATCCGACCACCTGACCCACATACCGAGAACTTGCGCTGGTCAAGGGGTATTCCCAATGCGAACAATAGGCTCTGGTCAACCTTCTACTGTAAATGCCCTCTTCGGGAATTAGGAGAGTGTAGTTTTCTTTACAAATAATCAACTGTTGTTTCGCAGAAGCATGTTTTTTTCTGTAAATGTTTCTGCAAATTTTTCATCCCTTTGAACTAGTTCTTAAATTCAAATTTAAGAACTAGTTCAAAGAACTAATGACAACATCGATGACAAGAAAAGAAAAATGAGGTTAATTAAGGTATTAAAAACCTTCTAAACATGAAATGTTGGCAGCTTTTGAAACTTCATCGTGGCCTGTAGTGTGAAGATGTTCCTGAGAATACAAAAGGTATGTTAAAACAAATTTGAAAATTTTTTAAATGATCAATGTACAGTAAATACAGTGTACAACAAAAGATAACCAAATATTTTGAAAAATAATTCTAATTTGTGCACATCATGTCGTATGAAAAAAAAAAAAAAAAATCGTATCTTAATTTGTTATGTATTATTAAATTGTTTTGAAATGTTAGAAAATATATTTACCATCTTTTACTGTATTTCTGAATGTTGAATTATTTTTCATTGTGGAAAAGGTCATATTTCTTTATAACGAAATTTTTGTTTAACAAATTTTTGTAAGGAACAATCGACTTAGTTATATAGAGGTTCCGACTGTAGATTTACTTTACTGGGGATAATCTCACTTTCACAGGTGTTCTGTTCATCTAAGAAATACCACCCACTTTGGGAAACTCATGTACCTCTTTCTTGACTCCCCCCCCCTTTGGAAATGCCATTTCCTAGGGGCTCCTATTGGTTCCCCACTAATTTTTCTGTGGCTTTTGTTACAATGTAAAAGTTTGTTCAACACAACTTTGTATTTGTGCATTTTCAATTCAGACGCAACAGTTTTATTTATTTTCCCGTGCGGTAACGAGATTGTAAGTGAATTAGTATTTAAAAAAGCTATCTTGAACCTTAAAGTACAAAATGAAAAGAATTACTAGTTTCTTCTCACCCTCCATAGTTAAGAAATTAAAAACAAGTGAAAATGTGAATGAAGACCTAAATTACAGAAACTGTGTCAAACACTGCTTTTGTTCCTGATGGTATCCGCGTCAACAGCAATGGATGACTGACATAAATGACTGGCTAAGTTGCTGGACTGTTGATCAAAAAAATGACTTCTGTGTGAAGTATAATTGACTAAATTATCAAAATAAGAGACTTGGCTGTGCATTATGTAAACAAATTGGAACTCTTGGAGTGGAATAGAAGATGGGCACGAAGATTTCTAAAGAATGGGCAAATAATGAAGTTACCTATTTTGGCGAAAGCAGACAGCAACAGCTATTGTCTTTAAGAAAGAAATTTTTCGATCACAAAGAAACAGCAGGACATAAAGCTGCTATAAAACTGCTTGTGGAAGCTGAGAAAGGGCCCCATGAAAATCTGTTTAGAGTTTATCGCAAGAAAAAATTAATAACAGCAAAACTTTTTCCCACCGCATATAAGGTGGCCAAAGAAAATCAGTCTTTTCATAATTTTGATTCAGAGATTGACCTACAGGAATTAAATGGGATTGACATGAGTCATATTCTTCATTCAACAAACGCTTGCATTAACACCTTGAACCACATTAGTGATGAAATGAGAAAAAATTTGGTTAATAAAATCATTATGTCGAACAGTAAAATTTCACTGATAATTGGCGAATCGACCACGGTGAGTAGGAAATCCACTTTGATCGTTTACGTTTGAACTTACTTATATATTTGACTGTGGAATGAGATCTGTAAATTTGTTTCTGGACTTGAATGAACTCAAAAGTGTTACTGCAAAAGGGATATTTGATTCTCTGCTCGACTGTCTTCAGTCATACAGTATCACAGAAAACTATTTAAAAAATCACTTAGTTTGTGTCATGTGTGATGGTGCAGCTGTTATGATGGGTAGTAAAAGTGGTGTTACGAAACTAATGAAACAAAAATTCCTTTCTTCAATAGAGTGGCATTGTGCTAATCACTGATTAGAACTATCAGTTGGTGATACTGTGAAATCCGTTGCAAGTATCGATAGATTTAAAGCATTTATTGATAAACTTTATGTCATGTGTAACGCGTTGCAAAAAATGCCAGAGAATTGAAGGAGTGCGCAAACTCACTGGATATTGAACTATTAAAAATTGGCAGAATTTTAAGCATACGATAGGTGGCATCGAGCTTCCGATCTGTTTCAGCTTTTGGAATAACTATGAGCAGTTAGTTAATCATTTTCAAGAAGCAAAGAATGACTTGATGCGGGACCAAAAAGAAAGATGTACATATGAAGGATTGCAGAAGAATATTATGACTACAAACTTTATATTAGACTTAGGTTTAATGTGTGATGCTTTTCAAGAATTATCAGACTTGAGCTTGGACTTGCAGGAGCACGATATAGATTTGTACAGGGCGAATAAAAAACAGAAATTGTTGTACAACTTTTTCTTGATAGACAAACAGTTTCGGGATAGTATTACAGAAATGCCGCCAAAGATGCCGAAAATCTACAATTTCAAGGAGATTCACTTCATGGAACAGACTACAGAAATTATTCTCCAATCGATCCAGAGGCTTTCTATAGAACTTTGAAACAATCAGTAGAAAGCAGGCTGCTTGATAGTAAACGTGCTGATTTCACAGCGTCTGCCCGAGTACTTGATAAGAAACATTGGCCTGAAGATATTAACTCTCAAATGACATTTGGTGAGAATGAAATTAGAAAATTATCAATTAGGTTTCAGTTAAATGAAAGATACAATTCGTGGGTTTCGGGAATACCTAACCGAAAATACGATTTCGGAAGAATTTAATGAATGCTCTGAGTAGGATACCAATTTCATCAAATGAATGTGAACGAGGATTTTTACAAATAAATCTGATCGTCAGCCCAACCAGATCTTTGATGATGACAAAAACAATTTCTTCACTACTGTTTCTTAAAATTGTAGGCCCGCCGCTGATACGCTTCGATCCAGCAAAATATCGATCCAGCAAAATATTGATTCGTGGCTGCTTCGGAAACGTCGTCTAGCAACAGACACAAACAGTAAGAAAAGAAATCGGCATATTGGGTCGGATGAGAACTTAATAAAAATTTGGAATATTTTATAAAACTTCATTATGAAATTATTTTTACTTATTTTTTTACTTAGTGCTTACTTTTACATTTTACTTATTATTTTTTATTTATTAAATAAGACTCACCTTTGACTTATTTTTTATATACTTGTATAATAAATTTATGCTTAATCAACTGTGTTAATATAATTAATTTGTTGTTCTTATTCCAAAAACATTACTACTGAAGTAACAATATCAGGAAATAAGTTTTTAGTTTACTTTCCTGAAAGCAAAGAATGAGTACCGGCACCTAATTTTTTACAAAAAAAAGCACTGCCTGTATATATACATATTTGTAATAATATGCTTGTATTCGAATTTTAAATCGATCCAGCCAACCATTGTTACATACAAAATTGTTGTGTCCAAATTGTTTAGCAAATTTTTCTGCTTCGGCATTCAAGATCGGATGGTCTATTGAAAATTGAGCACTTCTTTGCGTAGTGAACAATTGAAGCAATGCTTCATCAGTGTTTGTAACCTTGCACTTTCTAATTTTTTTTTTTTTTTTCAGTTATGTTCTTTTCCAATGCAGATATGTAAACATGTTTACTTTTTCCACAATGTCATTACTGTTAAAGAGGACAAAGAAGCTTTTTACACACTTCAAAATTTTTTGCACCACATTCTAACTCACGAATAATTTCAACTTTTCCAGGAATCAAGAGACACTTTCTTTTGTTAGTAGACATGTTTCTGAAGGAAGGGTTCATATCTAACTGATTTTATTTAAAATGACAGTAAGGTGATCTGCATACAAAGTTCTTAAAAGTCCCAAAATGCATAAAAAATTCTTAGAAGTCCTGAAATTCATTCAAAGTTCTTAGAGGTGCTGTTTCCAAAATTCTTAGAAGTCTCGAAATAAATTTATGGTTCAGTGAATACAAGACAATCCGTAAATAGGGTAATGTGACAAGCGGAATACCAAAGCAGTATTGTATAGCCCCATCAGTAAAGTACAAGGTCATAAACTGGCCGCTAATCCAATGTGTGTGAGTGGTCATCAAAGCTAAATGGCCCTTTTCATTTTTATCTATCACAAGAATTGGGTTTTTTCAACCACCCAAGCAATTAAGAATATTTGCATAGTTACCAAAATTTGTACAGCATATCCATTTAGTACACTCATTATAAATCAGCGATTGTATGGGAATACATGTAACTTACAAAATCATTATGGCTTTTGCTCATTACAGCCATGATCTCATTATTTTCATGTTCGTTATAACCAAGTTCTGCTGTATAACAAACAGCATATAGTCATCATCAGCTATTTTCAATCTACTGCAGGATGAAGGCCTCTCCAGCAACTTTCCAGTTGCTTCTGTTTTGTGCAATGGCCACCCATTTACTACCCACGAACTTGTGAATTTCATCTGTCCATCTCCATCATTGTCTTCCAGGTTTTCTTCTAGCTCCTCTTGGGTACCATTCTGTTATTTTCTTAGTCCATTTGTTATTGTGTCTTCGAGCTATGTATCCTGCACAAGACCATTTTAGTTCTTTAGTTTTGATGAGAATACAGCCTAATCCATGTGTTTCTCTTCTTATCTAACAGTCTGATTAACAATATAGTTCGTTCCATTCTTCGCTGAGTCGTTCTCGGCTTCTCTTCCATTCTTTTGATGAGTGCCCAGGTTTCACTTCCATACGCCATGGTGGGTAGTATACATTGGTTCATTATTTTTTGTTTCAGACAAATTGGGATATTGCTCCTCAGTATGTGACTATATTTCCTGAATGCTATCCATCCAAAATTTATTCTTCTCTTGACTTCCAGCCATTTATCATTATCACAGCTGATGACTTGTCCCCGATAAGTATATGACTCCACCTTTACAATTACTGCAACTTCAATCATTATATCCCTTTCTGTGGCATACTTATTCATCATTACTTTTGTTTTAGCCATATTCATCTTTAGTCCAAAATCCTTACTAACTCTGCTTGTTTGTTTGTTATTTGGTTTTTAGGAGCATTAGCAACTAAGGCCATATTGCTCCAGGATATGTGGTGGTCATTCCCTGACCTTTCCGCATCCTCCGTATTTGGTGGTGATGGGCTTGAACCCCGGTCTAATCAAGAAGCGTGTGCTTACTAACTCTGCATAACTGATTAAGATTTTCCTCTAATTATTTGGGATCATGGCTTATGATCACAATGTCATCTGCAAATCGTAAATGGTTTAGGTACTCTCCATTCACACTGACTCCTTTCTGCGACCAGTCTAATCTTCTGAAAGCTTTCTCAAGGTCAGCAGTAAACAACTTCGGAAATATTGTCTCCTTGTTGAACTCCTTTCTCAATTTTAAATTTGCTACTGTCTTTGACTAGTCTAATAAAGGAGGTAGCGTTCTCATATATTTTGACTAATTTTTTCTTCTTTAAATTTCTTTTTACCTATAGGTTTCTTGAGCTTTATCAGTTTCAGAAAGTTGTAGTATTCTTCGTCGATATCTTGGTCCTGAGCAGTCTGTAGAAGCTCAAACTTGTTCTTAAGTTCCAGTACATACTGCTTTTTCTCTTCTTCTGTTATCTCAAAGACCGTATTATTTACTTGAGTCAATTTTTTTCTTTCTTTTCTTACATCTATATCAAGTGTACATCTTACCATTCTGTGATCACTTCCAACATTTATCTTGTTCAGGAAGGTAACATCATTCACGATATATCTTCTGTTAGTGAGGGTGAATTCTATTTCATTAGTTGTTAATCCATTTAGGCTCTTCCATGTCCACTTTGTATTCATCCTTTTCTTGAAAACAGTGTTCATTACTGACATTCTTTGAGATTCTGCAAATTCCACAAGTCTTTCACCTCTTTCATTTCTTTCACCAATTCCAAAATTTCCTATAATTTCCCTTTCTGCACTGTTTTCTCTTTTTAACCTTAGCATTGAAGTCCCTTATAAATAAATAAATAAATTTTCTGTTTATACTCCGGGACGACCAAACAGTCAGAGGAGTTAACAAGATAGACAGAATACAAGAAACAGCACCGTATTCAGCAGTCATGGGCTTGAACCCCGGTCACTCAAGGCACGTGTACTTATGCACCCGTGCGCCTGACCACTAGGCTACGGCGGCCTCATAACAGTGCACTTGCTTTTTCTTGCCTACTGAAGTTACCTAAAGAGATCTTTATTGTACTCTTTGGTATCATTTGGTAACACACTCCAACTATCATCTTTCCTCTCCTACTAGTCATCTCACACCACACAGACTCAACATCTGACTGGACTTGATCAGATTCCAGGAAACCATTTTGTTGCTTTCAAGTAGTTAAAAGACAAAATGAAATTTGTCATTTCTATTATGTTAGGATGACACATCTCTCAATTATTCCTATAACATCAGCATTTCTTGATCTGACCAAGAGCTCAAGTTCACTTATTTTTTTTACAACACTCCTAGAATTACTATACAGGAGGTTTTTTTTTTTTTTTTTTTTTAACTACCCTAATCCATTCCTTGTAATTATCTACTCAAGACTTTCCCAGTGGTATGTAACTGCTGGAGAAAATGTATAATTCAGTGAATCTTTTAATGTATCCCACACGTGCTATACAATTATAATATGAGTAGCATTAGTAGAGGCATTTGATGCAAGAAAGCAAGCTTATGCAGCATCAGCCAAAAAAAAAAAAAAAAAAAACCCACTTCCACTTCACCCCTCTGTTCGTTCAAAATACCTGTCCAGCTGAGCCTTAAACTTATTTAGGCTATCAACCTCCACCACAAGGGATGGAAGTCTGTTCCACCAACCAACCACCCGCTGGCTAAAGGCAAATTTCTGCACGTCTATCCTACATCTGTCTTTCCTCAATTTGAATTTATGCCCTCTCAGGTGATTTTTCTGAGCTAGAGGAAGAATCCCATCAGCATTGAGCATGCTTAAACCATTCAAGGCTTTATACACCTCTATCAGATCACCTCGCTGGTGCCTAGTCTCCAGACACTGTAATTTGCAAAACTTAAGCCTTTCTTCGTAAGAGCACCCCTTTGTTCCATTCACTAATCTTGTTGCCCTTCTCTGTACTCGTTTCAGCAGCTGTACATCCTTCTTGAAATGAGGCCTCCAGACCTGTATACAGTACTCTAGGTGTGGCCTGACCATTGCCTTATACAATGGAATAATCACCTCCTTATCCCTGCTGGAAAAATTCCTGTATATCATTGACAATACTACATGAGCTACTCTTGCAGCCCGTCTGCACTCTCAGAGAACTTCATATCTGCCTGCACAACCACCCCCAAGTCCCTTTCATTCTCTACCACTGTCAGTGTAGTATCACAGAGTTGATACGTTGCTCTGGGGTTGCTGTTTCCCATGTGTAGTACTTTACATTTGTCAATGTTAAACTTCATTTGCCACCTCTCAGCCCATCTGCTCAACCGTTCCAGATCCTGTTGCAGCAGCATAGTGTCAGTAGTGTCCTTGACAACCCTGCCAACCTTTGTATTGTCTGCAAACTTGGACATTAAGATTGATATACCATCATCAATATCATTTATAAATACAGAAAACAATAATGGACCCAATACTGAACCCTGAGGAACTCCACTAATAACATTAGTCTACGATGAGCAGTGTCCATTGATTACCACTCTCTGTCTTCTCCCCCTCAACCACCCCTTTATCCATAGCAGCAATTTGCCTCCAATGTCACACTGCTCCAATTTGTGTAGCAGTCTTCCATGTGCAACAGTATCAAAAGCCTTTCTAAGATCCAAGTATATAATATCAAAGTTATTCCCTGCATCCAGTTCTTTTGTGACTGCATCATAGTATCCAATCAAGTTGGTCAGGCAAGACTTCCCCTTAACAAAACCATGCTGTGTCTGAGCTATAACTGAAGTCTTGTCTAAATGATCCTGCAGTGCTTCTTTAACCAGTGCCTCCATTAATTTTCCTGGAACAGAAGTTAAGCTCGCAGGTCTCTAATTACTTGTGTCAGCCTTTGATCCTCCTTTGTGAATTGGGGTCACATTTGCACATTTCCAGTCTACGGGTACCTCCCCTGAGTCCAAGGAAGCTCTCATAATTATGGCTAAGGGTTTGCTTACTTCCTTTGCTGCCTCCTTTAATATAACTGGATAGATCCCATCCACCCCGGGTGCCTTTCTTGTGTTTATCTTCAACAGTTTCTCCTCCACTTTACTCCCAGTTATTTCAAGATTCTGTAGCTTACTGCTAGAGTTGAATACACCTCTGGCATTCCCCTCGCTGAATAACTCCTCATGTGTGAATGTCGATGCAAAATATTCATTTAGTTTGTTAGCTACCTGAGCAGGATCATCAACACTTGACCCATCAATATCAAGTGGACCAATCTGATTCATCCCCTTCCTTCTAGAGTTTACATAAGTAAAGAACTCGTTGCTGTTTTTCTTTGCATCCCTTGCCAAGGATTTCTCGTAATCTGCCTTCGCCTGCCTAACCTCCTTTGTAACTTGGTTGCATATCAACTTGTATCTATCATAGGCTTCTGTGTCATGTGTTAATTTGTAAGTATCCCATGCATTTTTCTTCTCTGCTATATGCCTCATTATTTCATCTGACATCCATTTTGGCCTAAACCTTGAACAATATTTCTTAGTTGGTATGTAAAGCCTAGTAGCTTCCAAGATAAGTTCTTTGAATGCCTCCCATTTTGAATTTGCTGTTGGTAACATCATCAGTTGGTCCCACTGTATAGAATTTAAATACTGTCTCAGTCCATCGTAGTCGCCTTTACGGAAGCAATAACCCTTCCCTTTACCCCTAATGGTAGTTAACACTTTGAGTAAATCCCACTTCAGCACACTGTGATCACTGCCACCTAGTGGTTCATTTATCTGCAGATTCTTAATGCATGAAGAATCACTGCTGATAATCAAATCAAGAGTATTACTCCCTCTAGTTGCCTCCGGAACATGCTTATGTAGAAAACAATCATCCAATAAATCCACAAAAGCCCTGCTAATGTGTGAGTAACCAGCCCCCAAATTCCAGTCAATATCTGGGAAATTAAAATCTCCCATTATAAGACTCTCTGATTTACTGGCCCACTCTATTTCCCTGTACAGTTCCTTATTATACTCATCAGAGTCATTAGGCCTATAGCACACTCCTACTCTCAATTTTGATCTCCCAATGCTTATGTCACACCAAACTGACTCAACACTGCACTGTCCGGCGATGTCGACTGGCTTCACTTCCTTGGTTTTTATGTGTTTCTTAACTAATGGCATAACCCCTCCCCCCTTCCTATCCTGTCTATCCTTTCTGTAGACGTTGTACTCCCCAAACTGCAGTTCTGCTTCCCTTATATCTGTGTGACACCACGTCTCTGATATCCCAACAATATCTGCCTTTGATGTTTTGAGCAATACCTCAAATTCATTAAATTTATTTACTAAACTCCTAGCATTGGTGTACATGCAAGTATACCTGCACCTGTTTCTATTCTTAGCTACCCTAACACAACCCATGTGTTTACTTGTACCGCAATGGCTCCCAGCAGTCTCTGAAATACCATGCATCTTGTTTTTCAGGCTTCTGCTCATTCTAATAGAAGCAGTGCAAGAATCTCTTTCACCTCTGCCAGTGGCTACTGTCAATCTATTGGTCTTTGTCTCCCCCCCAAGCTAGCAGTTTTCCGACCCACCTAACACTGCCTCGATAGCATCAGCAAATATTCTTGCACCCTTTTTATTTAAGTGTATCCCATCCCTGTAGAAGCAATCTCTCCTGTTAACAAGTACAGTCCAGGCTGAAAAAAATTCTACCCCTTGAGCCTTGCACAATCTTTCCAGGGCCGAATTGATCGACAAGGCTCTCATCATATACTCCCTCCTATCGTGTCTGGGCAGAATTGCAGACACTTTCAAATTTAGCCCTAATTCTCGGCTTTTGTTCAACAGTGACCTGTACTTGTTAAGTAATTCTGCCAGTCTCCTACTCTTAATATTATTAGTGCCAACGTGTACAACTATATCACGTTTTGTGCCCTTAAAAGATGATATTCGCTCTACAACATCATCAACCTTTGCCCCTGGCAGACATACCCTGGTCCTGTTCCACCTATCTTTTTTACAAAGCATGTTCCCCGTTTCCCTGACAATAGAGTCACAAACAACTACTAGTTCCTTCGGGACCAGCGCATTCTGCCTTGGGGGTTGTCTCTATGTCACGCGATGCCCAAGTGCAAGCTCTGGCGTTGATGTGGGCAGCTGAGAGCTTGATGGGCCCTTCAATTTAGTTTCTTTGAGGGCATCCACCCTGTCCTTCAAGCTCTCATATAGGCCCACAAGAACGCCGAGTTGTTGCCTGATATCGATACACTCCTTGCATCGCGCACATACAAAGACATCCCCCTCGGCAGTATCATGTCCCGTACCCGATTGCTCTGCAAACATCAAGCAAACAATGCATTTTATAAGGCTGTGAGTCAGAGGACAACTGCCCCCTCAGTTCTGCTCTGAGCCACAGCACTTCCATTAGCTTGAGCCTTTTGCTTTGCTGCTCTGGTCTGAGTCATGATTCTATTAATTTATTAATTAATTATAATTAATTATGTTATGTTATTAATTATGTTAAATATAATTAATTATATTACGTTTGTAATCTAAGTCGTTATATGTATTTATTTAAACGTACAATTTAACTGCTAACGAAGTTCAACTAACGCTATCTAGTACGGTATATAACTATCGTATCGCAAAGGCGGGAAAATTACGAATGGTAGCGGAGTTGAAACACGTGGAAACCTTTACCGATACTTTTATGCAATTACAAGGCCGAGTAAAGAATAAATATACCAAATTAATCAGAAAATCACAAAATAATGTTATACTACTAAATTTAAATCAAAAGTTTTAGAAAAACAATAATTTCAAATCAATAAATAAGAAAAATCCACTTAGCGGCTTTGAACACAACCGTCTCTAGTAGCCTCGTCAGCAGACTCTCCATATAAGCCTTGCATAATCGCTTTAGTCTTCATTTAATCCACAAGGATTTTATTATATAATCTCTCATATCACATCTGGGCATAATTGCAAAAACAATAACATTGACCTATCTTGCAGCATTTTTCCGGGATGACCTTATATTTCTTGACCAAGTTTTATTTCATTTTTTTTTTTAGTCATTAGTTCTCACATGTAAGAGACCACATGCCCTTTAGTCCCCTTAAGAATTAACAACTGGTTAGTGACATCATCAATTTTAGCACCTACCCCGGTTCTGTTCCATTTGTCTTGATTACAGAATAAATTTCCAAATTCCCTAATAACTAAATTCGCTTACTAATATTACCTCATTTGGAACCAAAGTACTCTCCACCTGATTGTCCATTCCTGATGCCTAATCCTTAAGGAAAGCATCCCTTGGCTGTGCCTATACAACAACAATATGAGTACTTGTATACACACTAGATGTCCAGCTTTTCAAAAGCTTTGACTCAGAGAAGACTTGGGAGGAATGAAAGCAATCCTAAAATTTTTTCACATACAATGAACTTTTTTTTTTTTTTTTTTTTAAATTGCTTTCTAACAAAAAAATTACTTGTTAAATATTATATGTTAGGAAAAAAATTACTAAAAAGACTTGTGGTAATTATCTACTTGTAATTATTAATTTCCAGTTTTGGAGCTTATCAATGCCATAATTTAAAACATGTTCAGCAAATAGTTGATCACAGTGCACAGAAATAAAGATAACAATTTTCTGAAGAGAAACAAGACAGAAATCTCATTAAATACTTGCCTATTTAGTTTCAAATTTTCCTTGTTTATTGTTTAGGACCTTGTTTATTTTTAAAGAAGTTTAAATATTGGAAAAGGTTTCTGACCTCCCTGGTTTAAACTACTGTGATACATTTACATATATTAAACAGTTTTATAAGTTGCATTATTCTGAAAAAAAAAATATGATAATATACAATAATATCATATTTTGTCTCATAATGGAATGCAATTTTTTTTTTTTTATCTCTACTATTATATGGCTGGGAGAAAAGACAATGAAACTCAAAGCCTGAACATGGCATGCTTAAATCCAAAGACTGCAGGTCAAACCCAAGGATGTGGCAGCCCTAATACACACAAATAATTATGATTATTTCCATACTAAAATGAAATATATTTTAGAATTTTGAAAATTATCAGGAAAAATATTGAAATTAATTTATTTAAGTAACTTACTTCTGTTGCATGATAAAAACCAACATATGGATTGGTTCCTATTGTTATGAGCAAATTAAAAGATGGAATATTTGGTTTTATTGTTCCATAAAAGCCTTTACGTATTGAGTCAATCATCAGATGATCAAATGCACAAACAGTTGTTACACCTAAAATAGAAAAGAAATAATAATCAAAAAATCTAATTATTAATAAAAATAACCAATGAATCAAAAAAAATGAATTTCATTTTTCTTAAATCTCTTAAGTAAACTGATATTAAAATAAAAGATCAAATGGCAAGTAACACAGGAGGAACCAACTGCCAATGTGAGACACACTTGCCATTGATTTTGGCAATATGAACACAGGAATATAGATACCTACTAAGATATTTTCTTTGCCAGCTTATGAAACCAATGAAAAGTGTTAAATTTTGTTAGCAAGATAAGGAAGCAAAAAACATGTCTAAAGAATTATGCGTGAATTATTTTATTTCCTTTATCAATACTTAAACACATCACTGAGTGTGATAGCATCTTCAATACATTCTGAAATAGCCACAGAAAATCTAAATGTAAATAAACAATGGATCAAGCAAGTTTCAATTACCAGTATCTTATCATGTCAGGAGTAACCTTCAAAACATTGATGAACAGAAGAACGTTGTATTTTGACAAAACTAAAACCCAGCAGATGGAATTGGCTGAGCAGTTGTAGCCCCTATGCCATAATAAACTTGGTCTACAAGGTTTGTTGCAAAAATTATTCCAACGAGAAGAGTTAAGGTAACATTGACGGACAGAAGAATGTTACATTTTGATAAACTTAAAACCCAGCAGATGGAATTGGTACTTGGCAGTCTAAAATACTGATGAAGCTGCTATTCAAACCTCATTTATGAATTAAATGTGGCAAACTTCAGCAAAGTCTAGTTGTTCTGTAAACAAAATTTTCTTCTTCCATCTTCATGTTGATGGCACGGTTAGTTACCCTGAGTATATGCAAAATCAAAAAATACTAAAAATGCATAGCACTGGAGGCAACCACCTACTGTGAGACAATGCAAGCAGGGGACAAGGCATAACATCCACATCTCATAGAACAATGGCCTAGTGCTCTGTGGGATCATGAATGTGGCTATCAAGCTGAGACCCAAATTTCTTTCCATTTTGAGGCTACAGAATAGCTGCCAAACAGTTTACTGCACTAAAACTACTGATAATGCTCACTGCAGCATCCCAAATAGCCAGTGAATAATTCTTCTGCATCATTTGCCAGATGCGACTGGAAGAAATCCAAATAAGTGTACCAATCTCCTTAACTGTACTATATTAAGGAACATTGGTATATTTTGCTGTGTGTTCAGCATATTTAAAATTTTCAATGCTTAATAAAAAATGTTCTCCTCTCCCATCTTCCTATCTCTTTCCTCATCTACTTCATCAATACTTCATAAGGGGAAAAAAAAAAACACTAATAAACCATGTGAATTACTTTTATCCAATATTTAGTTACAGGAATTAACAACAGAATGCATTCAATTATTAATACAAAAACTGTACTTATATAATCTGGCAACACTTCTAGATTTTCTGTGGAATCTTGTCATCAGAATTGAACTAAGAAAGGATGACGAGTTTCCACAGATAATCTAGAAGTGCTGTTAAATTATATAAGTAGGGTTTTGTGCTGGAATTAAGAATACTTGAATACACTCAACTGTAATCAAGTAATTATGAATTCTATTCAAAAATCATTCATTTTTAAGTTTATTTCTCAGTGTTTCTTCTATTACAATTTTTTTTATATATATATAAGAAATATCATGTAACAAATTTATCTGAAAAAGAATTAAAACTCCCCAAAATTTTCTGTTCATTTCACAAATATATTTACTCTCAGGTCTAACCTCAAGAAATTACATACTGTCTATATCCATCTACACACTTAACTAAACATCACTTAACCTTTCTGAGTCTCAGCTATCAGTTTTCTTGACCACCACTTTCACCCATTTTGGGCAGTCCAACAGCATTTTCCAAATACTTTTGGATGAGGAATGGTGAAAGCTTGCTTACAGGTTGATTTATTTGAGAATGAATTATGAAGAAGGAAGGAAAGTATTGCTGGTTAGTATCCTTTCCCATTCTGTTAGGCTGAATAGTATCACAATCAGATTGGTATCATTCCAAGTAAGATGAGCATGGCAGCTCTAGAGGAAGAAAAGTGTCACACTCCATGTTTGCTCTTTTCATCCCCAGGGAAGTGATTTCTTCACCCAGGCAAAGCCATTAATTAATTTGATTACAAACTGATTTCATTATACATTATTACATGTTAATTTGATTACACATTTCTTATTTGTTAAGGAGGGGAGGTTACGGTTCAGCCTTGAATTAGTTAACAAATAGCTATTAGCAAACATCACATAAAGAATTAAGTTTTAACAGTTTTAAATAATTTTACTTTAGTCATTAATTTGGTTAATAAAATTAATAATACATCAATTAACATTACTTAATAAATAAAGCCTCACATACCAAGCTTGGTACCATTGATACCATCAGTGTCACATACCAAGCTTGGTATGTGACACTGATGGTATCATAAGAACAGAATTACAGGAGAAAAGCGTAAAGTGTTTTGGGTCTGTTGGCACCAGGGGTTTCCCCCATCTCCATATTGTGTAACACAGAACTGTGAAGGCCAGAGATTTTACTTAAAAGTGTAAGTGTGTTGCTGTGTCGTGTAATGTCTTGTTATGTTGTTCCTCTGACCTTTTAGCCGTCGGCCCCATAGCTGGATCCCACGTTGCCCACACTTCACCCTGAGGAGGCAGGTCGAGCATAGAGGGATCGCAGTAGAAGTTCGTACTCGGGCAGGCCCTGCCACCTAGTTTCCTAAGATTTCAGTGGCTAGGGCCTATATATATAGCATAATAGTAATCTACACTGGAATATTTATAAGAGGAATATAGGAAGGATTACAGACCTGGGTTACTACTTTGTATAGTAGAAAGCACCCAACGACCATAAATAAATGTAGAAGATTGGGTAATGAATGTGGCTAGTGGCAAGTAGGTAGTATTATAAAACAGTAAGTTGAAATCATGGAATAAAACTGGAAATAGATGTCATATAATCAATCAATTGTAGGTGTAAAAATAAAGGTGAAAGCAATATGTTAAAAAATTAATATACCAAAAAGTACTTAATGCTGCAAATTCGATGATTTTAACGTCTTTCTCAAAGGTCAGCCGTCAAAATCAAAGAAAATGCAGTAAGAAGTAAGGCCAGTTTCAAACAGAGGCCTTACTTATATTTTCAATCTGGCCCATAATCGGTCTTTATTGTGTCATTTTTACCAGTTTAGGTTTTTTTTTTTTTTTTAGCAGGGGTATTTGTCATTCCTGATGCTATGTGCATAGTCAGTCATGCTGCCTTGCAAGTAACACATTTTGGCTGCTGAGACTTATTTTTGCAGTTTTTGTAATCATGGCCATTGTTTTTAGTATGACAATGTTTGTCTTCTTATTTCTGGGTGTTTGTTTTGTCTTGTTAACCTCTTTTGGCTGTGTAGCCACTATTTTATTTGCCCTTGCTACTTGGGCATAACGTAATGTGTTGATCTCTTCATAACTGTTTTTTTCTTCTGCCACAGTTTCCACTTTGGTTTTTAAAATTCTGTTTTCTGTGTTCAACTCTATGACTCTCTGCTCCAAGACTGTCCAGCAGTTGAATATTGAAGTATTATTGAAGATGTCATTCTATTTGTCTGCTTGTGAAGGAAATCTTCTAAATAAAGTTTTAAACTCTTTAATTTGTCTGATAGGGTCTTGAATCCAGTTAATATTTTCAAACCTTATTGCCTCTTCTGTTTTGTTCTCTGTATTTTCATTACTATCTTTTTATTTGTACTCTAATTACAGCAGTGTAAGTATGCATAGTTATCCATTTACCTAGTGTTAATTGATTTAAAATCATTATTTGTTAATTGATTTATAATCAATAATTAATAACCAGCATAAAATTATTTAAAACTTAATTCTTTACCTGATGTTTGCTAATTGCTATTTGTTAACGGATTCAAAACTAAAAGTTAACAAATAACTTAACAAATAACAAATGTGTAATAATTTACAATCAAAATTAAACTTTATGTAAATCCTATCACCATAATTTACCAGTTCTGCTTTCTTTACGTTCATTGAAGAAATGGTACGGGGAGGCACCATTAAATGTCTGAGAATAATCTGTATATCTTTAAGAAATTAAAAGCACATTACACTCCATGCAGATTTAAGTGCTCAATATTTCATCAATTTCTAAAGGTTTTTTTTTTTTTTTTTTAAAAAAATTTAAAGTTTCCATGAAAGGGCACAGATCTGCAATGGATAAAGAGATTATTCAGAACAAGGCATGGAACTATCAGCAATCAAAAAGAAGAGTACAGCACAAATGCTTCTACAAATTTGCAGAAACACTGGAATTGGTACATACAGGATCAAGGAGAATATTTTGAAGGAAGTTCAGTTCACTTAAACAAGTGCAATTCCTGCATGTGCAAAATGGCTAAAGGGAAAAAAAAACAAAGTCATTTTTCAATTATAAAACAGTGGGAAGGGGGGATAAACACCCAGACTGAGGCAGTCTGGAGGGTGTACCCATAAGTAAATTTCAGCAGCGAAGGCATTACACTCATGAACTCCAATAATCTGCTTTTAATAATCAATACATCATTATCAGCTTCTACTGCCAATAACAAGCACCATCTGTTTACTGAGAATGAAGGGAGAAACTGCGGTAGTAGGAAACCAGTTTGTCTGGTAAGTTTCCCGAAGTTTGCTGTGGTTCTCGTGTTGACTTTCTTTACCTTTGCCACAAAAATCTCTCTCTCTCTCTCTCTCTCTCTCTCTCTCTCTCTCTCTCTCTCTCTCCCTCTCTCTCCCTCATGACACTCAAGGGGGTTCATAAATGGCATAAACATGGATGTTTCCCTTTATCTCATAACTCAAGAAGATTTCCAATATCATGATAAATGCAATATCTCAATACAATGAAGTAAGCTGAACTTGCACAAAGAAGCTATAATAATGCCATTATTTTTTACGTCAAACCAACTACATTGTTTTACAGATAGCACTTACTTCTGAAATAAATTTGTTGAAATTGAAATATTAATTTTATCAAAAAAAAAAAAGTTATAGGACCACTATTTAAAGAAGTGGCTCAATTATATTTCTTCTACTCTACATGAAAAGCTATGCTACTTTAAAGGAAATATATTTTAACTTACGTACCTGTAGCTTCACAGTCTACAATCTTATCAAATTCTTGGAAACTGAACTTCTTATATGCTAGTGGAGGGGGCTGAAACATTTCAGCTCTTCCAGCTGTAGCTAACAGAGCAAACAAACATATTATTAAATAGCCAAGAGCAGCAACAAAATATTTAATATTTAACTCTGTGTCATTTAAAAAGAATATATGGTAATATATAACGTGGGAAAAAAAAAACCATTTAAATTACATCTAACAATAAAAAGAGATGAAAGGACACCTAATATACTTATATTACATTTTGCTGACAATCTTCACACCTCTCTCTGCACTTTTAAGAATAGTAATGGTAGAGTTACTATCTGCTTTCCTGCTGACTGCAGGAAAGCAGATAGTAACTTTTCCTTTTTAGCCATGGCACTAAAATGAATAAAGCACCATGTTCTTTGCCATTTTCTTTCATATATAACAAGTTGACACTCCAAAAGACAGATTTTCATGAATTTCTATATGTACATCTTTCATTAAGATTTACTTTATTTCAAAGTGAATACATACAAGTTATTTCAACAAGATTGATTGAACTGGCATCCCTGAACCTGGACGTATAATTTGGAATGCAGATAAACAAAACACAGCATCACCACAGTCATAAAAGTGTCATGTTCTACCTTGTTTGATAGTATCTTTAAAGTTTGATAGTTGTTAGCAAAAAAAAAAGAATGAAAGTTAATGTGTCTCTTGTCAATCATGGCTGAATACACAGTAATGTACCTCATGCACACACACAGGAACAAAAAAATACAAGTGAAGTAAAGTACATGTACCAGAAAAACTTCCATGACAGAGGATTCCCAGAACAGAAAACATTTGAGACCATAGGTAAGGGTTTTAGGGGGAAATGATCACAATTATTTCATGTATCATGAAAGGCAATACCACCAGTCTACAGCAAGGACACAAACCTTGAACTCTTCAAATGATATAATCCAGTTAAAGCCCAATTCCAGAACAAGCACCACACAAACTGGTCTGCTGTTGGCATTAACCATACAATCAGTTGTCTCGTGCAGATTATTCTCAATGACAACAGTTCTGTCAGTGACTTTGTGTTGTTGTGGAAAGATCCTATTTTTGCAAGCTGGATAACTTCAAAAATAAAACCACTTTTGGGAGAGACAGAATAATTAATTTAGATAATGTGTATTACTGGGGAAAAGAAAATCTTCATGTATAAGGGTGAAGACTCATCAAGTCACAAATTCAATCAACATTTTGTACTGTATTACTGGTCAGCCCTCACAGTCGCTCAGATTCTCCCTACAGAAATCTATATACTGTATTTCCCCATGTATAAGATGCACCCTTTTTCGAAAAATTTGGGGTCTAAAAACTGGGTGCATCTTATACAGTGGTTGTAGATTTTTTTACTTGCATTTCCCGCTTTTTCGCGCTTGTTGCCTTTGCGCTCATTGTTTCGCATGTGTTACCGGTAATATTAGGTTACGTTTTGCCACATTCTGCCCAGAAATGGCTCAGAAAAGATTTTCGTACAGTGCTGAATTCAAGTTAAAAGTGATCCAGTTTGCAAAAGTGAACGGAAATCTGCTGCTGCTGAACGTAAGTTTGGTACTCCTCCAACTGAGAAAACAATCCGAGCCAGTCTCAGATTGTTTTCTCGGATTGTTTGGTCCTCCTCCAACTGAGAAAACAATCTGAGACTGGCTATAGGAAGAAGAAACCCAACTGAAAATGCCACGGCAGAAGAAGGCCATGAGAGGCAAGTCAGCAAAATGGCTTGATTTAGAGAGGGAATTGAAGATATGGATTGAAGAGCAAAGGGCAATTGGAATTCCTGTGTCCACAAAGATGGTTCAGCATGAGGCAAGAAGAATTGCTGATGAAAAAGAAGTTACTGATTTCAAAGGAGGACACAACTGGTGCTTCGGGTTCATGAAACGGAATGGACTAAGCATGCACCAGACTTGCCCAAAAGATGCCTGAAAGCTATGAGCAGAAGGTCCTTGAATTTCATCGTTTTGTCATTCAATGTCGGAAGACACATCAGTTTGAGTTGGGACAAATTGCAAATATGTTCGAGCCCATGACCACCGAATATGGAGGATGCGGAAAGGTCAGGGAATGACCACCGCATATCCCCGGAATGGTGAAAGCCAAATAACAACAACAACAATTGTAAATATGGACGAAGTCCCCCTTCAATTTGATGTCCCAAGTAACAGAACTGTTGATAACAAGGGGGTGAAAACTATAACTGTGAAAATAAGTGGACATGAAAAGAGCCATTATACAGTTGTTCTAGCTTGTTGTGCCGACGGAACCAAGCTGCCTCCTATGCTGATTTTCAAATGCAAAACAATGCCAAAAGAAGACACTCCTTGAGGAGTGATTGTCCATGTTCATGACAAGGATTGGATGGATCAGGATGGGATGAAGATCTGGTTTGAGAAAGTTTGGAGCAGGAGACCAGGTGGGCTCTTATGCAAACCTGCTCTATTGGTGCTTGATCAGTTCAGGGCACACAACAAAAAACACAAAGAAGATTGCTGCAGAGCAAAAAACAAAACTTGCTGTCATACTTGGAGGCTTGACATCCCAGCTCCAGCCACTTGATGTCAGCATTAACAAACCCTTCAAAGCTGCCATGAGAGACGAATGGAACCAATGGATGAAGTCTTCTGGGGACAATTTGACAGCAGCAGCAAGAAGAGTGAAGAAAGCAACTATAGGAGAAGTTTGTACCTGGGTGAAAAGATCCTGGGATAATATCAAGATTGAGATCGTTGTCAGTCATTTAAGAAGTGTGGCATTTCAAATGCCATAGATGGAACTGAGGACGAGGCAATATACAAAGACAGTGATTCGTCATCAGACACAGATGAGGACAAGCTAATAGATGGGAGTTTTGACAGTGATGAGGAGTTGTATGAATTTTATGAGGAGTAAAACTTGAGTTTAATAACTTTATGTAATACATTTTTTTTCAAATTTCGGGCGCCAAAATTAAGGTGCGTCTTATACATGGGGAAATACAGTATCATATCCTCTAATTTCTGTTGTATGCCTTGATAATTCATGCTTAATCATATATTCAACATACTGGTCATACTCACCCTTAATTCAATTATTTTAAAAGTTTAGATTGTGACATTTTATTACAGTGCATAGTAAATTGCAAAGAAAGATGTGTATCAAAGTGCTCCTCTAACAAAAAATCAAAAACCAAAACCTGTAGGTTTTGGTTTTTGACTTTCTAATCTTGTTGCTCTTCTCTGCACCTGTTCCAACAGATTTATACCCCTCTTAAAATGAGATTTTGTAATCTGTATGCAGTATTCATTATACTTGCTGCAAAAAGTCCTCTATATTATTAACAGACTCCATGAGTTGTCCTAGTTGCCTGCCTCCACTGCTCAAAAAACTTAATGTTTAATTGTGCAATTACCACAGGTCTCTTTTGTCCTCCACCACCTTTAGTGTTGAATTAACCAAATGATAAGAAACTGTCTTATATGAACTGTTCTTCAGTTATACAAAAAAAAAAAAAAAAAAAGGAAAGAACAAAGACAACAAGGAAGACAGACTCCTTTTTTGTTTATGTAATTTCATAGTGATTATTAGCTTGTTTGCTCTACTTTATTAAACAATTTTCTACTAGTTTAAAACACATTGTTGCTTGTCTGATACTCATTCTTAAAGTGACTGGCATACGTAATTAACACTTGCAAATGCGAGGTGCTAGTAGTAGCAGTGGCCTGAGAGTTTAAAAGAAATGACTGGAAATTTAACATATCTAACAGTGAACCTGAAATTATTTTGCAAAGTTAAGGTATTTTCATCAAGAAAATATACCTGTTTATTAATGAAGACAAGATGTTAGAATTAAGTTGAACACTAATAATTGCTAGATTTAAAGTGCCATAGAATACTTGATGTGGACTAACTGAACAACACTGGACATAACCATAAGCAAATTAATATTTTCCTTTGCAAGGTCTTTTTAAGAAAGATTCAATCCACTCAACATTCAAAGGCATTAAAATGGTTTTTGCTTAAGCAACCACTATGTCAAGTCAGTTGATTCAAATGCAATACATAAATTCATTGGCTAAAATTATTCTGTCTATTTAACTGTAAATATAACAGCAATAACATTAGTCCTTGAGGTTGTCACAGACATTCTCTCAGATATGCCAGACAAGCTGTACTAGCTACCTGGGAGTCTAAAACGCTGATGGAACTGATATTCGGGTGACACTCAAGTCAAGTGGACCCAATTTCGGCGAAGTCCGAACAGTCTGTGACAGCCAAATCTTCAGCTTGCACCTTCACGATGGTGGGACTGTTAGTAATACTGGGTATAACCTCCATGCACAAGTACATGGTGAGTGACCAGCCAGGTGTGAACCAACGTAAGCAGGGGTCGAGGTGTGGCGCCCACACCACATGGTGTGGGCACCACACCTCGCTGCCCCTCTATGTTACCAGGCAGTACTAGGTGGTAGATGACTCTAATCAAACAGTGAAATACCACCACTTGGCTTATTGGAGGCTAGAAGTGGTGGAACCCATGTTTAGTCTCTAGAGCTAAGTTCCAGTCAACCCTTCCCTATCTCTTCCATCATGCAGTATGACTTTTGAGGTTATGATGAATGTCGTGGCGAGATCCAATATTCCTTACATTTCGAGAGTACAGCTCTAAAACGGTGTTCGCAGGCCGGCCGCTAGTTAGTACACCGGACCGAACCTATTGGTAACTCTCTAGGAGGCTTCCGGATCAGCTAGTGTATTATCTTGCTACCTCTACTCTGCCAGATAGTGACTGGAGGAAGTCCGAGTAGTGTGTATGCGGGGAGCACTGTCGAGGCCACGTAATGTCAAGGATCTGGGTACATTCTTACCACGTGTACGCCATATCCAAAAATTTCATTACTTCATACAGCATGTCCCACCCACTTTTTCTTACTATTGAATACACTATGAATTCTCAAACTAATAGAGCAAGCTTATCTGCGAAAAGATCTAAACCTCCCAAGCACTTCCTAATTCATTTCACAAATATACGTGGTCTCAATTCTAATCTCAACGATGCCCATTTCCACTTGCAGTCTGCCAAACCCCATGTACTTTTTCTGACAGAATCTCAGTTATCGGTTGATTCAACTACTGCTCATCTCAGATGTCCAAATTATTCGCTGTATGATTCCTTTCGCCTCAAAGTGCCTCAAAGGTGGTACTTGTGTATATGTCCATTCTGATATTCCCTGTCAGAGACTTGGCAATTTGGAATCTCCTCTCTTTGATCTTCTCTGGCTTAAAATCTCTCTACCTCATTGTGTCAAATTCATCTGTTGTCTCTACAGTTCTCCCAACTCCACTAATCACTTGTAGCTCTTTGACTTCCTCTCTTTGCAATAGACTTTCTCCAGTCCAACTTTCCTAAACAGTGAGGCAATTTTCCTTGGTGATTTTAATGTTCACAACTCCAGCTGCCTTCCGTTTTCTAGTCACATCGACCCAGCAGGTAGAGATGCCAAGGCTTTTGCAATTACTAATGACCTAGTACAGATTGTTCATTTACATACAAGAATACCAGACAATCCTAATCATACAGCCAATATGCTTGATCTTTTTCTCACAAACAACCCTTCTAAGTACACAGTCGAAGTGAGAGGTCCTTTAGGCACTTCAGATCACAACTTGGTGATTGTCTCTTCTCCAATGGAACCTTTATCTCATGGCTATTCCCAACCTCATGTTGTTTGGCATTACAAGAATGCAAAATGGGATGACCTGCGAGATTTATTTTCTTCTTTTCCTTGGTCGGATTACTGTTTCAAAACTTCTGATGTCACCGTTTGCTCAGATCGTGTCAGTGAAATTATTCTTGCAGGAATGGAATCCTTCATCCCACACTCCACTTTAAAATCTCGTCCTTTATCTAAACCTTGGTTTTCCAATAAATGTGCTAAGGCTGTTCAAGAGAAGAATGTTGCATATCGTAATTGGCTTGTTTCTAATTCTTCAGTTTCATTTTCTGCCTATACCAAAGCTCCCAACAATTGTAAAGCAGTTATTAATCAGTCCAAACTAGAGTTTGAACAGGCTAAGAGTAGAAAACTTGCTTTTTGCCCTAATGGTAGCTGAGCATTCTGGTCTCTTGCCAAAGCTATTGGCCGCAACTTTTACCCATCTCTGCTCCCACCTCTGTCCAAACCAGATGGTTCTGTTGTCACTTCAGCCAAGGATAAAGCTGACCTGCTAGCATCCCATTTTTCTTCCAGCTCATGTATTAATGATCTTGGTAAAACACCTCCCACCATTCCTAACACGCTCCATTCAATGCCTTCTGTGGTCTTCTGTCAAAAGGATATCAGAAGGATTTTGATGAATCTTGATGCTAAGAAAGCTCCAGGTCCTGATGGTATTTCTCCACTTGTTCTCAAAACCTGTGCTCCTGAACTTACTCCTATTCTTTGCCGCCTTTTTTCCCTTTCTTATTCCAAAGGTGTTTTTCCTTCTGCTTGGAAATTTGCTCATATCCAGCCAGTTCCTAAAAAGGGTGACAAATCGCTCCCATCCAATTATCGTCCCATTGCAATTACTTCTACTCTTTCTAAAGTAATGGAGAAATCAATTAACCGCCAACTCTTAAACTACCTAGAAACCTTCCGTCTGATCAACGATCGCCAGTATGGATTCCGTCAGTATCGTTCCACTGGTGATATTCTGGCTTATGTTACCCATTTATGGACTAATTCAATGGAAAGGTTCGGTGAAACACAAGTAGTTGCTCTTGACATCTCAAAGGCTTTTGATCGTGTTTGGCATAAAGGTCTTCTAAACTAACTTCCATCTTATGGTTTGCCAACTGTTTTTAGTAATTGGTTATCCAGTTTTCTCTCTGATCGCTCACTGAGGGTGATGGTAGATGGCTCTCTCTCTCTCTTCTAACTTCTCCACTAATTCCAAGGTTCAGTTCTTTCCCCCCACTCTTTTCCTCTTGTATATTAATGATCTTCTTCTTCCATTGACTGGAAATCCTATCCATAGTTTTGCCGATGATAGCACATTGCATTCCACTTTCCATTTTGAGAAATCTTGTCCTGCTCAATCAGCTTCAACGTCTCAAAAATCTGCTACCAATTCCTTAAATGCCGATCTTCAGGTAATTCTCCAGTGGGACAAAGACAACTTAGTTGATTTCAATCCTTCTAAAACTCAGTCTTGTCTTATATCTTGCAAAAAGGATTCTTCTGCTCCTATGCTTATCTTTAGTGACACTCCGATTTCTAGGCAAAATGATATATCTCTTTTGGGGATTACCCTGACTTCTAAACTCTCTTGACACAAGCACATTACAAATATTGCTTCCTCTGCATCTAAAAAACTTGGTTTTCTCTTTCGCTCTCGGTGTTACTTTTCTTCCAAATAGATGCTCACTCTGTATAAATCGCAAATCCGCCCTGCCATGGAATATTGTTCTCACATCTGGGGTGGTGCCCCCCACAACCTCTCTCAGGCTTCTTGATTCCATTCAGAAGAGGGCAGTTAGGTTAATTAATGATTCATCTCTAACAGAGTCTCTCCACTTGCTTTCTCATAGACGTACTGTTTCTGCTGCATGTCTCTTCTACAGATACTTCCATGGGCACTGTTCTTCTGAATTGGCTTCTATAATTCCCGCTCTCTCTTTCAAAACAGTCCAAACAAGTGCCGCCACCAGCCAACATCCATTTACTGTCCAACTTCAAACCCACAGAACCAACTTTTCATCTTCCTCATTTATTCATTCAACTGCCGTTTTCTGGAACCACCTTCCTTCATATGTATTTCCTGAAAATTACAATCTACAGAAGTTCAAGTCCAATGTCAACAAATATTTTCTTTCGTCTTCTCAACCTCCAACCCAAGCACGGTACTAAGTACTATAGGTTCTAATACCTCTCGTGTTTGGGGTTCAGATAAAAAAAAAAAAAAAAAAGTTTGAATAATTGTTTGAAAGGAGCTTGCAAATATTGCTTTAACCAATGCATTTCATGTTGTATAAAACAGTTACCTATTAAGATAGTCATACTCTATTGTACCCTACAAACTGTAAGGTACAGAAAAGTGGAGGAAATTATTTATTTGATTAAACTTGCTGTGTCTTTAATTAAAGGAGAACATATATGTTCACTCAAAAACTCAATTATATACAATTCGGGAAAAAGAATCAGAAATCGAAACTTGTAATAAGATACTTATTAAGTAAAATGGTAAATTGGTCATAATTAAAAGGGACTGGCAAAGTCAGTCATATTAGTTATTTAATAAATCCCATCAGCATTGTGCAGGCTCAATGCTGATGGGATTCTTCATCTTGTTCAGATTACAAACCTGAGGGGGCATAAACTGAAATTGAGGAAAGACAGTTATCGAATAGATGTACAGAAATTTGCCTTTAACCAGCGGGTAGTTGATTGCTGGAACAAACGTCCATTTGTTGTGGAAGTTGATAGCTTAAATAAATTCAAGGAAGAAGTGCACAAACTATTAGAGCGAATGTATAGATGAAATGGGAATTTTTTTATTTTTATTTTTTGGCTGATGCTGTACAAGCTTGCTTTTTTACATCGTATGCCTCTACTAATGCTAATCTCCAAACCTACAGAATAACCTACAAGTGGTATGCTGTTTTCAATATTTATGAAGGCTTGGAGATAAGCCTTCATAAATACTGAAAACAGCACAGTAACCCTGAGGTAGTCCACTAATAACACTAATCCAAGAAGAGCAGTGCCCATTCATACCTATCCTGTTTCTTCTGGCACTCAACCATCCCCTTATCCACTGAAGTAACTTGATCCTAATGGGAGACTGCTTAAATTTTTATGGCATTCTTTCATGTGGAACAGTGTCAAAAGCTTTACTGAAACATATGTCAAAGGTATGTTTTGCATTCATTTGCTTTGTTGTTGTGTCATATTAGCTAATCAGATTGGTCAGACAAGATTTCCACTTTGCAAATCCATGTTGCAATTTCCACAAAACTGCATTCATATCAAGATGATTCTGTAATACTACTTTCAAAGCTGATTCCATTTTCTCTGAACAGACATCACACAATTACAGATCCATAATTACTCACTTCTCCCTTTGTGAACAGGAGAAACATTTGCACTTCTCCAATCTAGAGGGAGAAGTGCAATTTATGAGAGCAAGAATGCTCTCATAAATTTATTATATATTATATGAAATGTATTTTCTCAGGCTATTTATCTGGCTAATTTTGCATTACCGAGATAAATCCTGAGATTTCTTGGAGTGAACTCCAAGAGTTCTTGGGATTTTCTTACGACTGGCTTTTATTTTAGTTATATTGTACAGCAATGTCAGAATGTAGTTATTTCATGATTATTGCTTGTGGTGGGAGGTTACTGCTTGTGCGTTCCACTTGAATTTTTCAATTTATTTATATAATGAGTAGTTGTTGTTGTTGTTTTGGTTTTCAGGAGCATTAGCAACTAAGGCCATATTGCTCCGGGATATGCGGTGGTCATTCCCGATCTTTCCGCATCTTCCGTATTTGGTGGTGACGGGCTCGAACCCCGGTCTAATCAAGAAGCATATGATATGCTCTACTGCTCCTTCCCACCTGGCTACGGAGGCACCCAATGAGTAGTGAAGAAGAGATTAGTGACGATTCATAATGTGAATTGGAAACTTCTAGTGAATCGGTTTCTGGTTTTGATTCAGATGAAGAAAATGGTGCTGTCAGTGTTTTAGATGTTAGACCGTGGTTCAAAATTGACTGGACTAAAGACCTCCGCCACCTCCAAGATTTCCATTTGCTCACAGCCAGGTTTGCACATTGAAAGCAATACAGATGAAATGACTCCCATAGACTTTTCTGCTTTATTTTTTGATAAACTAATCAATCCAGTGTGCTCTGAGACTAATAAATTTGCAGAACAAAGTGGCGCTCATGATTCTAGTTGGACTCCAGTGATGCATGCTGAATTGAGAGTATTTTTTTGCTCTGAAAATGCTGCAAGGTATTGTGAAAAAGCCTGAAGAATATATGCACTGGTCAAAAAAAGCCATTACTTGAGACACCAGTGTTTGGAACTACAATGGCTCTTAGGCGTTATAAAAAGATAAAACAATACCTTAATTTCTCAGATAATGGGTCATGTGATGCAAATACGCACCCAAATCCAAAACTAAACAAGATTTATGATGTCTATTGCTTCTTAGAAAATAAATTTAGAAGTCTCTATGTTGCCTAAAAGAGATATAACAATAGATAAAAGCTTTGTGCTGTACAAAGGAAGACTCGGTTGGGTACAGTACATGCCATTGAAGCGTTCCAGGTTTGGCTTAAAGTATTATATGCTGTGTAAATCCGAAAGTGGCTATGTTTGGACTTTCATAATATATGTAGGAAAGGTTACAGAAATGGATCCAGACTTTATTGGTCTTCCAATGTCTATACAAGTGGTTTTGACTCTCATAAAGCCTCTGTTTGGGAAAGGATATTGCCTCACAGTTGACAATTATTATACCAGTCCCCAATTAGCTGATATTCTCATCACAAATAAAACTGATGTTTATGGTACAGTGAGACTAAACAGAAAGGAAATGCCCGAAATGCTGAACAAGGAAAAGCTGAAAAGGCAAGAGGTTGCTGCTTTTCAAAGAGGGAAAGTCATGGCCTTATGTTGGAAGGATAAAAAAGATGTAGTGTTGTTATCTACGGCCCATAATCCTTCTCAGGAAGAAATAGTAACTTGAATAGGAGTAGTGAAGAGACTCAAAGTAGTTTGTGACTATAACTTTTCCATGGGAGGTGTAGATAAAGTTTACCAGCATTTGGCAAACTATCCCCTGCCCAGGAAACGGATTAAAAAATACTACAGAAAGGTTTTCTTTCACCTAATGGACTTAGCTGTGTGGAATTCATTTCTAATGTATAAAGCCACGATTTCAGATGGCCAAAAAGGTCTTTCACCCTTGAATTTCAGATTGGACCTAATTGATGAACTTACAAATTCCACCAGTTAGAAACGGAAGACTGTCTTCAACATTCCACCCAACTCGCTATTCATCAGGCCATTACCCCATTGACATTCCACCAACTGAGAACTTTCCAACTAGAACTTGACAAGTATGCTCCAAAAAGCAGAACAGAGATGAAAAGAAAATTCAAAAGGAGACACGCTACATGTGTGAAACTGGCCTTTGCATGACTCCTTGCTTCAAGACCTACCACAACAAGTAAAATTACCTGTTTGTTTTTCATGAAATGCTGTTTTTTTGTTTATGGAATGGCTTTTTTTTTTTTTTTTTTTTTTTTAATGGAATTCAATTTGTCTTTCAGGGAATAAAGTAAGTTTCCATTTTTTTTTGTTTTTTTCTGTTCCTTTCTTTTCGCTCAAGCACTAATTTATTAAAAAAAAATCTGTATAATTTGCACACTTTTTGGCATACTCGGGATAGCCCAAATGGGTTAATTACTCCCATGTATTTTCTACTAAAAAATTTATAAAAAACACAAAACTATACAATGAGTATTCGCAAGAGGCATACTTTTAATCTGTAAAATAAAAAACGTCAATCCATTATAGCACATTTTCAGGAAAAAAATGTTCCGGGGAAGGGGTTAAATCAAACTAAGATCTAATTCAAAAAATTTCCCTTTAAGGTTAATTTTTATATAGTAAATAACAATGACAATAATACACAAACACTTACCAGCTGTCTTTGCAACATCACTGTCAAAAAAGATCACTTTGGTCACAAGAACTTGATTTGTTTATGGGCGAAACACGCACGCACACTATGGTTTAGTTAATCTTGTTACCAGGTGGTTTAGAGGAAAAGAATCGCATAATTCCCAAGGGCTTCTGTTATGGAGCGCACCTGCTTCAACTTCAGCCTCTAAACCTTGAAAGTGTGGATTGGTCACCTTCACATTCAACTTCGGAGAGCCAGTTTCAACAAATCCAGGTTAGTGGTATGATCTCCCCACCGACATTCTCTAGCCTAATTCATACCCTTTGTTTTCAAGCCAACCATGTGTCTGACACTGGCTCTTTCAAGCCAACCATGTGTCTGACCGTTCCCATCACCAGCGGAAGTTTATTAACTTAACCAGAGAAGCTCACTCTTTGAGAGCAAACACGTGTCTTACTAATAACGAATTTCATTCTGAATTTAAGCAGTAAACAATTAACCTCTGAACAGATCAATGTTCTTAGCTCCAGTATGAAGTTCGCCGTCTTACCGTCGAGAACACCAATCACACAAATCACAATTGAAGTAGAGGCATCCATAGCCAACCTCCTGAAGAGACTGCTAATGACATCAGCTCCAGAACAGCCTCTGTCCTTCGACATGCACGACCTGAGAACTTCAACTGTCGTCAGCACACTGCTCTTAATTCCATCAGAAAAGACAGCACCATTGTCGTGCTTCCTGCCGACAAAGGACGTCGCATGGTTACATTAGACCACTCATAGTATTTGGACAAAGCCCTTGCCCTCCTGCAAGATCCCAATGTTTCTGAGCCTGTAAGTGACCCACCCAAAGTCTTAGGACGTCTAGAATCAAGCGTCAACAAACTGATCTATGAATGGTTCAAATCTGGGAAGATTTCAACATTGACGCGATGGCAATTGCATGCCACAGGCTGCCAACTTCCGCTATTTTATAGACTTCCAAAGGTTCACAAGCCAAGCGTTCCTCTCCGACCTATTGTGTCCTTTTGCTGATGTATGAACTGTCTAAACATATCACGTAACTCCTAACACCTCTAGTGGGGAAATACCATCCCTACAGTCAATAACAGTGAGGAATTCCTTCACCTAACCAAAGAACTTACAATTCCTGACAGCGAGAGTACACTTCCTTCGATGTTGTCTCTCTGTTTACATCCATTCCCATCCAACAGGCCATTGTCTGTACCAGGCGACTTCTAGAGAGTGACCACAACCTATCAAAAAGAACGTCGCTATCTACAGAGGACATCTGTACTGCTCTCAACCTATGCTTGTCAGGCGGTGTCATCGCCTTTGGCAATTCTCTGTACAAACAAATACACGGTATGGCTATGGGCACCCCTGTCGGCTCCGTCATTGCTAACATCGCTATGGAGGAATTAGAGGAATGGATATTCCTGAGCCTGCCTGTACCAATTACAATGTGGTGCAGATATGTTGATGATAACTTCACCATCATTCCATGTGGGTCAGAGTCAACACTGGTAGAGTACCTCAACTCCTTATCACTGTTCATCCAATATACTTTGGAGTTAGAAGTGAACGGGTCCCTTCCATTCCTGGATGTTCTAGTGAAGCGAGTGGCCCACGCCTGGAAACCTCTGTGTACCGTAAGCCAATGTGGTGCAGGCAGTTTACTAACTACAGATTAGCACATGCCCCTTGCCATCTAAACAGCACTGCATGCACTCTATTCTCTCAAGCCTGGAGCCATTCTAGCTCTGAGGAAGCTAAAGCACCTAGATTTTGAGAGTAAAAGTTGACCTAGTCAATTCTGGGTACCCAACCCAAGTATTAGACAGATGCTTGCTAAAAGCACAGAACTTGTGGCTCATCTGAGGCCATCATCCCCACGTGACAATTTGCCTACTGCCTACATTCCTTACTATACGGGAACAATGGACCAGATTTCTAAGATCCTACGCAAGTACCGCATGAAATGTGTACAACTCTCTGGTAGGAGATTACGTTCTCTGGTCTCAAACTTTTTTTTTTTTTTTTTTTAGTTAGTTGTTGGCGCATCGGTTTCTGTGGTCATGATGCACATCCCAAAGTTTTTGCATTTTACTCTGATTCAAGCCCGAGGCGGGATTTGAACCCACGACCTGTCACCAAAAGGAAATTAGAATCAATACAGCGTAACATCTTGCTCATCATCACAAGAGCATGCTGCACTGTCAGCTCTCGTGCACTGCAGGCACTGGCGGGATCACTCCCCCTGGACGTGGAAATTGTCCGCTGCGGCATGCTCTTTCAACTGTCCAGAGGTAAAAGTGTATCCTGCATCGGCTTCACTACCGATCCAGCCAACAACAGCAACATAGAGAAAAAACATCTCATCAACCACCTCCAGCAAACCTGGCAGTCCCGATGGGCAGAATCAGCTAAAGGTGCCATAACCCGGAAATTTATCCCGGACGTTACCCAAGTCTACCCACACCAGCCGGCCTGGTTCTCACCGGGACTCAACCTCACCTTCCTTCTAACGGGGCACAGTTCCTTTAATGCCAAACTTTTGACCTTCGGAATAAAAGAATCACCACTATGCCACTGCAGTGAAAATCAGACATGGACACATCTGATGCATGAATGTCCCCTCTTTGAGGATATAAGATGTCACTTTATAACAAAAATATGTTTCAATCCGAAGGATCAGGAACATCTTTTACTGGGGGAGGAGGAGTACTACAGAGCCCTCTCGCAATTTGCGCAGGAACTGTTCAGCAGACTATGAACACTACCACAAGTTCCCTAGACTCGACACTGGAATTCTGACAACAATGACTAGGACTTTACTGGATGAGATCTAGGTCCCATTAGTGACACCATCCCACACTGACATCCTGATTATTGGACCAGCAGTGGACGAAATCCTATCCCAACACTGACCAACTATTGGACGGGATACTGTTGCAGACCTGACGAAGCCACAGCTTTGCTGCATACACGCCATGCTGGCAATCTGAGCTGGCTCTTGTTCGGCCCTTTCTTCTCCCTCACCCCGGCGGGGTAGAGGTGATGGCTTTTCTGTCTCCTCCCCTTCTCGCTAACCCCACTCTTCCCTCTGGTGGGGCATACCCCACTGATTCCATCTGGGGTCGTCTTCCCTATTGACCTCATTCTTCTGTATTTATCCCCCCAATCTTCATTCTCCCTATCCAACTCTATCTGTATGCAAGCAAATGCCCCACACGCCAAAAATAACTGTATCTAAATTACGCTGTTCGCCCACCATTTTGGCTTTTCCAATTCTAGCACAATATCCCCATACATTTTTTTTTTTTTTTTTTTTTTTTTTTTTTTAGGTCCTAGCCACTGAAATCTCAGGAAACTAGGTGGCAGAACCTGCCAGAGTGAAAATTTAAACTAGTGGTTACCTAGTCTGCCTCCACGGGGCAAAGTGCGGGCAACGTTGGGCCTCAGATGGGGGTCCAGCGGCTAAATGGCCAGAGGAACAACGGTACATAACATAACACATTCACATGATCCACACACTTTTAAATCTCTGGGCTTCCCAGTGAACTGGTATACTCACAATGAAAGCAACGCGGAGATGGGGGAAACCCCTGGTGCCATTAGACACTTAACACACTTTGCACTTTTGAGTTGCCAGGCAGGCACTTTACCCGCCTGGCTAGCCTGGTCGGCAAGGTCTCGAATGTAAAAACTCCCATCGCCTTTCTCTTACGTAGTGCAATAGCATACCGCATAACTTGCCATGATTGCGGCAGTTGCTATATAGGGGAGAGCTCAAGATATCTTCAAGATTACCTCTCAGAACATGACAGATCAATTCGCCTAGGTGACACTGATCACTGCACAATCGCGGAACATTTCTGGTCAACCCATCTTGACCTTAACCCCAGATGCAATTGTGAGGTGATCGACCAATCCCGGCACTACCGTCACCACCTTTGGCTAGAATCATTAAATATATCGAGCTGTCCAAAAGCCTTAAATCGCTGCAAGGGTACAAGGCTACACCCTCATCTTTGAATCAACAATTTTGAAACTCAACAAATGCTGGCAGCTATCCCATACACGCCTGTGCACCAAAAATGAACACCGATCTAGTGAATAATGTTTGCACAATCTCGCGACCATGTGCGCATCTGAACATGCACAACTCATTTAGTATTTATTTTATTCCATCTCTAACATCTGTATTTTGTTAGTATTCTGTATGCATTTATCACTTGCTTAAGAAGGGGTTCGTTTACCATGAAAGCTATGAATTAAACTTAGTTATTAAAAATCTAGTTATTATCTCTCTACTGGAAGTGCTGTATTATTATTATTATCACAGAGTCTAAGGAATTATCTTTTATAGTCTTGATTCCAGGGTTTACTTGTGCCCCAAAGATATCATTATTGCAGGTATTGGCTTAATGGGGAATGTTGATACACATTTAAGGACATGTGATAAAAATAAAATTGAAATAAAAGTAAAAATTGTTTAAATTAAAATAGAAGTGCATCAGAAATACATAGCTATATCTGAATAAATCATAATATTAGTAAAACGGCATCGTTTTAAGTTATATCTCATATCGTGAATACCTTCACAATGAGTTGCCATGATATTGCACTACTTCGAATAAGTAACACTTCACCAAAGGAGAAGACTAATGTTACTTATTCTCAGATGGATAAAACCACCCAGATGGCACCCGTTTCAGGGCTATTTGGCCCTTCTTCGGTGGGTGGGTACCCGAGTGATGCTATGATGGCAAAATAGTTATGAAGTATAACTCCACAGTATGAGAGATGCCTGATGGTGTATCATGTATTTAGACTCTAAAGCGTTTAGGGCATCTCTCATATTGTGGAGTTATACTTCATAACTGTTTTGTCATCATTGCATCAATCGGGTACCCACCCACCAAAGAAGGGCCAAATAGCCCTGAAACGGTGCCACCTGGGTGGTGGTATCCATCTGAGAATAAGTAACATTAGTCTTCTCCTTAGGTGAAGCGTTACTTATTCGAAGTAGTGCAATATCATGGCAACTCGTTGTGAAGGTATTCACAATATGAGATATAACTTAAAACGATGCTGTTTTACTAATATTCTGATTTATTCAGATATAGCTATGTATTTCTGATGCGCTTGCACTATATTTATACAGTCTATACTCTCCCATAGCTTGAGGCTTAAGCCCTAAACGCTTTAGAGATTAAAATAGAATAAAATGACAAAATTAACTTATATTATACAATCTAAATAATATTGCTCAAAAACTTTACCAGCTGAAATCTTTTGTTTCTAGGGTAGTTTTTATTGATCTAGGTTGTAGGTAGGAATCTAGCTAGGATCTAGGTAGGAATTGATCTAGGTTGTAGTCTACTTCTTCATTTGGGAGGGTGGGGGTTAATTGGTTGGAGGGTTGGTTGTGATTAAGAAGTTTAAATGGGTTAGGATGACATTCTTAAACACGTGTATGTGGCTATTTTTGATGATTCCTTTATTGCTGTTAATGTTATCCATGGCTCCAATTAAAAAGGCTTCTACCATAACTGTAGAACCTACAGTTATGGTATCTATCTGTGACCAGTACCGATGTTTCAGAAAATGCCCATTTGTGGTCCTCTATTCATGTATAGAAAGCTGGGCCCGAATTTGTTACTCTGCCTTTTCAATGTTCTTCTTGTGTTATTTTATTCCATGAGTCTCTCTCTTGCTTTGTCCTATGTAGGCTTTAGGGCAATCTCTATATTGTAGCTGGTATATCGGGTTTTTAGTTGTGAGGGTTGTAGAGAGGGGGAAGTCTGGGGTGTTACTGTCTTTTATTGTTGTGGTTTTAGTATACCTGATAAAAATTATGTTTTTGAGCTATTTCAGCTATTTTTTCACTGATATATGATGAATACAAGATGGTAATAAATTCATAGTATAATTGCTTGCACTGACTAAGTGAAAATAACTTTATTACACAGTAAAACATAACATGGAAACTGACACAAGGCACAGATATTCAAGAGATAACATATATTAAATTAAGCACAAATAAAGAACACAACATAAAAGCTTTCGGTTTTTGAAGAGTCACGGCAGACCTCAGCAAGTGTGAGTACCCCCAGAGGGTCTTAGACAAATATATTAATAGGATAGAGTCCAATCGTAGGGAGTCGCCTAACCCTGTGACTATCGCATACATTCCTTACTATCCGGGCCTTTCAGAACGCGTTGTACGGGCATTGCAGGAGTGTGAAACCCGCTGTGTGCAACTTCCGGGACGGAGGTTGCACACAGTGGTGTCTCAAGTCAAAGATCCCGTAGCCCAAGACTCTACTAGTAGTGTGGTCTATGAGATCAAGTGCCCAGATTGTGAGGAGTGTTATGTGGGGGGAGACAGGGCGGCGTTTAAAAGACCGTCTGGGGGAGCACATGACCGCTGTTAAGACTGCAAACTATGCGAGGTCTGATGTGGCAGAGCATTTCTGGGAGAAGCAACATTGGATCTCCCCTGAGGACGTGGTCATTACTGACCGTGCCCATGGATTTTGGGAACGCAAGTGGCTCAAGAGCTTGCGATTCGGTTCATCCAGTCATAATACTATTAAAAGGGCCAGTGGTATGCATTTACACCCCGTTTGAGGCGGTTGTCCTCAGACGGGATGACCGGTTCCGTTTGACACGCTCCCGAGCCACTTCCGTTTTCAATGCGCATGTGGGGAATGCCGACCATGTGCCTGGTGAATCACGTGTTTGAGTGCCATGGGCCTGCTACTTAAGGATGTGTCACTGCAGTAATAGTACACTGTTGAAGAAGGAGACAGCAGTCTCCAAAAGCTTCGGTATTTTAGCAAAATTTTAACGATTTTGGTATTGTTTTTAATTGTTTTATCGTAACTTATTTTATTGTAATAGTTTAGTCTCCCGATATTGTATCATAGTATATTATATTTTATTTTATTTTATTTTATTTTCTAGTAAAATTTTTAATTGCTTGGCTGGTGTTTGAGTGTAATTATTGCAGTGTGTGTTATTTGCCTGTAGGGGACTGACAGGCAAAGATTATTAGTGGGAGCTGCTGATTTGGCTGCAGTGTCAGCCAAACGATTTCCCCTTATCCCAATGTGGCTAGGAATCCAGCAGAAGTGGATATCAAACTTGTGTTCATAGAGAGAATGCATCTTCTGCTGAACTCGACAGAGAACTGGATGGGAGTTGTGTCTCAAAGATAAAGCTTGTAATAGACTCAAGGAATCAGAATATATTATTGACCTTTGGCATTGACATCCTTGGATCACATTCAAATGATCCAAGGCTAACTCTCTAGCATGCAGCTCTGCAGTGTATATGCTGAATTCAGGAAAAATCTGCTGAGATATTATAGTGTTTGGAAAGAAAACAGCAGATCCTACACACAATTCCGACTTTAAGCCACCTGTGTAAACTGGCAGGAGGTCGGAGTGCTCAGCTCGGTGTGCTGAATAGAGCTGCAGATAGACAGATGGAGTTTCAGACTTTACCCATTTCTTAAGGGAAAAGTTGCATGATGGGGTATGAGCATGCCAGGGTGGAAGAGTTTGCTTTGGTGTTTGTGCAACCTTGTCTACCATGATGTTAAACTCTCTGAGTAGCTCATGGACACGAATACCAAAATGTCAGTTGGCAGCCTGGGTATTATACAAATTTTCCCAACATGGCTCAGAAATGGATGTCCATGTAGGATGGTCTGGTACGGATTTCAAAGATCCCACACAAAGTTGGAAAGACTGATTAGCAAGAAAGTTTTTAATAAAAATACGGAGATGCCCTCTAAGACCGAAGCTATGCAAATCTTTTAAGATGCCAAATCTCCAAGTTGTGTCATACACTTTCTCCATGTCAAAGAATATTGACACCAAATGTTCTCGTTTTAGGAAAGCATCCTGGATGGATATTTGCAGTCTAATTAAAGCATAGTTTAAAGACAACTGCTTACGGTGAAGCGATAACGGTGGTTCGTTTGCTTCGACGTATAAGCTCTGTTCAAAAGGAGATGTTCAAAATGCTCCAGTAGCAATACGGATAGCCTGATGGTGGACAGGGTCCAGCCATCAAAGGACACTCTCTGGCTGAGGAGTATATCTGGGGCCCACAATCTAGTTTGGATCGTACAAGTGCACAATAAATACATAGTAAGGTGCACCTGTCTGCTCCCAGCACGTAGAGGAGTGAGAGCGAAGAACATTTAGTCCTCTCATGCACTTTGTATGGATTTGACGAATATGTTCTAGAAAGGTCAACTTTTTATCAAACAAGAGTCCCAAGAATTTTGTGTCTGACACTACTGGAATAGCATTTTGTCCAAGTCTTAATCTGGGTTCAGGATGAAGTCTTAATCTGGGTTCAGGATGAAGATTACGCTTACAACAAAAGTCTATGCAAACGGTCTTCTGCAGGCAAGAACCTGAATCCATTAGCAAGTGCCCAGGAATTAAGGTGATTAATGGCTTGTTGCAGTTGTCTTTCAATAACCCTCATACTGCATAACTGACAAAATATGCTAAAGTCATCAACACAGAGGGCACTGTTTACAGTTGGAGGAAGCTGTTCTGTGATGGAATTTACTTTGATGCCAAAAAGCGTGACACTTAATACTGATCCTTGTGGTACCCCTTCCTCTTGGCAAAAGGAGTGAGAGAGCAAAGATCCCACACAAACTTGGAAAGACTGATTAGCAAGAAAGTTTTTAATAAAAATACGGAGATGCCCTCTAAGACCGAGGCTATGCAAATCTTTTAAGATGCCAAATCTCCAAGTTGTGTCATACACTTTCTCCATGTCAAAGAATATTGACACCAAATGTTCTCGTTTTAGGAAAGCATCCTGGATGGATATTTGCAGTCTAATTAAGTGATCAAGAGTCTGTTTTTTTGGAAGCAGCTCTAGATGCTGGAGAGAAGACCATTCAATTCTAAATACCATATTAACTTAAAATTAACCATTCTCTCCAGAATTTTGCACAGACAGCTAGTCAGAGCTATAGGACAGCAATTAGTAGGGAATTTAGGATCCTTTTCTGGCTTTGCAAAGGCAAGAACAATTGCCATGCGCCAGGAATCTGGAAATTGCTCTTTTATATAGATTCTGTTATACAGAACAAGCAGGCAACCCATAGATGTTGGTGAGAGATGAATGCATCTGGTCCAACAGCACTTTCCTTGGAAAGATAGAGAGCTCTTTTTAGTTCTTGCAGAGTGAAAGGCACATTGTAGGGACAAAGGCCTTTATGTAAAATTTAGTGTCTTGTTTTTCTCTTTTGTGTTTCAGGACCAGGAACTCTGGAGAATAGGAAAATATTACAGATACGTTTGAGAATGTTTCCCCAAGAGCATTGGCTATTGCAGATGGCTCTGCAATAGTGCATCCAGGGCCGACCCGAACAAAGGTGGGGCCCGGTGCAAAGTTGACTTGCGGGGCCTTGATACAAATTCGTACAACAAAATAATTTATTGCATTTTGATATTTATTACATTGCACAAATTGATTTAGTAAGGATTACATGAAAATGATAAATAATTAAATTATTTTAATAAAATTAACATTTCAATCACAAAAAAACTTTAATAAATCAAATAAGAAAAATAATTGCTTCATATACTTATAAAATACAATTTGGTATGCGACTTAATCAAATAAGGTCACAATATGCGATTTTTGTTTCATTTTCTTACATGTTTTATAGAAAATCCGTTGATAATATCATCATAATTTATTTTTTTGGCTATTTTGGATTCGATAGATAAAATGGCTAAGGAGGTAAATCGTTCTTGACTAATGCTAGATCTCAAGTAATTTTTTATTATTTTCAATCTTGAGAAAGATCTTTCTGCAGATGCGACGGTAATTGGTAAGGTAAATATAATTTTCAGAACAGTAACAAAATTTGGATACAATTCAAATAAATTATTTTTCAGTAAATATTGTAATATTTGTAATACTGTGATCCTGGAAGGCAAAACTCAACAACAAATTTTGATTTCATTAAATAAATCAATGCAATCAATATTGTCTTGCAAGGTAGCATTTAAGTCTTTGCAACATTTAAGAAGATCGTTTTCAGTCAGTTTTTGAATATTATCCGAATTATATAAAAAACCACATGATGTCTCATGTTCGTGATAAATTTCGAATCTTTTCTTAAAAGAAATAATCACACTATCGATTATGACTAGGAAATATTGAATTCTGAAATATTCTTTGCCTGATTTCGTCCAGTTCTTCGATTCTTAAATTCAAATGTCACTTGTAATTCTTCAGCTATTTCCTTTGCAGTTATTAAAGAAGATTTGAATCCCGATTCACGATACTGTTCAAAAAAATTTAAAAGGCCTTTTAAATGTGAATTTGCAGTACCAATATCTATATTTGAATTTTGAAACATCTTGCTCACAATATTTACTTCATTCAGTATGTCATACTAAATGACCAAACTTAATAAAAATTCAAATGAAGTAAGATTGGATTTCAGATTTCGTTTTCATGTCACTGGTATGTTCATAAAGGTATTTCAAACCTGGAGAAAATTGTGGTACTTGGTATCTCACAGATTTAACACTTTCGAGGCAACATTCCCACCTCGCTGCTGACAGTGGCTTTGGAGTAAGATGTTTGACATGCTCTTTTAATATATCCCAGCGTATCACAGAACTTGCAAAAATATTATATATGCTTTGTAAAGTCCCAAAAATGAATTTGCAAGAGAAGATAATTTTGAAATGTCTCCAAGAACTAAATTCAAATTATGACTTCCACAGGGCATATACTGTGCTTTGGAATTCTTTTGCAGGATAAGTGCTTTGGTCAAACCAGTATTATCAACTTAAAATTTTCTTAGAAGAAAATTTAAGTCGACTTTTTGAATAATTTCGAATTCACTTGATCTCTTGAAGGTAGAAAGCAAAAAATGGCCGAGAAAACCTAGTCGGTGGTATATATAGCCTTTAGAGTATGAAACTATGCAAACACTGGCAACATATAATCGTATGTCTGAGCGACTTATAAGGAAAGATATTTTAAATATATTTGAAAGAATATATATTTTTCCGTGTTCTTTGGAGAATTCTTGGTGGGCTTTCAGATAATGTTAGTAACATGATTACTGACATTTTATTTCTTATGTATATTAAAAATATGGCTATTTTATGGCAATGTCGCTAGATTTTGTGACAGTATTAAAACAAAAAAAAAATGAAACCATTCTTATTTTGCAAAATCACAGTCAGCGGCACGGGGCCTTGTGCACTCACACCGTTCGCACCCCACTCGGGCCAGCTCTGAGTGCATCCATTATATTGTAGGATCGGTGAAGGGTGAGATGTATATTTTCCCTTCATTTTTCGGATTTTATCCCAGACTACCTTAGTGCTGGTAGACTGGGTAATAGATAACGTAAAACGGATCCATGATTCCTTTTGACTCTAACGGCAAATGTAGAGTGCTTTGGCTCATGCACGTTTGAAGGCTATTAGATTGACAGTGGTAGGATATCGGTGGAATATCCCCCAAGCTTTGTTTTGAGCCTTTTTTGCTGCTGTGCATTGTGAATTCCACCATGGTTTGGGAAAAGGTGGAAACCAGGCAGATGTTTTCAGAATGATATTGGCAGCTGCATGGACAATATTTTCTGTGATGTACATGACTGCATCATTGATAGTCTCCTGACTGACTGATTAAGGTCAAAATTTGCCTGATGTTGGAAGGCATTCCAGTTAGCCTGACCAGTTTTCCACTGGTCAGACTGACTGGAATTTGTCTTTTATTCTGAGACAAGACAAACTCATCATTAAATCTAAGTAGCATAAAAACTTACGAATTTTGCTGTGTGGCAAAGTGCTGAGTCCTGTTGAAAAATGCAACTTTGGACATCTGTGTGGTGATCCCTAATAACGGGTTTCAGGCACTCCTCCAAGGCAGCAGTGTAGGTTTCTGCTTTCAACGTTCGAATAAACTTAATTTGTCCCACCCCTTTGCTTGTTATGCATCCCGGACCATCTGACTGATGGGAACATTACTGTCGGTGTTATGCAGTCAGGATGGTATGCCTCCAAATTTCGTCTTCTGACATATCGCTTCCCATCCGAGCCATGCAAGTTGAATTTCGATTCATCAGAAAAGATGACGGTGTCCCATTGCTCTTTTGGTCATGAAACACGTGTTTTAGCCCAAGCAAGTCTTTTCTTCCTCATTTGTTGGGTAAACAAAGGCTTCTTCTTGGGCTGATAGGCTTGCAGACCATATTCTGAAAGTAGTCTTTGGATAGTTCGTGCACTTGTTTCAACACCAGAGGCCATCTCTAAGTTCAGTTTTAGATCAGAAGCACTAGCATGGTGATTACGAAGGCATAGCTGTTTCAAATATCAATCTTGGGAAGGTGTAGTCACTCTCTCACGGCCTAATCCAGGTCTTCTCTTCACATCACCAGTTTCACACTAATTTCAACCTGGGATACTGTTGACTGGTGGTAGCCTATTTTATCAGCGATAGCACGAATAGAAAGCCCTTCCTGGGACAGAGCAACAGCTACATTTTTTTTTTTTCTTAGTGTCAACCGAACGTATGGAACCACGCTTACACCTGCGCAAAACAGGATACTAATGAGCATGTAAACCCTTCCAACAGCATATTTATAGAAACAGTTGATGCAATACTTTGCAATTACTGTCTGATGCAATACCTTTGCTTTTCAACAAACAAAATGACTGCAATCAAACAATATCTTATACATTTCACTACAAATGTTACTTTTTTAAGGTGATGCAGTTTTTTTTGTCTGCCACTGTATATATTAATCTGTTTTAGATAGTGGAAAAATTCAGATAAATTGGAGTTGTCTCCAATAACATGTCTTAGTTGAAGAGGCTCATTCAAGTTACAGAGGGATCGGAATGATGTGGATCTCGCAGACTGATAATGATCGAACTCTATAAGAATATGTTTCACAGTTAGTGGTGAATCACAGAGCAAGCAGAGTGGGGGATTATTTCCTTGCAATAAATAGAGATGTGTAAAGTGGGTATGTTCAATACATGGTCTGGCAAGCACAACCTCCATGTCTGTTTAAGAAGAAACTAGATTTCCCCAGCTGTGGATTCTGTTTTATATTTTGTAACTTATTTCACTTATTATGCCAAATTTCTCTCCATTTTTCATTGCATATTCAACACGTTATTAGTTTACAGTCTGTGTAAGGAATCTGGATATTACCATTGTCAGTGGGATTTCTTGCTGATTTATCTGCATGCTCATTTCCTGGTATTCTAGTGTGCCCTGGGATCCAACAAAAAGTGACACTCTGCCTATTTTTATGAAGATCTGATATTTGAGTTATTTGATTTATAAATGGATTTGGAGAGCAAGAATTGCCATGGAGGGCTGCACTCAAAGAGTCTGTATAGATTATAGTCTTCAGAGTGGAATTATTAGCAATCAAGGTCAAACCCATCTTAATGTCTATGAGTTCTGCAGTGAAAACACTGCATTCTTGTGACAATGAAACAGACTGTTGGTAGAACCACAGCACATCCAACAGCTGTCACTTTTGCAGCAGTCAGTATAAATTTCCAGAGTTTGTGAATTTGCCAAGGAATGGGCTGCATGTAGTTTCTAGAAGGTCTGATTGTTCAGGGAGTGTTTCCCTCAACGTAGTAGTAGAGGCATGTGATGCAAGAAAGCAAGCTTATGTAGCATCAGCCAAAAGAAAATAATCCATTTCACACATCCATTCCCTCTAAACGTTTGTCCAGTTCCTCCTTGAATTTATTTAAGCTATCAACTTCCACAACAGATGGAAGTTTGATCCAGCAATCAACTACCCACTGTCTAAAGCCAAATTTCTGCACATCTATAACCGTCTTTCCTCAATTTGAATTTATACCCCCCTGAGGTTTGTAATTTGTGCAAGAGGAAGAATCCCATCAAAATTGAGGTCAATATTTTTGCTTTCCCATTCAAGGCCTTGTGTGCCTCAATCAGATCACCTTGCAAGTGCGTAGTCTCCAGATGCTACAATTTGCAGAATTTAAGCCTTTCTTGGTAAGATCATCCCTTTGTTGAACCCATCACCAATCTTGTTGCCCTTCTCTATACTCACTCAAGAAACTCTACATTCTTCCTAAAATGATACCGCAAGACCAAGGCATGGCCTGACCACTGCCTTATACAAAGGTATAATCACCCTCCATTTCCCTACTAGCAAAATTCCTGTATATCATTGAAAAGATGCCGCAAGCTGTTCTGACAGCCTGTCTTCAATGATCAGAAAACTTCATATCTGACTGCACAGTTACCCCCGGGTGTTTTTCATTTTCTACCACCCGAAGTATAGTACCACACAGTTGGTATGTCATTCTGGGGTTACTTCTAACCATATGCAGTACTTTGTATTTGTCAATGTTAAATTCAAGTTGCCACTTCTCAGCCCATCTGCCCAACTTTACTAGATCCTGTTGCATTAGCACACTGCCATTAACAACCCTGCCAACCTTAGTGTCATCTGCAAACTTCAACATTAAGCCTGATATACGTTCATCAATATCACTGATAAAACAACAGTGGGCCCAACACATAACCTTGGGGGGGGGGGCTTCTCTAATTACATTAGTCCATGAAAAGCGGTATTCATTGATTACCACTCAACCACCATTTTATCCATTGTAGCAACTTACCCTTAATACCATACTACAATTTGTACCGTAGGCTTCCAAGCACAACAGTGTCAAAAGCTTTCTTGAAATCCAAGTATATATCAAAATTATTTTTTGCATCCAGTTCCTCTGTAACCACATCATAGTATCCAATCAAATTTGTCAGACAAGGTTTTCTCCTTAACAAACCCATGCTGTGTCTGAATTATTACTGCAGTCTTGTCTAATTATTACTGCAATACATCTTTAACCAGTGACTCCATTATTTTCCCTGGAACAGAAGTTAAACTAACTGGTCTGTAATTACTTGTGTTACCCTTAGATCCTATTTGTGAATTGGGAATACATTTGCACATCTCCAGCCTGTGGGGACTTCCCCTGAGACCAAGGATGCTCTCATAATTAGGTCTAAGGGTTTGCTTAGTTGCTTTGCCGCTTCCTTTAATATAACTGGATAGATCCCATCAATCTTCGGGTGCCTTTCTTATGTTTAACTTCAACAATTTCACCTCCACTTTGATCTCAGTTATTACAAAATCGCTTAGCTCTCTGTTAGGATTTGATAACTTCTTGCATTCTCCTCCCTTAATAACTACTCATATGCAAATATAGATGCAAAATACTCATTCAGATTATCAGCTATATGAGCAGGATTATGTACACTCGAACCATCGATATGAAGCAGACCAATCTGATTCATCATCTTCCTTCTAGAGTTTATATAACTGAAGAAATTCTTGCTGTTTTTCTTAGCATCCTGTGCCAAAGATTTCTCGTAATCTGTCTTCATTTGCCTAACCTCCTTTGTGACTTGATTACAGACTCGCTTATATCTACCACAGGCTTCTATGTTGCCTGATAATTTATATGCATCCCATGCATTTTTCTTCTCTGCCAGAGTCTCATTAGTTCATCTGACATTCATTTATGCCTAAGCCTCAAACAGTACTTCTTAATCGGTATGAAAAGCCTAGTAGCTTTCATAATTACTTCCTTGAATGCTTCCAATTTAGAATTTCCTATTGGTAACATCATCAGCTGGTCCCACTGCACAGAATTTAAAAACTGACTGAGACCACCGTAGTCATCTTTACAAAGTGAAAAACCCTTCCCTTTACCCCTGATGGTAGGTACTCTTTAAGTAAGTCTTCTGTACATTGTGATCACTACCATCTAGTGGTTTCTTTATCTGCAAATTCTTAATGCACGAATAATCACTGCTGATAACCAGTTCAAGAGTTACTCTCTCTGGTTGCCTTTCTACTGTGTTGCTGTAGAAAGCAATGAATCCAGTAAATCCACAAAAGTCTTGCTGGTGTGTGAGTAACCAACCCAGAAGTTTCAGTCAATATCTGGGAAGTTAAAATCCCCCATTACTAGACAATCTGATTTACTGGCCCACTATTTCTTTGTAGAGTTGTTCGTTGTATTCAGAGTCATCAGGCATATAACACACTCCTACTCTCATTTTTACTTTCCCAGTGCTTATGTCACACCAAATTGACTGAAGATTGCACTGACCATCTATGTCAACAGGATGCATTTCCTTACATTTTATGTGTTTCTTAACTAACAGCATAACTCATCCTCCCTTCCTATCCTTTCTGTACACATTGTACTTCCCAAATTCCAATTCTGCATTTCTTATATCTGTGTGACACAACGTCTCTGATATCACAACATCCACCTTTGATGTCTTGACTAGCACTTTAAATTCATCAAATTTATTTACTATACTCCTAGCACTGGTGTACATGCAAGTATACATGCACCTTTTCTTAATTTAAGTTAAACCAAACACAGCCCGTGTATTTATTTGTTCCATGGTGACCCCCCACCAGTCCCTGAAAACCCACTCTGCTCTCCATTCTAATGGAAGCAGCCCTTTCACCTCTGCCTGGCTACTGCCAATCTTTTAGCCTGTGAATCCTCCCAATCTAGCAGTTTTCCAACCCACCTAACACTGCCTCGATTGCATCAGCAAATATTTTTGCACTCTTTCTATTTAAGTGTATCCCATCCCTGTAGAAGCAGTTTGCCCTGTTAACAAATACATACCATGCTGAGAAAAATTCTACCCCATGAGCCTTGCATGGGATAGAATCTCTCGAGGGCCGAATTAACTGACAAGGCTCTTGTCATCTACTCCCTCCTATCGTGCCTGGGTAGAACTGCAGACACTTTCAAATTTAACCTTAACTCTACTTTTTTTCAACATTGACCTGTACTTGTTAAGTAAGTCTGCAGATCTCCTACTCTTAATGCCATTAGTGTCATGTACAATAATATCACCCTTTGTGCCCTTAAAAGATATCTGCTCTACATCATCATCAACTTTTGTCCCTGGCAGACATATCCAGGTCCTATTCCACCTATCCTTTTTACATAATATATTACCCATCTCCCTGACAATGGAGTCACCGATAACTATCTCCTGAGGGACCAGCACTGGAAGAAATCATCACATGGAGGTATGCACTCTTTCTGTGAATGTAGTGAGAGTAACGGCAAAAGTAACATATAGCCACAATAATGGATATAACAAGTAACAACAATAACAAGGAATATTCTTTGTTCCCTTGAATCTCATTAAAACTAAGTTCGAATGTACTTTGATGGCATCATTAACCAACCTTTGTATGATCTGCAAACATACATATTAAGCCTGATATGCCTCCACCAATATCATTAATAAATACAGAAAACAACAATGGGAATAGTGCTGAAACTTTGGGGTCTCCACTAATAATAAAATTAATTCATTAGGAACAGTGTCCATTAATAACCACTCTCTGTCTTCTCCCACTCAACCATTCCTTTATCCATAGAAGTAAATTGCCTTTAATGCCATTCTGTTCCAATTTATACAGAAGTCTCTTATGTGCAACAATCTCAAGGGATTTCCAGATGTCCAAGTTTATGATATCAAAATTATTTTTTGCATCCAGTTCCTTTGTTACTCTATCATAGAAACCACTGAAATTGGTCAGTCATTCCTTAAAAATCCATGCTGTGACTGCTGTATAACTGCACTCCTGTCTAGATGGTCCTGCATTACTTCTTTAACTAGTGACTCCAATATTTTCCCTGGAACAGAAGTTAAGTGTAATTACTCGTGTCACTCTTTGATCCCAATTTGTGAACTGGTGATACATTTCCACATCTTCAGTCCACAGTAATCTCACCCAAATTGAAGGATGCTCTCATAATTATGGCAATGGTGAGCAAACTAAAGATTTGCTCACCTCTTTTGTTGATTCTCTTAATATAATTGGATAGACCCCATCCACCTCAGGTGCCTTTTTGTTTAGCTTCAACAATTTCTCTTCCACCTTCCTCTCAGTTACCACACATTCATTAAGCATCCTGTGAAAATTTGATAAACATCTGGCTTCCTCTTCTCTAAAGAATTCCTCGTGTGTGAACATATATGCAAAATACCTATTAAATTTGTCATCAACAGTTAACCATTCATATCTAGCAGACCAATTGTTCATTCTCTGTGTGTTCATTCTCTTTCTTGAAAATGTAGTCTAAACTTCAACCTCAATTAATATTGATAAAACTATGCATTTAATTTTACCATAGTTAGGGGCATTATGGTCTCACTGCTCTTTTGTCGTAAAGCCCATAATCAAGCAAACCTTTCAGTGTTTGCTATTTGTCTTGGCATTCTTTGCCAGAAACTGCTAGTAATCTGCCTCGCCATAGTAAGCAAATTCATCAAATTTGCTTACTATACTCCTGGCACTGACATACAAGCAAGCATACATACATGTTTTTTATCTTAGTAAACCTAATATAAACCATGTATTTTCTCATCCCATGAGGGATTGATCTTAAGTAGGCCATTTAATTCTGGACATCTTGCTTTCAAGAATGCTTCTTGTCCCAAGAGATGCATCACAAGTATCACTTTCAATCCCTACTGTTAATCTATTTTTCTGTGTATCTACCCAAGCTATTTTCTGATCTACTTAAAACTGTCTTTGTAGCATCAGCAAATACTCTTGCACCTCTTCTATTTAAGTGTATTCCATCCATAGAAACGGTCTCTCTAGTCAGCAAGCACAGACCATGAAAAAATTCCAACCAATGAGTCTTGCAAAGACAGTTTTTCTCCAGGGACAAACTGATTGCCAATGCTCATGTATTGCCTCTATTTCTGTCTGGACATAACTGCAGACACTTTCAAATTTAATCCAAATTCCCTGCTTTTTCTCAACGTTGCCCAATACCTCTTAAGTAAATTTTCAGATATCCTATACCTAATCTCATTATTTTAGTACAATCGATATCACCTTCTGAACTCTTAAAATATGATAGCTGCTTTACAACATCGACTTTTTCCCCTGCTAGACATCCTGGTCTTATTCCACCAATCCTATTTCACAATATATTTTCCATTTCCCCGATAACAGAATTATTGACAATAGCTACTCCTTGCATCACCAGTGCTCTCTGCCATTGAGGGCAGAACCTCCACCCCACTGATAGTAGGGGTGGAGGCTCTAGTATTGAGGTGGACAGCTGAGTGTTTGATGGATCCCTCATTTTAATTCCTTTGATGGCATAAACTGTTATTCAAGCCCTCATATAGGCCCATCAGAATACTGAATTTGCACTTAATTCCCTAACACTCTTTGCATTGAAAATACACAAAAAAAAAAAAAAAAAAAAAACCATTCTCTGTTCAAATCATGACCCTCTACAGATGATTTGACAAACAAATGATAACCAGCATATTGCATAAAACCCCTGATTCACAGGGGAAATGGCACTGTTCTCACCTGAGTCAAAGCATTTCCACTACTTTTGAGCTTTATTTACATCAGAATTCTAGTCTGAGGCATGATTTGATTCTATTTAATTTAAAAATACCACTCATAATTAAGAGATATAAACATAATAATAATGTTACATTATTCTAAGTTTTTTTTAAATTACATTATTAATGGTATTTTAAGTTACACTACTTTTTGTACTACAATTCTGTTATAAGATCACATTTGTATTGGCAATAATTTGTAGTCTTAAAAACACTTCTAATATTAATTATACTCCTGAAGAATTAATGAGAATACTAAATGGTGTGTATATATAGTTGTTACATCAATATACAAAGAATGGCAGCCAAATTCTCTCCCACTTCGACTTTTGTGTTTTAAGTAATTTCGAAGGCCAAGTAAGAAATAATTACGCCTACTACAACAAACAAAAATAATAATGCATCACTAATTTTAAACAAATGGATAACAAAAACCAATAATTTTTAGGAAACACAAATGTCTACTTTGCAGTACTCTACTCTATTCAGCAGTTTTCAAAATTGGCGTCCATGCCTTCCACTTGCATGTGTAAAGAAATTCAGAAATGGATACTATCCAATGCATTCGGAAATAAAGTGCAAAAAAAAAAATTAATTCCATACTACCACCAGGAGTAAATTGGCACTGTGTGTGAATGCACTTCTAAACTCAATGTGTCTATTCCCGATGCTTCAAATAGATGTTAAAATGGTGAGAAATGCAGTGAATGGATCTTGGAATGGTACTCCATAAGGATTGTGTTTTGCTGCTAGAGCTGCTTTCCAGGATACAACTTAATCAGATACAACTACACCATAGCTACACACACAATATTGTTATTTAAAAGGATTAAGAAGAGGATCACTTTCACAAAGCAGAATGCACAAGATCAATTAACTAAATTTAGTTGACCTTGAGCAGTCTGTTTTCCAAAAATGGTCCTTTGACTTGGAATGTTAAGCACATGTCCTTAAGACCCTTGTGATTAAGATACTTAATATTCCAAAGTCCTTGGGCTCAACACTCCCCCAGTCAACCAACTGTAAAGTTCCTTAATTCCTGATTCTTTGGTATCTGTACAAGATATATATTAAGAACTAAGAAGTGCTGATCCAATTAAACATAGCAAGTATGCTGTACAATTTTGTGAAAAAATGGAGGTGAAAGAAACATAGCCAGAGCCCACACACATGCTGAGAACCAATGCGGCTCACATCCAGTTAAGTGGCAGGGTAAGCCCAAAATTCTTTGATGTGGGATCATCACCTCCAGATGTTAACAAGATGACTCTCCATTGTCCATATATTAATGGACAATGCTGCCCAAGGCCTGAATCAGACTGGCGTGGGTTAGCTCCTCTGCTAGAGGACACTGCCTTGACAACTTGCTAATCCTTTATGGGTAGGAACACTGCTGGTACCATTCTGGTGCGGGACTGCTGGCACTCATCGAGTGCGGGATACTGCTGCAAACCCCTTATAGGGTAGGATCAGCCGGCACCCTTCTGGTGCGGGATTGGTGGCACTCTGGAGAACTTCTGAGTGCAGGATACAGAGTCCATTGGCCTCTGGTGATCATGCAGGGGCACCTGTCCCCTGCTACTTTAACTCCCACTCCCAGACCCCTATTTTCACCTCACAAAGAGCGGACTGCTCCTTAACTTCAGTCCATCCTCCTTTCCCTCTTTCTGTTCCTTCTAACTCGTACTCCTGCTCTGTTTTCTCTCCCCCCCACTTTTTTTTTTATATATATATTTTTTTATTTATTATTATTTTATTTATTTTTATTTATTTATTTATTATTATTTTTTTTCACTTGACCTTTGTCAGGAAGCTTAGGCAACCCTGGCAAAGGCTAGCCAGAGTATAATGGGCAGCCTGGCTCACCTCCCTGTGGTGGTGGTGGTGGGCAACGTGGGGTCCCACTAGGGGCTCTGCAGCCAAGCAGCCAGAGACACAACAACAAAACATAACACTACTCTGACAGAAACCAGACATTACACTTTTTCTGGCTTTTACAGAGATTCTGTACTTCTTCACAAAGTACCATGGTGCAATTAGCTGTTCTCTGTGCGGTCGCATATTTTTATGCTCCTGTTCGATGAATAGTTTACAGGGTTCATCTCAACATCTTGTCAAGTTTTTGGTATCCAGCGGCTCAGTTTCTGGCGTGCTTGTTCCTGAAGCAAGTTCCTACTAAATGATCAGGTAAACAGCTTTATTTATTTTCAATTTAAAAACTTGAATTGCATATCTTGTTTGTTTAGTCAAGCCCTTTGCATAATAGCCAGCAAAATGCTATCCAGTACAAGGCCATGGCTGTCCAGCATCTTAGAGATCACCACCTCCCCTTAATCAGATCAACTTGCAGATGGTCTGTTTAAGTTGTCTCTCTGCAGTGGAGAATGACTACCTGCTGGGTACTTAAAAGAAGGGAAAGTCGTGCTATGCTAAAATTAACTGAATGACAAACTATGTCCACATACAGTAAGAAGTGATTTTATTACCTAGCAGTCGAACACTTTAGAAATAAGGAACTTTAGAAACTATATAGAACTTTCAGTAATTATATATATATATAAAAAAAAAAAAAAAAAACACTTGCAGACGCCTTCTGCCACAATGGAAGTGCTATTTAAGCATCTGTTCATTGCCAAGTTCCCCTTATTTAACAATTATTATGCCTAGTCGCGCGCACACACACATGCTGAGCAAACCAAACAAACTTGCGATTGCTGCGGAAAAAATATTAATTTTTCTGATTTGTAATGGCACCTGCAAAAGAACCCTGGGGGGAGTGCTGTTCTGGAAGATCAATTCCAAAGATTAGTGCCACAGCTCGAGCTAGATATGTCTGTAGTCAGTGCAAAAGTAGCGTGCCAAGTCCGGGTAAAAACAACGCAGAGAGAGAGAGAGAGACAGTACAACAAGCGACCTAATCTTTCTCACTCCTGCGGACTCGTCTGTCAAGGAGTGATCATTAGGCAAAACCGATAACCCAGAAAGCGGCAGGAAGCAAGACATTAAGACTGCAAGAAACAGGGGTGAACCTGAAGAGCAGCCAAATACACCTTATGGCAATGCTACGGCACTGGATCCAACACCCCCCCCCCCCCGGTGACCCTATCATAAACTGGGTCAAACTTTCCAATGGGAACTGGAGGACCTTATGACTGACTCCAGTAATCACATAACTACAGCCGTGAGAGGAAAGATAATTACCATCTGGTCAAAGATGGAATACTTATTACTGAATACGCACATCAAATGTGAGAAGGCTGTGGCCAAATTAGAGGCTTATATGGAGGTATGAGGAAACCAAATGCAACAGCGCCCTCGTTCGTACGCAGATGTGCTGAGGACCGCTACCAAGCCGAGTAATGAGGCCTCTGGCCCGACAACCAAAAGAAAAATATTACTAAAAACCCCAAATTTAGTTATTTTAAAACCTATTGACAACCAAGAAATTAAGTCTAGCGAGGAAGTCAAGAATACAATCAATGAACTGAAGGAGCACTTTAAAACTACAAGAATTAAATCGATCAGGAAGTGTTGAGGTACTAATCAAACTGAAACATCAAAAGAAATAGAAGACATCATAAAACATCCTGCCATCTCGACACTTGGCCTTACTGCAGAACCGAAGAAAAAAGGCCCCTCGGTAGTCACATTTGATGTGGAGCAAGGACTCCACACCTATGCAAATCACTGAGGAACAATACTACCATAACCTGCAAACGTCTCACCCTACCTCAGCCCCAAAAGAGCTTATTAAGCCAAAATTTCATAAAAAGTCTAAGTCAGATAATAATGTCAATTGGGTGGTGGAGTTAACCCCCCAGCTTGGAATGCAATAAAAAATCAAGACAATATATATAGACTGGGGTGGCCATTATTTTAAAGAACACGTGGCTATCCCAAAGTGTTTCAACTGCTGCAGGTTTGGCCACACCACACACACACACCTGCACTCAGGCTGAGTCAACCTGTGGGCACTGTACTGTACCCAGAAGGGACATCAGTATAAGAACTGCCCCAAAAAAAAACAGCGAGCCTGTCTGTGAAAACTGCAAAAGCTCAAATCTTCTTCATAATCACTCAATAAGAGACAACAGTTGTCCAGTTTAACTAAGTGCAAAGCGGGCACAACAAAGTAGAACCGATTATGGGCCTACGCCTTAAACAGCTCAACACCCAACAGATCAAATTCATCCAACTTAATGTGCAGCAGGCCAAGGTAGTTCCAGACCAGCTAAAAGTAATTATAAATGAGGAAAATATCGACATCATGATAATTCAAGAACCTTATACCCATGCCAAGCAGGTGGGGGGTTACCCACTTGCATACAAAATAATCCAAGCAGATAATGACACTCCCTGGGCGGCAATTGTAGTCAGCAACCCAGAACTCACCACTACCAAAATATCAAGTCTCTGCACAACCTGGGCAGTGTGCCTGCATGTCATAGGTCCTCTTGGAACCTTTTGTGGTTTCTATATAAAACAGACCTGGAGAGGATATTCTACCAACAATAAACTATCTGGAAAACATAGTGGCCCTCTTTCACAATGAGAAAGTTATCGTGGGAGCAGATGTAAACTGCAGCTCTCCTGTTTGGTTTGCGGGGTCTGATGACCATAGTGGCACCTGCAATGGGCAGCGATTGGAAGAGTATCTCCAATTCACAGCTTACCATATTAAATAGGCCACACAATTTGCCAACATTTTCATATCACCCTGGCTAGCAGACAGATGGGTGGCTATATCTCTGGCTGGTGTAGCCAGGAGGCCTGGACCACCTGGCAATAACCAAATGTGTTCTCTCTTCTCACCTTCCAAATGTGTAGAATCCAACAGCAACCACTGAATCCCAAACTCACACTGAACAGGTTTAAAATAGAAAATGCTAACTGGGACAACTTCATAGCAGCTCTGGACATCTCTGTAATGCAACTCCCGGCGGGGGACTGTAACTTGCTGGATCCAGAAGTGCACCAAAGAACTGTTACCAGGGTCATTACAAACGCCTGTGCCACAACCTTTAAACGAAAAAATCTGCTCCCCAGCACTGTTCCCTGGTGGAACCCCAGAGCTGCAGCACCTATGCAGAGGTAAATAGTAAAAGGAAAGCTTTCCAAAGAGCAAGGAGATCATGGCTGCAGCCAGAGGTGGAGGTCTTGAGACAACAATATAGAATAGCCAGGTACACCTGATCCCACTCAATTCCAAACCCAGACACCAGCAGCTTTTCTGCCATAAGTCACATTGGCAATCAAACCTAGCACTCTAGCCTGGTTTTCTTTTACTCTCCTCCCCAGCCAAGGGGAGATTGGATCCTGTCTCGTCCCCACTGCCATCCCCTTCTTCTGCCTGGTTAGGCATGAGCCTGCCTCCCTGAATTTCTGGGGTCGCCTTTTCTATTGTCCCCATACCTCTATCTTTTCCCCCAGCCTTCAGTCTTCCCCCCCTACTCTGTCTAACTCACAGTGTACACCCCCACACAACTTATCAATTAATAACATCCAAATTTAAACCATGCTTACATAAACCTCTCTTGGCCTTTTATATTCTATTGTTAACCTCTTTTTTTATTTATTTATTATTTTTTTTTTTTTCACATAGGTCCTTGCCACTGAAATCTTTGGAAACTAGGTGGCAGCACCTGCCGGAGTACAAAAAATGTACTGGGTGACCTGCCTCCACGGGGCCAAGTGCAGTAACGGTAGGTTCCAACAGAGGCCCAACAGCTAAATGGTCAGAAGAACAATGGTACACAATACTACACATCCGTCCACACACTTTTTAAATCTCTGGCCTTCACAGAGTTCTGTGCTACACAAACAGAGTACACAATGCAAAGATGGGGGAAACCCCTGGTGCCGTCAGACAACCAACACACTTTGCCCATACATTAATGTTTAATGCAGGTTTACAGTAAATTTTGTAAATCATGCAGTATGAATCATATCTTAAGAGGCTATGATGGGCATCATGTCAAAAGTCAATATTCCTTACAGTTTGAAGGCAGTGCTTTAAAACAGTTTTTGCAGGCCAATGACCAGACCGTCCACCAGACTAAACATTAATGACCCTCCAAGGAGGAATCAGAAGTGTATAACTTCACTACCTCTACTCTGCCAGCTAGTAACTGAAGGGGAGTTTGAGCAGAGTATATACGTGGTAGGCACAATTTACACCACATTATGTCAAGGTGTTAGATATATTCTTGTTCTGTATATGCCATATGCAGAAATTTATTAATTCCTACATGCTTCCCCCATGCTTTTACTTTATCTGCTGAATTCATTATAAATAGTCACACCCAAACTAAAAGAACAGACTTATCTGTTGAAAGCTCTTAAATCAACTATTTAACTTCATTTCACAAATATATGGGATCTCAGTTCCAATTTCAATGCTTACCATTTTCACCTATATCTTCCAAGCTCCACTTATTATTTCTTACAGAATCTCAATTATTATTTCCACAGCCGCCCGCACATCTCAGTTGTCCTAATTATTTGTTCTAATAATTCTTTTCACTTCAAAGGTGTTACTTGTGCACATATCGGTTCTGATATTCCTTGTTGGAGACTTCCTAATCTGGAATCTCTTCCTTCTGATTTCCTATGGAACAAAATATCTTTACCCCATTCTATCAAATTCAACTGTTTGTCTCTCTTCTTCTTCTCCCAACTCTACAAATCACTTTAAAACTTGGACCTCCTTTATTTGAAACACTACTTTCTCTAATTCAACTTTCCTAACAGTGACAATTTTCCTTGGTAATTTTCACAACCAAGTTACAATTAATTTTGTAATTTTCATTTAATGTTCACAACTCCAGCTGGCTTCTTCCAGTCCTGCAGGAGTGCAAAGCTGCATGCAACCAGATGCATCCACAGGTTGTGGATATAGTATGCATAGTGTTAGGGTCAGACGCCACATGTGGTTTCCCACATCTGCGCCGCAAGTACGCTGTGAAGAAATACAGTACTACTGTAAATGCCAGAAAAGTTTTGTGTGTTGTATATGACATATTGCGTTAGGTTCTGTTGTGTGTCCTGGCATTTGGCCGCAGGGCCCCTGGTGGGACTCTACATTGCCTGCACACACACCACTAGGAGGTAGCCAGGCTGCCCATAATTCTCTGGCTGGTCTCTGCCAGGGTCGCCTGAGCTTCCTAGGCAGAAATAACAATGGAGGTGGCCAAGTAAAAAAAATAAATAAATAATAATAAAAAAATAATAATAAAAAATAAATAAATAAAAATAAAAAAATGCTGGGTTAGCAAATCTTACCCTGCATGAGGGTTAGCAGGGAGTCATGTCTGTTTGAATTATGGCAAGACCGTGGGTGCCATATCCAAGACCATGAAAAGAAGGTTGTTTTCAGTTTAGGGAGTACTGAACCAATCCTGTTCTTGTCCACTTACAGAAGGAAGAGAGTGTCCTTTAGAGATGAAAGTCAGAAGGCAGTTGGATGTGCAAGGTGTGATATTCTTACAGCAAACAGGTCCTGGGCAAACTTGGTAAAAGATAGGTAATATTCCTGCTCAGTGATGTATAGATATTCTCTGTCTCATGGGAGATCATGTATTTTGGAAATTAAATGGCATCTTAAGTCTTCGCAGTGAGGACACGTATAAACCATATGATCCCAGTTCTCTCCCTGGCCACAGGAGCAGTAGGGTGCCCTCCAGGGTCAGCTTCTGTTTGATAGATCCATGCCCGGTAATAAGATATGTAGCATGGAGACCAGAGAACCAAGAGGGAACTTTGGGGAAAACTGTAGCGACATGGGGAATAAATTTCTTCGTGTTTGGTCCTTTGCTTGTGTCTGTCCATCTCAGCTGCCAAGTTTGAGTGAGTACAGAGAAGAGGGTTCACTTTTCCATATGAATCTCGTTTGTGAGAGTGTGGTTAAGGATGGTGGCTGGAATTCTTCTTGATAGGCGATAGTGTATTCCACGGCGGATCACCTCCAGGTCCAAAGGCAGGACCCCAGCCAAAACTTGAAGAGCAAGAGTACTGACTGTGCGGCAGGTCTTTGTCATCATGAGTAACATGCAGCGCTGGATGGTTCCAAGTTTCCGTACATTTCTAACAGTGGTGACTCTGGTAAACCATGCTCCGGCACCATAAGTAATTATGGGCAGGAACACAGACTTATAGAAAATAGAGAGAGGGCGCATCTTTTTACCCACCAGTCGCTCCTGCTCACATGTGCGATCATGGCCATATAGTTACGAATTTTTGTATGTAGATATGCTAGGTGTGGATAAAAGGACAGTTTACTGTCTAACATGATTCCTAAGTATTTGAGTTCCATGACCAGAGAGACTGTTCATCCTGCTAGCTTGATCTTGGGTGGTCTGTAGGGTTCCCTTGAGTAGAATCAATTTTGTTTTAGCAGGAGAAAGCTGCAACTTGTGGAGAGTGGTCCAATCCTGGAGTATCTGTAAGGGTATAGTTTGCCTTGGCCTTGAGGGATGCTCTGGAGTTTGTAGTTAGCATGAGGATAAGATCGTCAGCGAAAGCATACACAGTGACATCATCTAAGTTCATCCAGGACGATTTTTCACAGGAAGGGGCCAAAGACAGAGCCCTGTGGACATCCTCTGTGAATAGGAAGGTTGTGGATAGTGGGTCAGCCACCAGATATGGTGGTCCACTGTGAAAGAAGAAGGGGACATCTTGTCGAATAAGCAGTTGTGAACAAGAACAGTCACAGGGATAGCAGGTTGTGGTCGACTGCTGGGTGGACACTGATAGCTCCATGAAAAGTCACAATGGCCCATGATGTGACATGAATGTCACATGGAGCCTGGGAAGGCAGTTCACTAGGTGAAGGAACCACCAAAATATAACCAAGAGCATCAGGCCTGGCCAGCCGGCTTGTAAATTCAGCTAGACATATTCAACATGGAGGAACAACAACAAAGGCATAGTATGAAGGCTAGGGCGTACCCCGTAAGCAATGCGCTGCAGTAGACCCCGACTGTAGTGGGAAATAATCAAGGGCAAAAATGCAATGTTGGGGGTGTACCCCAGAAGCGATGTGCTGCAGTGGAAAATAATCAAGGGCAAAAAATGCAAGGACAGCAGAAGGACCAAATAAGAGGACAAAGGTCAGAGTGGGATCGATTAATGCAGGAACAATGACCGGAAAAGGAATGGAACTTGTGGAAGTTATGAAGAAAGGAAAACATACAAGTTAGTGCAAATGCATCATATTAGTACGCAGCTAAACTCTGAATTAGCAAAAATGAAGAAAGGAAAATCAACGATTGTGCATCCAGGAAATCAGAAGGAGAAGGAGGAGGAGTAAAGAGCTAGTTGAGGGCTAAAAATTAATATACTACAGCATGGAGAATAGAAGGAATGGAGTAAGTTGTGGCTGAAGATAACCTAAAGGATGTAGTAGAGGAAGCATACACAAAAAGTGACTGGCTAATTAAAATTAAACTGTTATTGACTGAAAAATGTGTGCTGAATATCATTAACACTTATGCCCCACAGGCAGAATGGGATGTAGAAGAGAAGGATGCCTTTTATGAAGACCTGGATGAGGTGATCAACAGCACACCTCACGAGGAAGGAATAATCATCGGAGCAGACCTCAATGGACATGTAGGCCAGAGAACCCAAGGCTATCCTGGCATTCATGGCAGCTTTGGATGCGGTGAGCGCAATGGAGAAAGGATCCTGGAAATGGCTATGGCTCGTGGACTGTGAATAACTAATACCCAGTACAAGAAGAGAGACCAAGACCTTATTACATACCATAGCGGTAGGCATAGTACTCAAGTTGACTACTGGAATAAGTTATCAGGATAAGTTATCTGGGGTAATAATTACTGGAATAAGTTAAAATAAATTACTGGAATAAGTTATCTACATGGGAAGTAGAGGCTGACAGTTTGGGGAATTTCAAAGATCAGCTGGATAGTTACCCATGGGAGGAAGGAAATGCATAGGTTGTCTATTTCCTTTTATTTTATTAATTATATATTTTTAAAAAAAATTTCTTATTATTATTTTATTTATTTATTTTTTTTGGATGGTGCAGCATAAGCCATAGGTTTCCTTGCACCATGTGGACGAGAGTTTCCTGTGCGGACGTGCCTTTCTGCCGCTACTAGAACAGAGAAGTTTTTTCTGATTTATTTTCTGCTTTATTAGTTTAAATTGACATATTAACTTATTTCTAGAGTAGCTTTATATTCCTATTTACGGTACTTAAAGTTAAAGTAACTTAGATAGAGATTTGTAGGTATTACTTAGTATCGGAAAGGGTATCAAATACACGTGTTTACCGTTCATAAACAGCCGCCATTGTTACGTGAAAGTTAATCAGTAAATCTATTAATCTTGTCGAACTTCATTGGCAATTAAATTGTACTTTTAACTATACATATAACCACTTAGGTTACGGAACATAAATAATTAGTAAAAATAAATAATTAATGCATAACTTGATACGGAAGTTATATAAAGGGACTTCGTAGATAACACTCGTTACTGAAACGCGATACAGCATATCCGGAATTCGATAGCATTAGCTTTGTATAGTATAGTGCATAATATAATATTGTCAATTAATCAGTAGATCTATTAATCTTGTTAAACTTCATTGTCAATTAAATTGTTCTTTTAACTATATATATATAACGACTTAGAGTACAAACGTAACAAATAATTAATACATACTTGATACGGAAGTTATATAAAGGGAACTCGTAGATAACACTCGATACTGAAAAATAAATATAGCATTATAACTGTGTTAAGATACAAGTTTAAGGTTTTAATTTTGTTCTGAAATTGTAATTTTACTGACATTTAAATCGAAATCATGACTCTGACCAGAGCAGCAAAGCAAAAGGCTCAAGCTAATGGGAGTGCTGTGACTCAGGGGAGAACTGAGGGGGAGCAGTTGCCCTCTGAATCACAGCCTTTTAAGATGCACTGTTTGCTTGATGTTTGCGGAGCAATCGGGTACGGGACATGATACTGCCATGGGGGATGTCTTTGTGTGTGCACGATGCAAGGAGTGCAAGGAAATTAGGCGACAACTCGGCGTTGTCATGGGCCTATATGAGACCTTGAAGGACAGGGTGGATGCCCTCGAAGGAAATAAATTGAGGGGCCCATCAAGCTCTCAGCTGCCCACATCAACGCCAGAGCTTGCACTTGGCCATCTTGCAACACAGAGGCAGCCCCCAAGGCAGAATGCGCTGGTCCCACAGGAACTAGTAGTTGTTGGTGACTCTATTGTCAGGGAAACGGGGAACATGCTTTGTAAAAAGGATAGGTGGAACAGGACCAGGGTATGTCTGCCAGGGGCAAGGGTTGATGACGTTGTAGAGCAGATATCATCTTTTAAGGGCACAAAAGGTGATATAGTTGTACACGTTGGCACTAATGACATTAAGAGTAGGAGACCAGCGGAATTACTTAACAAGTACAGGTCACTGTTGAAAAAAAGCCGTGAAGTAGGGTTAAATTTGAAAGTGTCTGCAATGCTGCCCAGACACGATAGGAGGGGGTATATGATGAGAGCCTTGTCAATCAATTCGGCCCTGGAAAGATTGTGCAAGGCTCAAGGGGTTTACTTTTTTTCAGCCTGGAATGTACTTGTTAACAGGAGAGATTGCTTCTACAGGGATGGGATACACTTAAATAGAAAGGGTGCAAGAATATTTGCTGATGCTATCGAGGCAGTGTTAGGTGGGTCGGAAAACTGCTAGCTTGGGGGGAGACAAAGACTAATGGATTAACAGTAGCCACTAGCAGAGGTGAAAGAGATTCTTGCACTGCTTCTATTGGAATGAGCAGAAGCCTGAAAAACAAGATGCAGGATAATTCAGAGACTGCTGGAAGTCATTGTGATACAAGTAAACACATGGGTTGTGTTAGGGTAGCTAAGAATAGAAACAAGTGCAGGTATACTTGCGTGTACACCAATGCTAGGAGTTTAGTAAATAAATTTGATGAATTTGAGGTATTGCTCAAAACATCAAAGGCAGATATTGTTGGGATATCAGAGACGTGGTGTCACACAGATATAAGAAATGCGGAACTGGAATTTGGGGAATACAATGTGTATAGAAAGGATAGACAGGACAGGAGGGGAGGAGGGGTTATGCTATTAGTTAAGAAACACATAAAGTCCAAGGAAGTGAAGCCAGTCAACATCGATGAACAGGGCAGTGTAGAGTCAGTTTGGTGTGACATAAGCATAGGGAAATCAAAATTGAGAGTAGGAGTGTGCTATAGGCCTAATGACTCTGATGAGTATAATAAGATACTGTACAGGGAAATAGAATGGGCCAGTAAATCAGAGAGTCTTATAATGGGGGATTTTAATTTCCCAGATATTGACTGGAATTTGTGGGTTGGTCACTCACACACTAGCAGGGCTTTTGTGGATTTATTGGATGATTGTTTTCTACACCAGCATGTTCAGGAGGCAACTAGAGGGAGTAATACTCTTGATCTGATTATCAGTAGTGATTCTTCATGCATTAGGAATCTGCAGATAAAGGAACCACTGGGTGGCAGTGATCACAGTGTGCTGAAGTGGGATTTACTCAAGGAGGTAACTACCATCAGAGGCAAAGGGAAGGGTTTTTGCTTTCGTAAAGGCGACTATGATGGTCTGAGACAGTATTTAAATTCTATACAGTGGGACCAACTGATGATGTTACCAACAGCAAATTCAAAATGGGAAGCATTCAAGGAACTAATCTTGGAAGCTACCAGGCTTCACATACCAACCAAGAAATATTGTTCAAGGTTCAGGCCCAAATGGTTGTCAGATGAACTAATGAGACATGTGGCAGAGAAGAAAAATGCATGGGATACATACAAATTAATGGGCGACATGGAAGCCTATGATAGATATAAGTTGGTCTGTAACCAAGTCACAAAGGAGATTAGGCAGGCAAAGGCAGATTATGAGAAATCCTTGGCAAAGGACGCAAAGAAAAACAGAAAAGAGTTCTTTACCTATTTAAACTCAAGAAGGAAAGGGATGAATCAGATTGGTCCACTGGATGTTGATGGTTCAACAGTTGAGGATCCTGCTCAGGTGGCTAACAATCTAAACGAGTATTTTGCATCTACATTCACACGAGGAGTTATTCAGGAAGGGGAATGTCGTAGGTGAAGTAAACATTGGCAGTGAGCTAGATTATTTTCTAATAACTGAGAGGAAAGTGGAGGAGAAATTGCTGAGGATAAACATAAAAAAGGCACCAGGGGTGGATGGGATCTATCCAGTTATATTACAGGAGGCAGCAAAGGAAGTAAGCAAACCCCTAGCCATAATTATGAGAGCTTCTTTGGACTCAGGGGAGGTACCCATGGACTGGAGATGTGCAAATGTAACCCCAATTCACAAAGGAGGATCAAAGGCTGACACAAGTAATTATAGACCTGTTAGTTTAACTTCGATTCCAGGAAAATTAATGGAGGCACTGGTTAAAGAAGCACTGCAGGATCATCTGGACAAGAATTCAGTTATAGCTCAGACACAGCATGGTTTTGTTAAGGGCAGGTCTTGTCTGACCAATTTGATTGGATACTATGATGTAGTCACAAAAGAACTGGATGCAGGGAATAACTTTGATATTATATATTTGGATCTTAGAAAGGCTTTTGATACTGTTGCGCATGGAAGACTGCTGCACAAATTGGAGAAGTGTGGCATTGGAGGCAAATTGCTGCTATGGATAAAGGGATGGTTGAGTGGCAGAAGACAGAGAGTGGTAATCAATGGACACTGCTCAACGTGGACTAATGTTATTAGTGGAGTTCCTCAGGGTTCAGTGTTGGGTCCATTGTTGTTTTCTGTATTTATAAATGATATTGATGATGGTGTATCAGGCTTAATGTCCAAGTTTGCAGACGATACCAAGGTTGGCAGGGTTGTTAAGGACACTACTGTGCTGCTGCAACAGGATCTGGAAAGGTTGAGCAGATGGGCTGAGAGGTGGCAAATGAAGTTTAACATTGACAAATGTAAAGTACTACATATGGGAAACAGTAACCCCAGATCAACGTATCAACTCTGTGGTACTATGCTGACAGTGGTAGAGAATGAAAAGGACCTGGGGGTAATTGTGCAGGCAGATATGAAGTTCTCTGAGCAGTGCAGATGAGCTGCAAGAGTAGCTCATGGTGTCTTGTCAATGATATACAGGAATTTTTCTAGCAGGGATAAGGATGTGATTATTCCCTTGTATAAGGCATTGGTCAGGCCACACCTTGAGTACTGTATACAGGTCTGGAGGCCTCATTTCAAGAAGGATGTAGAGCTGCTGGAACGAGTACAGAGAAGGGCAACAAGATTAGTGAATGGAACAAAGGGTTGCTCTTACGAAGAAAGGCTTAAGTTTTGCAAATTACAGAGCCTGGAGACTAGGCATCGGCGAGGTGATCTGATAGAGGTGTATAAGGCTTTGAATGGCTTGAGCATGCTCAATGCTGATGGGATTCTTCCTCTTGCTCAGAATAATCACCTGAGAGGGCATAAATTCAAATTGAGGAAGGACGGATGACGGATAGATGTGCGGAAATTTGCCTTTAGCCAGCGGGCAGTTGGTTTGTGGAATAGACTCCCATCGCTTGTTGTTGAAGTTGATAGCCTAAATAAATTTAAGGCTCAGCTGGACAGGTATTTCGAACGAATGGAGGGGTGAAATGGGAGTAGTGGTTGTTTTTTTTTTTTTTTGGCTGATGCTGAATAAGCTTGCTTTCTTGCATCATATGCCTCTACTAATGCTAATGCTAATGTGGCCATTGCTGATATTAATACTAATATGCAGGAAGGGTACAATGTTGTCCCCACCCTACTGTCATTACTGGATATGAAAAGGACAAACAATGCTGCTGCCAGTTAGAGGCAATGACATCTTCAGCACAAAATATGCCATTAACAGGAATGGAGGTTCATATCCACCATCTTTGAATTATCCATGCAGTGATACAATGTCTTGATGGAAGACAGGAAGTGAAACAGAAGAGGAAAGTCTGCTGTTAGATCCACTGTCTAATGATAACAATAGGAAAGTTAATCTCGTAGTGACAACGTAAGATATCACATGACCACATGTTTCGCTTCAGTATAAGAGGATGCCAGATACAGAATTTAATTTTAATTTAATTTTTTTTAAACTTCTAAATTTTAAATTGTACATAGTTCTTTATTTTAATTATTGTAGAGAATGTAAATATCATTTTATATTTTATTCAGGGATTTAAGGTCCATGTTTTATAAATTAAAATGTATCATGCTCCTCTTTTCAGTTTTTCAATATATGCTTAAAAGCTGTAAGAATCTGGTGGGAAAATAAGTACACAACAATAAAAGCAGCTATGAAAGTTTAGGGACAGAAGGAAAATCTGGAGTATTAGTATTGATATTAGTAGTGGCAACTGATTCAATAAAGAAAGCTTATAGATCATCATGCAAAAAAAAAAAATCCCCACCTCACCCACCCACCCATCCATCCATCTCCACGAATTTGTCTAGTTCTTCCTTGAATTTATTCAAACTATCCACTTCCAAAGTAATAGATGGAAGTTTGTTCCAACAATCTGCTTTCTGAAGGGCAAATGCACATCTATCCTGAAACCATCCTTCCTAAATCTGAATTTATGACCCCTCATGTGTGTAGTCTCAGCAAGAGGAAGAATGCCATGAACATTGTGATTACTCAATCAGATCTCCTCACAGGTGTCTGGTCTCCAGATGCTGCAATTTGCAGAACTGAAGCCTTTCTCGGTAAGAAAGGTGTTCTCGGTGTGCTCGGTAAGAGCACACTTTTGTTCCCATTACCAATCTCACTGCCCTTCTCTGCAGCCATTCCAGCAGATCTACTTCTTTCCTAAAATGAGGCCTCCAGACCTGCATACAGTACCTCAAGATGCAACCTAACCATGGTCATGTACAAAATGATAACCACCACCTTATCCCTGCTAGGAAAGTTCCTGTATATCATTGTCAAAACCCCAGAGCTTGTCTACACTGCTCAGAGAACTTCATATCTGACTGCACAATTACCCTCAGGTCTTTTCTATTTTTCAATAAATTGAGTGTAGTACCACACAGTTGGTATGTTAATCTGGAATTACTACTATCCACATGCAGTATATGTTAAACTTGAACTGCCATTTCTTATTAAGCCTGCTATACCTTCATCAATATCATTAATAAATATTGAAAACAACAATGGGTCCACTACCTACTATGGAGGACTTCACTAATAACATTAGTCCATAAAGTGATTGTCAGTGCCCACTGAATCACTTTCTGCCACCCTGACACAATCCCAGAGTCTCTTACTCAAGGAATCACTTATCTGCAGGCTAAGGACAAAGACACCACAAACTTGGCGAAGTGCAGACTGATCACCTGTCTCCCAAAAATGTACCAACTGCATAACCAAGAAGAAATCAGACAACTAGGAGAAAACAATTCCTTATCTATAGCAGTAATTTGACCTTAATGCCACATTATTCCAATAATCAACCCTCAAACCTGAAACAAGTTAGTAAATCTACATGAGAAGAGTCTTTAACGAAGATAAAAATGGAAATAAGCAACAGGACAAATTAAGCTGGAAATGTAGGATGGATGCCAGTTAAACAAATTCATTGGAGCAAACATTATTCAAAAAAAAAAAAAAAAAAAAAATAGAGGCTCAAAACACAATATTCATCCTATTTTAATCTGTAGGACTGTGAGCAAGGTAGAGAAAATAAAGGAATTGATCAAAAATTTTGATCAATGGCAAGGTGCCATATTACAACTGAGGAAATTAAAAGAAAAAAAAAAAAAACTTGGTAGCTAACATCCATTCATTCAAAGATATAAATAAAACATAAGGTAGAATGGGAATACAGAAAGGATGGAAGAAGCAAGATGAAATAAGCAGAATGAATGATAATTACCCTAGAAGTAAGCCAAGTGGAAAAGTGGTTTGATGGTTTCAAGTAAGCATTAGGAGACTGAGGGTTTACTGTGACTAGGACTAAAGATTAAACTGAAGAAACTAATGAATGGAAAACATTGTCAGGAAGAACTGGTTTGTAATGTTATGATAACCTGCACATCTACTTGGCACAAAGATTTGGATGATGACAATAACTGGATTATGTATCGAGCTACCCCCCCCCAGTTCATGATCACACTCTTGAAAATAGGGTGGCAGATCATTGAAAATGATCTGCCACCCTATTCTCTTGAAAATAGTGCCAGAAGGTGCTCGGAAGAGCTGCTCACAGTATTCTTTCCACCTTCCTTTGATTGTGTTCTCCTCTGTTAAAATTTTCCCTTTGGAGTCCTTAATTGCATTAAGTTTTGGTCGGAACTTTTGTCTTAAGGATAAATTACATCATACATCTTTTTAGTGTTGTTTCAATTGTTGTGGTATTCGATTTCTTTACACTTTCTTACAGCGCTTGATGACTTTGCTTACTTCCTGATACTCTTCGTTTCCTTGTACACCCTGGGCTTTTGCAGTTCTCTGTTCAATAAGTTTAAAAGTGGCTTCTGTAATCCAAGGCTTCCTGATCTTTGACCTTTCTCTAATGTGTCTATTTACTGAATCCTTAATAATGCTTTTTGTATTTTCCCACATTTCCTCAGGCAGCATATTTCTAGTTCTAATAGAGCTTGAAAACGATTCCTGTTTCAAAGCATATAATCATTTGGAATATTTTCTACGTCCGATCGTCTAGGGAAAACCTTATTCATGATCTTTTTCAGCTTCAGATTTACTGGCTGACTCTGAAGTCTAACCATCATCATTCTACTATTAACAGGATTGTATCCAAGAAGTGACCTTGAACATTCCTTATTCAAAATGACAGTAACACCATGTTCTTTTACTTGGTCACTTCCAGAAAAAAACAACCAAAAACCCTTTCCAGTTTTGAAATGACCTTGTCCTCTCCACATTACTTTGGCTGCTCCTAAAATGTCAATTTTAAACCTATCCATTTCACTGATGACTATATCCATCTTGCCTTCCTTTAAACTTTTTACATTCCATGTGGCCACGTTTACCCTCTTCTTTCTTAAATTTAATTTTGCAGGGCACACAGTGGCATTGGGGATCTGGTTAACAGCAGTTTTTGGAGTTGTTTTTGTTGTGGTCTCTGTGGCATCAGATAATGTGGTGGTATGCCACTGCCTACCACATGGCTGATTTTGAAAGGGGCCGGCTTCATAGGAAGAGTCATTGTGCATCTCACAAGATTTAGTTCATACTTTACAAATTTTATTTTATGACATTTCAGTATGTAATAATGGAATAGTCAGTTATAAATATGACATTTTCTCTCACAACTGGCCACAGAAAACAGATAATTTAGAGGCCAGATAAAGTAGTTATCTTCATGGAATTGCAGATCTAAAGTGAAGCCCAAAAAATAGGCTCACAACATACTCATGATTTATTTATTTCATATGGAATATTTGATTATAAAGCCAGAATACAGCATTCAATCTCTCCATACAATTACCCTTTGAGATGTGTTTATATAATATGTATATAAGTGATGGAGCAGTTTATCTTTTTGAAGGATGAAAAACCAGGAATCATATCTAGGGGGAGGAGAGTCTTCCCCTCTGCTGAACCTGGCAAATTGAACTGCAAATGAAATTTCTGCTATGTATTCCTCCAGATTGCAGAGTAAACAGCAAGGGCACTACCAGTGGATATTACTGGCAACCGAAATTATTAATAAATATAGAAAGAAACACACCTCAAATGATAGTTAAATGGATATAAAATTATATGAAGTGATAAGAAAAAATAATGCATAAAATGAAAACAAATATATTTATGAACATACCTTGTGCTAGCTGATTTCTACATGCTCTTAATGTTTGAAAAAGGCTGAACCCATCAACAATAACAACTGATGATGAATACACTATCATCAGCTCTTCTGGCTGAAAGTTTTTACGTTAAAAAGACACATATAGTAACACACATCTATAATAATTGACAAATATCAAAATTTCAGAGAGTCAGTGTCAGCAGTCACATATCTAACTATCTAGTTGGCATGACTGGTATATTTTATGCACCAAAACCAGTAAAACTTATAAATATAAAAAAACCTATTAGAATTATATCGGTGTGAATTTTAGTATACCTCTAGAGTGAATATCACACTGGAGGAATCGCTCTCCATCAGTAAATTATTTTTTTTAATTGGAAAAGTTCAGCAGTAAAAAATATTTACAGCACCCTGTATGCCTAAACACACCCATTGCTTTGTTTGCTTTTTTTTTTTTTTTTAACCCCACTATTTTCAATGCTGTACAGTAGTTAGGAAAGTTTTGTTTTTTTAGATAACAAGATTGTTTCTAACAATGTTTTTAAGAATAAATATTTCAAGTTTGCCATTTTAAACTATTTCTTACCTTTTTTTCAGAGAAAACTAATTGGAGTAGAGGCACCAAGTGCTTGCTGCTGTTATAATTTTATACATGCCAGCTAGACACTTAGTTATATTTTAAAAAGGAAAAAAATATTAATTTAAACTATTACTTCATGACAAAGTAATGGTTGATTTCACTGTGTAGCTTCTACAAGATGCATGCATGTGTTCCTGCAAAGCAATACTTCAAGTTTAATCATACACCAACAATATTCATAAAAGTTCCTTGTCAGAGACAGGAATTAAATTCAGAACCCTCCAAATGAGTAGCAAATGATAAAACCACTACAGGCATGGAGACCTCTAGGCATTGGCTGGATATGAGTAAATTTCCATAAAAAGGAGAAAACATCAGCAGAATAAGAGACTGTAAAAAGACAACAAAGCAAGCACGCAAACAGGGGAGAACAGGTTTTAAGACAAAGGATTAAAGACTTCTAATAAATGAGATGTACCGAATTCTAATGTTTTTCTGTCTGAAAATGAGAGGAGAGACGATGAAATTTTAGTATGACGGGAAGAGACTGAACAAAATCATTAACGCAAGAGTTAAAAGGAAACTAGCACAAAATGAACACAAGGTAATAAGTCAATTTTCTCTTTAAAAAAGGTAAAAACATCAGGTAAAGCTATGAGTAGATTTTGTGGGATTTTAGGTGCATCAATAAATTATGCTATATTGTGATGGTGTGCATTATGCCTGTACAAATGTGTATTCAAGGCCAATTTGCATGTTGTGACAGTTTAAAAACCAGAATAACTAACAGGAAATCCTGCTTCTGCCTAATATCAGCTAAAAGCCATGGATAAAAACAATTTGTGGGCAATTAGGGAACAAGATTATAAGTGGCAGGACGCAAAATTTATATGCTCTTGCAAATGGATAACTTTTGTGGAAATTTTTATCGTCTTCTTCATTAATTAACCTATTAAATTGTGTTTTACAAATAGATTAAACAGTCTTAGTCACATTCGTTAGCTTATTTTTTAAATTTAGCAAGTGATTTTGTAAGTTACAACTCACTACTCATACCACTATTGTGTTGGTGTTTTGGCATGAATATCGTAACTAGTAGTGCAGAGGAAGGGTTTTAATTGTGATAAAGTAGCTCGAAGGTTCTAATCACTTGTTGGGCATATTTTTTTTGTGTTTAGCTAAGGATATAACTGTTTTACCATTATGATCATTAAGATATAGTGTAATATATATCTCGAACTTGGTAGAATAAGGTATAACTTAAAACAAGGTAATGTAATATGTATAATTGCATTTAGGAATATATTGATTAGTGTAGTATTGTCAAATAATCAATTAAATTTATTAATCTTATTAATTTTCATTGTTAATCAATTAAATTGTATTTAAACAGAAATCATGCACCACACTATGGCAGTAAACCAAAGGCACAAAGTAGAAGAAGTGCTGTGGCTTGGGGAGAACTGAAGAGGGTGATTCTCTAACATCACAGCCTAAAAAAATGTGCGACTTTTGAAATGTGTTAACTTTCTAGAACAGTATACAATCTAGCCAAGGAGGATGTCTTTGTCTGCTAGGTGCAGAGAGTGTGAAGAAATTAGGTGCCAAACTCAACATTTGATGGGTGTCTATTAGAGTCTGAAGAGTAGGGTAAATGCCCTTGAAGGAATTAAAATTAGCAGCAATCAAGCTCTCAGCTGCCCAACTCACTTTTGTGCATCAAGCAGCAATCTTCAAGACAGAATGCATTGGTCCCACAGAAGCTAGTTATTGTCAGTGAAACAGGAAATATGATGTGCAAAAAGGATAGGTGGAATAGGACTTACTTAACAAGTATGGTTCAAAGTTGAAAAAAAAAAAGTCGAAAGTTAGGGTTAAATTAGAAAGTGTCTGCAATTCTCCCAAGGATATTATAGGAGGGAGTATATTATCATTAGTAGCGATATATGATACAAGAAAGCAAACCAATACAGAATCAAAACAAAAAGAAAAAAACACTTCCCATTTCATCCATCCATTCGCTCTAAAATTTTGTCCAGTTCTTCCTTGAATTTATTTAAGCTAACAACTTCCACAATGACAGAGAGAAGTTTATTCCAGCAATCAACTACCCAGTGGCTAAAGTCAAATGTGTGCACATCTATTCTACAATTGCCTTTCCTCCATTTGAATTTATGATGCCATAGGTTCAAAATCTGGATAAGAGGAAGAATTCTATCAGCACTGGGCCTGCTCAAACCATTCAAGCCCTTAACACCTCAATTAGATCACCTTGCAGGTGTATAGTCTCCAGAACTCAAGCCTTTCTTGGTAAGAGAAACCCATCTTTCCACTCACAAATCTCATTGCCCTCCTCTGGACTAGTTCCAGCAGCTCTACATCCTTTCTAAGTACTCACATCTTGAGTACTACAGACCTGTACGTAGTACTCAAGATGTGGCCTGACCATTGTCTTATACAAGGGAATAATCATCACCTTATCCCAACTAGAAAAATTCCTGTATATCACTGACAAGCCCCCATTAGCCAACCTTGCAGTCTGTCTGCACTGCTCAGAAAACTTCATATCTGACTGGACAATTACCCCCAGGTCTTTTTCATTCTCCACTACCCTGAGTGTAGTATTGCACAGTTGGTATGTTACTCTGGGTTTACTGCTGCTCATATATAGTACTTTGCATTTGTCAATGTTAAACTTCAGTTACCACTTCTCAGAACATCTGCCAAACTTTTCTAAATCGTGTTGCAGTAGCGTATTGTTATTACAGTCATTAACAACCCTGCTAATCTCCCAGTCATCTGCAAACTTGGACATTAAGCTTGATATACCTTCATCAATGTCCTTGACAAATACAGGAAACAACAATGGGCCCAACACTGAACCCTAGGGGACCCCAGTATTAACACTGGTTCACGAAGAACTGTGTCCATTGATTACCACTCTCTGTCTTCTCCCACTCAACCATCCCTTTATCCACGGCAGAAACTTGCCCCTAATGCCATACTACTTCAATTTGTACAGTAGTCTTCCATTTCCAACAGTATCAAAAAATCCAAGTATACAATATCAAAATTATTTTTTGCATCCAGTTCCTTTGTGACCACATCATAGTATCTAATCAAACTGATCACACAAGATTTCCTCTTAACAAACCCAAGCTGTGTCTGAATTATTGCTGCAGTCTTGTCTAGGTGATCCTGCAATGCTTCTTTAACCAACGATCCCATTATCTTCCCATGAACAGAAATTAAACTAACAGGTCTGTAATTACTCGTGTCACCCTTTGATGCCCCTTTGGAAATTGGGTATACATTTGCACATCTCCAGTCCGTGGGGACCCTGAGTCCAAGGATGCTCTCATAATTATGGCTAAGGATTTGCTTACTTCCTTTGCTGCCTCCTTTAATATAACTGGATAGATCCCATCCGCCCCAGATATCTTTCTCATGTTTAACTTCAATAATTTCTACTCCACTTTGCTCTCAATTATTACAAAATCATTTAGCTTCCTGTTAAGAGTTCAATACGCTCCTGTCTTCCACTTCCCTACAGAATTCATCATGTGTGTGAATGTAGATGCAAAATACTCATTTAGGTTGTCAGCTATCTGAGCAGGATCATCAGTAAGTAAAACCATTCATCCATCCATCAAATCCATCCACCAATCCATCAAAATATCAAGTGGACCAATCTGATTCATCCCCTTCCTTCTAGAGTTCATATAAGTAAAGAAGTCTTTTCTGTTTTTCTTTGCATCCTTTGACAAAGATCTCTTGTAATCTGCTTCCATTTGCCTAACCTCCTTTGTAACTTGATCAGACTAGCTTATATCTACCTCAGGCTTCTGTGTCGCCTAATAATTTATATGAATCCTATGCATTTTTCTTCTCTGCCACAAGTCTCATTAGTTCATCTGACATCCATTTAGGCCTATACTTTGAACAGTATTTCTTAGTTGGTAAGAAAAGCCTAGTAGATTCCAAGATTAATTCATTGAATGCTTCCCATTTGGAATTAGCTGTTGGGCAATATCATCAGTTGCTAAATGATGAGAGCCTTGTTAACCAATTCAGCCCTGTAGAGATCGTTCAAAGCTCATGGGGTTGAAATTTTATGAGCGTCGTTTGTGCCTGTTAACAAGCGAGACTGCTTCTAAAGGGTTGGGATACATTAAGAAAGATTGCAAGAATATTTGTGATGCTAACGAGGCAGTGTTAGATGGTAGGAAAACTGCTAGCTTGAGGGGGGGGGGGTTCACAGATTAATAGAGTAACAGTAGCTGCAGGCAGAGTTGAAAGTCATTCTTGCACTGCTTCTACAGGAATGAACAGTAGCCTGGAAAGCAAGGTGCTGGGGATTTCAAGAACTGCTATGAATCATCATGCCACCACCCTGATGGCCATGAGGACCAGCATGAGCGACCTACTCTGGCCTGCAAGAAAAAAAGCCAAGATAAGCACCAAATGAGACAATGATGAACTAGAAGATATAACCAACCATACCCTGACATCTCTGAAGTGGACACTTCTCAGCTCCTAGAGGGTACAGTTATGGAACAAATCCTTACTTTGCAATGTGAGCTTAGGGCCCTTAAGGCCCAGAAGTCAAACAGGATTACCTTAGCTGTCATGTGTGAGATAATCCAGGTTTAGTCTGAAATGGAACATCTCAACCTCTATGCTGACCATGAGAGAACAAAGGCAAAGCACGAAGCCTTCTGTGATGGCCTTGGAAGCAAAATGCTACTGTCCCCAAACATACACTGATGCATTGAGGATTCCTGTTGCTTAGGAAAAAAAAACCAAGGATGCCTCAGTGGACCAGGAGAAGAAGTCCCTTCTTCACAAGCCCCACCTAGAACTACTCAAGCCAGCATCACCGTGGAGACCAGTGAAACAGTCAAGATGCTGTGGTTCAAAACCTCATAAATGAGCTGAAATCCACCAGAATTAGAGCAATTAGAAAAATGAGAAGCGTAGATGTCATAACTGAAACTGCATCCAGACAACAGGCTCAGTCCATCATCAATCACCCCAAAATTCCCACTCTCAGGCTGGCAGCAGAGGCACCAAAGAAGAAAGGGCACTCCATCTTATATGATGTCAATAAAGACCGCTCTCCAGAATTTATAGTTGATGAAGTTCATCAGAAAAATTTCCAGGCTGACACAGACATGCAAATCACCAGAGAACACATCAAACTTAAGTATAAGACACCCTCCAAGTCAAGCCTTCATAGCAATTGGATCATCGAGCTTTCTCCATGAGCCTGGCAATGACTGAAATCATAATACAGAATATTCATTGGTTGGACAAATCACCGCTACAGGGAACTCATCCCTATTCCCAAGTGTTTCCAGTGTTGCCACTTTAGCCACACCACATATACATGCCTGCAGACCAAAGCAATGTGTGGCCACATCTTCAAGAGCTGCTCCAACAAAACCAATGTTCCCACCCATGCTAACTGCAAGGTAGCCAGGAAAAATTCTTCCCACTCCATCCAGGGTAGCAATTGCTCCATATATTGGAAAGCCAAGGGAGCTCAACAAATGAAAACAGATTATGGCTGAACAACCTAAACCATACAACTCCAGTGTAATCAAATTCCTGCAGATCAACACACAATGTGCCAGAGTTGTCATTTATCAAGTCCATTTTAAAGCAGACGAGAAAAACGTGGATATAATTCTCCTCCAAGAACGCTATACACACTCAAAGCATAAAATCATTCAATCTGATGAGGACACCTTGAGCTGCCATTGCAGTTCACAATTCCAGCCTTGCAGTAATCTGCAATCTTGTTCTGCTCTACTTGGACTGTCTGTGCTCAAGTGATTGGACCCGCAGGAACCTTCTATCTCATCTCTATGTATTGTAGATCAGGAGTGGACGTAACCCCATCCAATAACTGCAATTAGTCCTGGAAACGTTCCCTAATGCAAAGATCATACTCGGAGCTGATGTAAACTGTAGATTCCTCTCCTGGTTCAGCATTACAGAGGATCACACAGGCACCCACAATGGATAGCACCTAGAAATTTTTTTACTTACAAATATTAGCATTAGTAGAGGAATATGATACAAGAAAGCAAGCTTATGCAGCATCAGCCAAAAACAAAAAGAAAAAAAAAAAAAAAAAAAAAAAAAACTCTCCCATTTCACCCCTCTGTTCTTTCCAAATACCTGTCCAGCTCAGCCTTAAATTTATTTAGGCTATCAACTTCCACAACAAAGGATGGAAGCCTGTTCCACCAACCAACTACCTGCTGGCTAAAGGCAAACTTCCACACATCTAACCTACATCTAACCAATTTGAATTTATGCCCTGTCAGGTGATTATTCTGAGTAAGAGGAAGAATCCCATCAGCATTGAGCATGCTCAAACCATTCAAGGCTTTATACACCTCAATCAGATCACCTGGCAGGTGCCTAGTCTCTAGACACTGTAATTTGCAAAACGTAAGCCTTTCTTTGTAAGAGCAACCCTTTGTTCCATTCATATACGTGGTCTCAGTACTAATCTTAATGATGTCCATTTCCACTTGCAGTCTGCCAAACCCCACATACTTTTCCTGACAGAATCTCAGTTATCAGTTGATTCAACTACTGCTCAACTCAGTTGCCCAAATTATTCACTGTATGATTCCTTTCGTCTCAAAGGTGGTACTTGTGCATATGTCCATTCCGATATTCCCTGTCAGCGACTTGGTAATATTAGCATTAGCATTAGTAGAGGCATATGATGCAAGAAAGCAAGCTTATTCAGCATCAGCCAAAAAAAAAAAAAAAAAAAAACACACCACTCCCATTTCACCCCTCCGTTCGTTCAAAATACCTGTCCAGTTGAGCTTTAAATTTGTTTAGGCTATCAACTTCAACAACAAGTGATGGAAGTCGGTTCCACCAACCAACCACCCGCTGGACAAAGGCAAATTTCCTCACATCTATCCGACATCCGTCCTTCCTCAATTTGAATTTATGCCCTCTGAGGTGATTATTCTGTGCAAGATGAAGAATCCCATTGGCATTGAGCATGCTCAAACCATTCAAAGCCTTATACACCTCTATCAGATCACTTCTCCGGTGCCTAGTCTCCAGACTCTGTAATTTGCAAAACGTAAGCCTTTCTTCGTAAGAGCAACCCTTTGTTCCATTCACTAATCTTGTTGCCCTTCTCTGTACCCGTTCCAGCAGCTCTACATCCTTCTTGAAATGAGGCCTCCAGACCTGTATACAGTACTCAAGATGTGGCCTAACCATTGCCTTATACAAGGGAATAATCACATCCTTATCCCTGCTAGAAAAATTCCTGTATATCATTGACAAGACACCATGAGCTACTCTTGCAGCTCGTCTGCACTGCTCAGAGAACTTCATATCTGCCTGCACAATTACCCCCAGGTCCTTTTATTTTCTACCACTGTCAGCGTAGTACCACAGAGTTGATACGTTGATCTGAGGTTACTGTTTCCCATATGTAAAATTTGTCAATGTTAAACTTCATTTGCCACCTCTCAGCCCATCTGCTCAACCTTTCCAGATCCTGTTGCAGCAGCATAGCATCAGTCGAGTCCTTAACAATCCTACCAACCTTTGTATCGTCTGCAAACTTGGACATTAAGCTTGATATACCATCATCAATATCATTTATAAATACAGAAAACAACAATGGACCCAACACTCAACCCTGAGGAACTCCACTAATAACATTAGTCCACGTTGAGCAGTGTCCATTGATTACCACTCTCTGTCTTCTGCCACTCAACCATCCCCTTATCCATAGCAGCAATTTGCCTCCAATGCCACACTGCTCCAATTTGTGCAGCAGTCTTCCATGTGCAACAGTATCAAAAGCCTTTCTAAGATCCAAATATATAATATCGAAGTTATTCCCTGCATCCAGTTCTTTTGTGACTACATCATAGTATCCAATCAAATTGGTCAGGCAAGACCTGCCCTTAACAAAACCATGCTGTGTCTGAGCTATAACTGAATTCTTGTCTAGATGATCCTGCAGTGCTTCTTTAACCAGTGCCTCCATTAATTTACCTGGAACAGAAGTTAAACTAACAGGTTCTCTCCTCCACTTTCCTCTCAGTTATTACAAAATCATCCAGCTCACTGCCAATGTTTACTTTACCTACATCATTCTCCTTCCTGAATAACTCCTCATGCGTGAATGTAGATGCAAAATACTCGTTTAGATTGTTAGCTACCTGAGCAGGATCCTCAACTGTTGAACCATCAATATCCAGTGGACCAATCTGATTCATCCCTTTCCTTCTTGATTTTAAATATGTAAAGAACTCTTTTCTGTTTTTCTTTGCATCCTTTGCCAAAGATTTCTCATAATTTGTCTTTGCCTGCCTAATCTCCTTTGTGACTTGGTTACAGACCAACTTATATCTATCATAGGCTTCCATGTCACCCATTAATTTGTATGTATCCCATGCATTTTTCTTCTCTGCCACGTCTCATTAGTTCATCTGACAACCATTTGGGCCTGAACCTTGAACAATATTTCTTGGTTGGTATGTAAAGCCTGGTAGCTTCCAAGATTAGTTCCTTGAATGCTTCCCATTTTGAGTTTGCTGTTGGTAACATCATCAGTTGGTCCCACTGTATAGAATTTAAATACTGTCTCAGACCATCATAGTCGCCTTTACGAAAACAAAAACCCTTCCCTTTACCTCTGATGGTAGTTACCTCCTTGAGTAAATCCCACTTCAACACACTGTGATCACTGCCACCTAGTGGTTCATTTATCTGCAGATTCTTAATGCATGAAGAATCACTACTGATAATCAGATCAAGAGTATTGCTCCCTCTTGTTGCCTCACAAACATGCTGATGTAGAAAACAATCATCCAATAAATCCACAGAAGCCTTGCTAGTGTGCGAGTAACCAATCCACAAATTCCAGTCAATATCTGGGAAATTAAAATCCCCCATTATAAGACTCTCTGATTTACTGGCCCACTCTATTTCCCTGTACAATATCTTATTATACTCATCAGAGTCATTAGGCCTATAGCACACTCCTACTCTCAATTTTGATTTCCCTATGCTTATGTCACACCAAACTGACTCGACACTGCCCTGTCCATCGATGTCGACTGGCTTCACTTCCTTGGACTTTTATGTGTTTCTTAACTAATAGCATAACCCCTCCTCCCCTCCTGTCCTGTCTATCCTTTCTATACACATTGTATTCCCCAAATTCTACTTCCGCATTACTTATATCTGTGTGACACCACGTCTCTGATATCCCAACAATATCTGCCTTTGATGTTTTGAGCAATACCTCAAATTCATCAAATTTATTTACCAAACTCCTAGCATTGGTGTACACGCAGGTATACATGCACCTGTTTCTATTCTTAGCTACCCTAACACAACCCATGTGTTTACTTGTACCGCAATGACTCCCAGCAGTCTCTGAAATATCCTGCATCTTGTTTTTCAGGCTTCTGCTCATTTCAATAGAAGCAGTGCAAGAATCACTTCCACCTCTGCCAGTGGCTACTGTTAATCTATTAGTCCTTGTATCCCCCCCAAGTAGCAGTTTTCCGACCCACCTAACACTGCCTCGACAGCATCAGCAAAAATCTCACCATTTAATATCCTGAATCCACCTAATCAACTTTCTACCTTCAGCAATACCTGGTTTGAGACCACTATTAATCCACTGTTGCTACTGGATTGATCTCTGAAAAAAAAATCACTGGGTGACATGTCAATGATGGTTGGAGAATGAGCAATCTCGTATCACAGGGTCATCACTTTCAGCTGTCAAGAACAATGGAGGCCCACAATCGCCATTCATCTGAGGGAAAAAAGATACACCATGTCAAAAGCCAACTGGGATCTGTTTTCCTCCACCTTTCTAACTTCACTCCCCGTAAGCCCTTGATTCCATGCAACTGGAAGAATAACAAGATCTAAACCAGCACCAGAAATCAGTTACCAAACTATCCTACATGCTTGTAACATGTTCATCAGGAAGAAAAATCCTTGTGCCAGTGCTGTCCTGAGCTTGACCAACTTTGCTGTTCTGTTCATGCTTCAAGAAGGTCATTTCAATGAGCCCAGTCTACCTGGCCACAAGTTGAAGTCAATTCTTTAAGCAACTAGTACTGCAGAGTAAGGAATGATTATACCTCTGTGATCAAAAGATGTAAGATTCTTGGGAAAGGCTGGTCCCCACCTCTGGTAATGCTGACTCCTGGGAGCTGGTGTATTGCAGTACCACAAATAAGCTCACTAGGTGGAGGTGGGGGGGGTAATCAATTCAACTATTACTCCACAGGGAACTATGACTACTACCTGGTAAAAATCCATTGAAAACACCTTGGACATGCTCTTTGGTCAGGCACCTGCACCAGACACTGCCCAACAGATTGAGATCTGTATATAGAATGAGCAATATGATAATCAGGTAAATGAGCAACCACTTACCATTGACAAATTAAATCAAGGCCTCCGCAGAGTGAAGAGCAAGAAATATCCAAGCCCCGATCTTAGTGAGACGGAAGTCTCAAAGAAAGTGGCACAGATAAATCCTCATTTCCTTCTAAATCTCTACAACTGCTGCATTGCCTCTGGTGTCTTTCCTGCTAATTGGAAGCTCACTAACAACCACGTGATACTCAAATTCCCTCAAAACCACCAGACCAGCTGCGATCTTCCAATCCAATCATCCATTCCTCCCAGTACTGAGCAAGCTCTTCAGGTGTCTTCTACTCAATTGCCTCCTACAATCTCGCTACTACAATGAAGCAGGCTTGCAGTCTGATAGACAATATGGTTTCCAGCTGGGCTGTTGCACTGAAGACGCCCTACAACAAATAACTGCTGCCACCCCACCACCTACAAATATTTTCTTGTAATCACCATTGATTTCGCTGGGGCTTTCATTATGCTCTGGTGGTCTAGCATTTTCCACAGACTCCAACAGCCTCAGATTCCCAAAAGCCTCTACAACTGCATCCAGGACTAAAATAATGATCTCATCAACTTACCAATCTCTCTCTTTCTTTCTCATCCAATCCACAGGGGTTGTCCACAGGGCACCATCCTTTGCCCACTCTTGTTCCTGTGGAACATCATCTTAGATAAACTGCCTAGACTTAGGATCCGTCAACACACACAAGCCTATGCCAATGACCTTATTTTTATAATCTCCGCTGACACCAGAGCATCCCTTGAGGTCTCAGCCAACCAAGTACTACAGGTCCTCCAGACTGAGCAATCTGCACATGCTCAAGATTTAAGCAGAAAAAGCAAAATCAATATTCCCAAAGGGTATCCTTCACAGCTTCTGACAGCAAAACTTGTTCAAATCTGGCAAATTAGATGGATGGAATATGAAAAAGGCCTCATTACTTAAAAAAAAAAAAAAAAAAACTGGCAGAAGTTGCTCAAATCTCAAAATTGCCCCCCTGGTTCTCCCCAGGCCTCAACACCACTTTCTTAATCACCAGCCACAGATTCATTAAACAGAAACTCACATCTATGGACATTAATAATGATCCCTTCTGTATATGTGGACAATCTGAAGATTGGGCACATCTCTTCTACTCCTGGCCATATGTGATGACCTTCACAGTGTGCTCATCGCCAGGATTCACGACTGCCCTTTGGTCTCAAAAACCTGTTTTAAAATGAAGACTATTACCAAGAATTTATTAAATATGCACAAGATCTCTTTACTGAAAGGAAGACCCTTCTTACTATAAAGACACCCACAGATGTCTTTCTGGGCGCAATGACCACACTTATGTATGGTCATTGCACCCAGAAAGATCATGAATTTAAGGATGATACTGCTGAAGATCAGCCAGCATCCTGTGCAAATTGTAAAGTCACCACACAACCATTCAATAAGAGATCTTTCCTGCCTGGAGTACAAAAAAGTGAAGAGCTTGTACCAGACAAGAATTAATTATGGCTAGATGTCTATCCTCAACTCCTCTACAAGAGATTAAGTTTTTACAACTAAATGCACAAAGGGCTAGAGCAGTTGCAGGCCAGCTGACGCTCAAGTCACAGGAAGATAAGATTGATGTCATGCTTCTCCAAGAGTCCTACATTCGCATGGGAGGTGTGGTGGGCTATCCCACCTACTACAAAATAATACAGTGTTCTGATGACCAACCATGGGCTGCCATTGTCATCAGAAACCCTGAAATTGTTGCCACAAGAGTAACTCTGCTCTGCACTTCCAGCAGTGCTTGTGCCCAAATCCAGGCACCCTGGTGAGGACATCATCAGAGTCATAGAAATAATAGACTGCACTTGATATGCATATGGGCAACTGCTGATATGCATGGATGCCAACTGCCATTCCATCCTATGGCACAGCTTGACTCCAGACTGGACCAGTGCTAGAAATGGTGAACACATGTAAGATTTCATTTTAGCCTCCAGATTGCAAGTCCTAAATAAACCAGGTCATCTGTCCTCATTCAGCAGTCTTCTGTGGGAAAGCACTATTGACATCACATTGGCTACACTAAACATAGCCTGCAAGTTCATCAACTGGTCTGTTCAGAAAGCTTGGATGACCTTGGCTCACAGAGTGATCACATGGTGCACTTACCACTATCTCCCCTGGATGTCAACTGATACAATACTAAGAAGGCAAACTGGAGTCGATTCCAGGACGAGCTGATCAGGATCCTTAAGGAAGATACTGCAATACCTAACAACCACTCGTTGGAGGACTGTGTACTGCAACTTACAAGATTCATCGAGAAGGTTTGTGACATATCTATCCCTAAAAGGAAACCATACCATTATGCCATTCTGTGGTGCCATTTTAATCTGCAAGCTATGAGAGTGAATGTCCACTAGACCTGCAAGAATTTCCAAAGAGTCCGAGTTTATCAACCACCCCATGCAATTGAGGCTGCAAGAGAAGCTTATCACATCCTTGGGAACTCATACACCAATGAAATTAGACGATGTAAGAAGCCTCATAGCAGACACTTGTTGAAACCACCAGAAATTCTAACCCATGGGGTATTGTGTATCGTATTGTGATGAACGAGCTATCCAGAGGAGAATTCGTTCCGGTTAATCTTGAGGTCACAAGCAGAGGACTATTCCAGCATTTAAGGAAAGGACTACCAACTTAAATCATAGGACAGGAACTTAACCTGGCCAATTACTCCAAACAAGAAAAGAGACATCTCCAACTACCTCCTCCTAAACTTATGGCAGGAAGAATGGAACACTGAAAAGGGAAGAATTACCAACAAGTTTCTATCCTCAGTCAATTTTACCTACAACAAGCCTCCTCCCTGGCTTTCCCCCTGGGTTACATCACTTTTGTGCTTATGGGACATGGATCTTTCGAACAGAAGCCCACAGCCCTTGGGATTGAGAGCAATCCAAGATGCCACTGCAGCAAAGAGGAAACCTGGGAACACATGATATATTCCTGTCCTACCTACGATGAACTTAGCCTAAGACTATTTACTGAAATACAAGGATCTCCACACAACTAGGAACACATCCTCCTAGCTGATGAATCAATGTATGCTGCTTTTGCACGATTTTCCCAGGCTGTACTCACAATCAGATGGACCAAAAGCCCCAACACTAGAATTGGAAGGATGCAGTGCTATCTATTACCTACCCAATGCCAAAGAGGTAAGATCATGCTAGAACCTCAAGTCTCAAGTGCAGGATCTGCACTGTTACTCTCCGCAATGCTAACACCTCGCCAGTGCAAGATGCCGGCACCCCATGCAGGGTGCAGGATCACTACTGACACTCAACAGAGTGCAGCATCTTCATACTGAGCACATGGCTATTGGTGCTCGCACAGGAGCACTTGCTTCTGTGACTTTCACTCCCCTTCCCAACCCCCACTTCACCTATACTGCTTGGTGGACTGTCTTCCCTGTTGGTCCACCTTCTTCTGTCAACCCACATTCTGACCACCTCTACCCTTATTTCCTCATACGCTCTCCTTCCTTTTTTTTTTTTTTTTCTTTCTTTTGAACTTGGACTTCATCCAGGAAGCTCGGGCGACACAGGTAGAGTCCAGCCAGAGAATAATGGGCAGCCTGGCTTACCTCCTAGTGGTGGTGACGGGCAATGTACGGTCCCACTAGGAGGATCTGGGCCAAGTAGCCAGAGGGACCAAACACAATACTATGCACATACAACATGACACACATACTTCTGGCATTTACAGAGTTCTGTATACTAGACGAGTACCAATGGCACAAATGTGGGTGCCCACCGGTGGCACCTAATACTATGCCAGTATGTCAACTAGGGGGACGTCTTCATCTACAATGTAATACTCTCACTTTCCCCACCCTTCTTGTGTACACCCTGTACTCCCCCACACTATCCTTTTTTTTACTTGGTCTCCATCGTCTGAGGAAACTCTGGCGACCCTGGCGGGAAAGGATGGTTGCAGGATAGATGTGCATAAGTTTGGCTTCAGCCAGCAGGTGGTTGATTTTTGAAACAGGCTTCCATCTTTCGTTGTGAAAGTGGATGGGATGAATAAATTCAAGGAAGAACTAGACAAATTCTTGGAGGGTACAGATGGCTGTACTGTGTTGGGTTTTTTTTTTTTTTTTTTTTTTTTCCCCCCGGCTGATGCTTGTTTTCTTGCATCATTTACCATTACTGCTAACTACTTAAGGATCACCCTGTATATATAAAAATTTTGGTAGAAGAGAAAAAAGGTAGTAATAATTTCTTTATAAAAAACAATGGTTAGGTCACAACTTGAGTATTGCATACAGAACTTGGAAACTCCATTTTAGGAAGGATGTGCTGCTGTCAGAGAGGGTACAGTGACGGGAGAAAAAACTGGTTAAGGAAATAAAGGGGATTCTTATCAAGAAATCAAGCTGTTCAAGGTCTATTGTCATTCTGGCTTTTTGTTGGGTTGATAAATGAAACAAGTCTCTGCTTAGCTCTACTTTCCAACCATTCCTCTCCCCAGCTACTCCCAGCTAGCCCCCTTCTTGTAGAGCTAAACAAGTCTTCTCTGTTTAGCTCTACTTTCCAACCATTCTTACTCCCAGCTAACCTCTTCTTGCCATCTTCTTCTCGGCCGTCCTGTTTTTCTTTTACCCTCCATTCTCATTTCTAACATCCTCTTTGGCAGTCTGTAATCCTTTATTCTCTTTACATGACCAAACTATAAGTCTGTTCTTCTCAATCTTTTCTTCTAATCATTCTTCTCCCACTTTCCTCAGAATGGCCACATTTCTTACATTATCTCTCCTGGTCTTTCCAGGAACTGGAAAGACCTGGTCTCAAAAACTATTTCCATCTCTTGCATTCTGATAATATCCTTCTTTCACATTACCCAAGATTCCAATCCACAGGTTATTATTGGTTCAGTAATAAGCACTATACAGAGTACCATCTTGTCCTTCTCAGGTACCTCCTTTCTCCAAACTAGCTCTTTTACACAGTTATAAAGCATTCTTCCTTGGTCTGTTCTTCTAGATATCTCTTTATCATTCTCCCTTCTTTATCTATTGTACTCCCTAAACATCTTAAACTATCCACTTCTATCTTCTTTTCCTCAGTAAAGATGTTAGTAAACTAAATGCCAAGTGAATTTTCACAATTAGTCACATAACACACAAAAGGGGCATTATTTTAAATTGAGAGGAGATAATTGTAGACCAGATGCATGAAAAATTTCCTTTAATGAAAGTGTTTAATCTTTTGAATAAACTGCCACCTACTCTTGAAGATGGGAAGATTATTTTAATTTAAGGAAAGATTGGACAAATTTGTGAAAGAAATGAGTAAAAGGAATAAGGAAAAATGACAATGAACAACTGTGTGTGTGTGTGTGGTGGGAGGGAAGCTGATTATACTTTAATCATTTATATAATCATGCTATTACTATTGAATACTATATTAAATGGCTCTCCTATTTGTTAAATTAATGTATAAATAAGCTCTCCTTATCTATTAATTAATGCAGAAGGGTTTGTTTGTTTGTTTATTTGGTTTTTAGGAGCATTTGCAACTAAGGCCATATTGCTCCGGGATATGCGGTGGTCATTCTCTGACCTTTCTGCATCCTCCGTATTTGGTGGTGATGGGCTCAAACCCCGGTCTAATCAAGAAGCGTGTGCTACGCACTGCTGCTCCTTCCCACCTGGCTACGGAGGCGCCTGATGCAGAAGGGAATCACATAAGTATGATACTTACTTGTTCAGAATATCCTCCCAAATCTGATGAAATATGTGTTTGGCATCGTATTTGTATAACAGGATCTTCATGCAAAAGTTGGGACAGCAACAGTTTAGCTCGCTAGATTAATGAAAAGACAAATTACAAGAAATTTTTTTCACTTTAAATAAAGTTCAGATTAAATTTATTCTTTCTTTAAAAAACCAAAACAATACAAGAAGATTCCCTCCCCATCCACTAAGCAAAAAATACCCATTAAAAACAAAGCAGTATTGCTCATGTATGTTTTGTTTCAATAAAAATTTTCATTTAATAACCTCTCAGTTTTAATGTTATTTACCAATCATAGTGTGATATGTATCGATAAAAAAAAAAAAAAAAAGTTTGAAAGTGGAAATGAGAATTTATAACTTTTAAGGCACCTATCTCTGACTATTATATAAAAATAGTATGTTATAACATACATTTCTACTACACTACTCATTTCTACTCTTTCTCCCTGTACATTTTTTTGAAATGTACAGAAAGAAAGAGTGATTCATCAGTGCATGTTTTGTTTTGTTTGGTTTTTAAACAGCCAAACCGCAGAGATTAAAAACTTACACTGTGTACCATCATCCCAATTCCATGTTTGGTTTTCCAAATTTTTAGGATGAAAAAATAAAATAATCATACAGTTCATGCCCAGACTACCATAACCCTAGGATTTCAGGTCATTAAAGTTCATCCCAAGTACAGCCAGACCTCTCTCAAATGAACTTCCATATAGGAAATTTTTCTATGTAGCAAACTATTTTGATTTCCCCTTGGTCATTGAAAATAGTTTCCATATAACGAAGGAAATTTCCATAAAACAAACTGATTTTTGAGACCCAGGTATGCATTGTTCGCACCTCTGGCCTTCAGGGCAATAGAGCTGATGCTATAGAAAGCACGAATTGAGAGCTAAAAGGATTAAGAATTAATCACTTTAGTTTTTAATAGCTAAAAGGTTTAATTCTTAAGAGCATTCCACAATTTAGTGTTGCCCATAAAGCCTTTACTGTATCGAGAAGTTGCACTGGTCAACTGCTATCTATGTCCACAGTCGTTGGAAAAAATAAGGCATATTCCCAACACAGACATTGCCTCTGGTCAACCTGTTTTCTATTGTAAGCACCCTATTACAGAATTAGGAGAGATGATTTTCCTTTATTCTGGAAATTCATCCGTTGTTTCGCAGAAATGAGTCATACATACTTTCACTCAATTTCACCTGTCTCTGTATGGTAGGCACAAGTGATCCCTAAATCAGTTTTGTTTTAGCTGCTGTGCAAGTAACCTTACAATGTCTTAGAAGAATGTCTAAGAAGAAGTCCTTGAGTGTAGTGGAAAAAGTGGAAGTGCTTAATAATGTAGATCAGGGCATTAAAAAAAAAGAAATGCTTTAAAATTTGGTATCGCTGCCAGTAGAGTGTCAACCATTCTGAAAAACTGTTTCGATTCTCAAATTGTTTGAGGGACTCAGTCAGAAGCATTTATGAAATTATGCCTATATGAAGATGTAGATGAAGCAGTTTTTAAGTGGGTGAAGTTGATTTGAGACCAAAACACGTCGACATCATTAATAAAAGAAAAGACTATGGAGTATGCATCTTTTCTGGCCATAACACATTCCAAGCCAGTTCGGGTTGGCTGTACAAATTTAAAAAGCACCGTGGCTTACTCAAAAAAAGTTATTTCTGGTGAAAGCGGGGTTGTAATTGAAGAAGACTGTACTCATTGGAAACAAACAGTTTTAAAAAAAATTATGGAGGACTACTAGCCCAAAGACATATTCAATGTTGATGAAACAGGTCTATTTTTTAAATGTTTGTCGAACAAGGCACTGAATTAAGGGTGAAGTTGTTTTGTTTTAAAACAAAAGTTGTTTAAAAGTTGTTTTGTTGTTTTGTTTCAAATGTTTCCTTTGTTTTAAAAAACATTTTAAAACAAAGTAATTGTTTTAAAATGTTAGAAAATTTATTCCTTACCAATTATTTCTGATTTATTTCCCATGTTTTACTGTATTTCTGAATTACAGAATTTTTCATTGTTGAAAAGGTCATATTTCTTTATAACGAAATTTCTGTATAGCAAATTTTTTCAAGCGAATGATCAATTTCGTTATATAGAAGTCCTACTGTATATTTCTCAACTTCAGTCAGCAATGGAAACTGAATTGGCCTTTTCCACATGCAATTCAACTCTTCCTTAGTTTCTTCTATATCGCATGTGTAGATATGTTTGCGTATTGTGAAGGTTTCGATTTAGTGCTTCTGCCAAATTACCAGATTAGAAGTATTTCCAGTACTCAATAAAAAAAAATAAAATAGAAGTCTACTAATAAAACATATGTGGTTATGTCTCCAAGACTGTGGTAGAAATAAAAACCCATGGAATTGAATGCATCAAATGTCTACTTTGGTTTATACTTGACAAAGCGCAATTTTGCTACCTGACATCAAAGATAACCAACAATCAAACTGAACTACAATCATTAAAAAATGAAACAATAAAAAAAGGAGAAAGATAACATTCACCTTTGGCAGTGAAAATGCACAGCTCCCCACCCAAAGAGATGCACTTATTATGGAAGTGATGCATTTACAAGAGATGCATTTATTGTAGAAATGGCAGAAAATGAACTGAAACAAAAACAGGGAACCATCAATTAGCACTTCACAAGAATACATCAATGACTGTATCTGTCATTGACTGCTTTCCATCCAAATGACAATGGATATTCCTATAACATCTGAAAACAGAATGAAACATGAAAAATGTTTCATTTATTATGACATGTTACATTTTAAGTTTCATTTGTTTCTATACAATTTAAATAAATGAGCTTAACAAATGAAGTGTATATTTGAGAGCCACTAACAGGTCCACATTCAATGCAAATATGGAAATCAACCTTAAAAACTAAATCATTAGTACTGCAGAATTGACTTAAAAAATAAAGGAATCAATTAACACTAAAGTCCATTAAGGAATAAATTAAAACATAATGAAGGGGTTGTCACAAACATTCACACTAAAAAGAAAGAGTACGATAGATAAAACAAAGAAATTAAAGGGGGGGGGGCCAAAGGAAATGTTTTTTTTTTTTTTTTTTTTTGTTTACTCTCCACCAAATTTTATTTGAACTGTAGAAGGTGGTGGTGGCCATGAAAGAAAAATGGGAAAAAAGTAAAACATGATGTTATGTTTTTTTGAGTATGGTAATTATCATATTATTCTTCATTTCTGAAATAATATGTAAAACAAAGGCCATCTGCAGTCTTTGGATTAGGCTTCAAGGGAAAAGAGAAGGGAAGAAAAAATAAAATAAATTCATTAGTGCATGCTTTGTTTTGGAAGCAGCCTAATGCCACAGATTAAAATTGTAGAGGGTGGAGGGTAGACATTCCCTGATTAAGTGATGGCTGGGATTTCCCCATCATCATTTTAGTTCATTTACTGTGTAAATGGCACTCTTTCTTTGGTAAGTGTGAAGGCTCCTTGGGTGTGAATATTTTGCATATGTGCTGACAAAGGCTAGTGTCACCTTTCTCTTTTTTATTTTTATGATTTGAATTCAGTTCAATTGTTGGTTATCTTGAATTTCAGAAAGCAAAACTGGACATGTTACCTAGTATAACTAATGATGCATCAAAAGAAAAAGTGCTTTTGATGCATTCAGTTTCCTCTTATAATTAGTGTTTATATTTATAGGTGATAGATGACTCTCATCAACCGGTGCAATACCACCACTTTGCTTATTGGAGGCTTGAAGTGCTGAAACCCATGTTTAGTATCTAGAGCAAAGTTTCCGGCATCCCCGTCCCCCCATACTTCTCCTTCAACCCATGCACGGTACTAAGTACTATAGGTTTTGATACCTTTCGTGTTTGGGGATTTCATAAAAAAAAAATATATATATATATATATATAACTGAATAAGTATGCATTGACATTCACAAATGAGGAATTATTCAATGAGGGAATGCCAGAAGTTTATCAAACTGTAACAGGGTGCTTAAAGATTTTATAATAACTCAGAGCAAAGTGGAGGAGAAATTGTTGAAGTTAAACCCCAGGGGCTCACATCTGGTGAGTATGGGGTTGGCACACCCAGGGTCCTGAGCTGGATATCATCATTCTTCTCTTTCTTGGTGATTCCCTTTTCTCTCTCTCTCTCTCTCTCTCTCACGGGATAACTCGGGAAATTTTTTTTTGTTGTTTTTTTTTTCTTTTGGCTGGTGCAGCATAAGCCTCAGGCTTCCTTGCACCATATAGCTAATAGTAGTAGTAGTGGCACTTGATGCAAGAAAGCAGTGTAGGAGCTTATGCAGCATCAGCCAAAAAAAAAAAAAAAAAAAAAAAAATCACACCATACCCTCCAATTGCCTGTCCAGTTCCTCCTTAAATTTATTTAACCTATCAACTTCCACAACGACAGATGGAAGTTTGTTCCAGCAATTAACAACCCGCTGGCTAAAGGCAAATTTCCGCACATCTATTCTACATCTATCCTTTCTTAATTTGAACTTATGTCCCCGTAGGTTCGTATTCTGAACAAGTGGGAGGATCCCATCAGAATTCAGCGTGCTCAACCCATTCAAGGCCTTATAGACCTCAATCAGATCACCGCGCAGGTGCCTAGTCTCCAGCCACTGCAATTTGCAGAACTTAAGCCTCTCTTGGTAAGAGGATCCCTTCATTCCCCTCACCAATCGTGTTGCTCTTCTCTGTACACGCTCAAGCAAATCTACATCCTTCCTAAAATGAGGCCTCCAGACCTGTACGCAGTACTCAAGACGTGGCCTGACCATTGCCTTATACAGAGGGACAATCACCTCCTTTTCCCTGCTAGCAAAATTCCTATATATCATTGACAAAACCCCATGACCTGCCCTAGCAGCCTGTCTACATTGCTCAGAAAACTTCATATCTGACTGCACAATTACTCCCAGGTCTTTTTCATTTTCTACCACCTTAAGTGTAGTACCACACAGTTGGTACGTTTCTCTAGAGTTACTTCTACCCATATGCAGTACTTTGCATTTGTCAAGGTTAAACTTCAGTTGCCACTTCTTAGCCCATCTGCCCAAATTATCTAGATCCTGTTGCAGTAGCACACTGCCATTACTGTCATTAACAACCCTGCCAACCTTCGTGTCATCTGCAAACTTCGACATTAAGCCTGATATACCTTCATCAATATCATTGATAAATATACAAAACAACAGTGGCCCCAACACCGAACCCTGTGGGACTCCACTAATAACATTAGTCCACGAAGAGCAGCACCCATTGATTACCACCCTCTGTCTTCTCCCACTTAACCATCCTTTTATCCATTGCAGCAACTTACCCTTAATACCATTCTGCTCCAATTTGTACAGTAGTCTTCCATGCGCAACAGTGTCAAAAGCTTTCCTGAAATCCAAGTATATGATATCAAAATTATTTTTTGCATCCAGTTCCTTTGTGACACAATCATAATAACCAATCAAATTTGTCAGACAAGACTTTCCCTTAACAAACCCATGCTGTGTCTGAATTATTGCTGCAGTCTTGTCTAGATGATCCTGCAATGCATCTTTAACCAGTGACTCCATTATTTTACCCGGAACAGAAGTTAAACTAACTGGTCTGTAATTATTCGTGTCACCCTTCGAACCTCCTTTGTGAATTGGGGATACATTTGCACATCTCCAGTCCGTGGGAACCTCTCCTGAGTACAAGGATGCTCTCATAATTATGGCTAAGGGTTTGCTTAGTTGCTTTGCCGCCTCCTTTAATATAACTGGATAGATCCCATCCGCCCCAGGTGCCTTTCTTATGTTTAACTTCAACAATTTCTCCTCCACTTTGCTCTCAGTTATTACAAAATCATTAAGCACACTGCTACAATTTGATAACCTTCTTCCATTTTCAAACTGTAATGATTCCTCACGTGTGAATGTAGATGCAAAATACTCATTCAGTTTGTTTGCTAAACTGAATGAGTATTTTGCTTTTCTTTTGGCTGGTGCAGCATAAGCCTCAGGCTTCCTTGCACCATATAGCTAATAATAATAACAACATAAGGAAGGCACCTGGGGTGGACGGGATCTATCCAGTTATATTAAAGGAGGCAGCAAAGGAAGTAAGCAAACCCTTAGCCATAATTATGAAAGCTTCCTTGGACTCAGGGGAAGTCCCGCATGGCCTGGAGATGTGCAACTGTATCACCAATTCACAAAGGGAGTTCAAAATGTGACAACTAACTATAGACGTGTTAGTTTAACTTATGTTCCAGAGAAAATAATGGAGTCACTGGTTAAAGAAGCATTGCAGAATCATCTAGACATGACTGCAGTAATAGTTAAGACACAGCATGGGTTTGTTAACGGGCAGTCTTGTCTGACCAATTTGATTGAATACTATGATGTGGTCACTAAGGAACTGAATGTATAAAATAATTTTGATATCATATACTTGGATTTTATGAAAGCTTTTGATACTGTTGCACATGGAAGACTGCTGTACAAATTGGAGAGGTATGGCATTAAGGGTAAGTTGCTACAATGGATAAAGGGATGGTTGAGTGGGAGATGACAGAGAGTGGTAATCAATGGACACTGCTCTTCGTGGACAAATGTTATCAGTGGAGTTCCCCAGGATTCGGTGTTGGGCCCATTGTTGTTTTGTATATTCATCAATGATATTGACGAAGGTATATCAGAATTAATGTCCAAGTCTGCAGATGATACAAAGGTTGGCAGGGTTGTTAGAGACAGTATGCTACTCCAACTGGATCTAGATAAGTTGGGCAAATGGGCTGAGAAGTGGCAAATGAAGTTTAACATTGACAAATGAAAAGTACTGCATATGAGTAGCAATAACCCAAGAGAAACATACCAACTATGTGGTACTACACTCAGGGAAGTGGAAAAGACCTGTGGTAATTGTGCAGTCAAATATGAAATTTGCTAAGCAGTGCAGACAGGCCATGCAGCCTTGTCAATGATATATAGCAATTTTGGTAACAGGAACAGGGAGGAGATTATCCCGTTGTACAAGGCAATGGTCAGGCCATATCTAGAGTAATGTGTACAGGTCTGGAGGACTCGTTTTAGGAAGGATGTAGAGTTGCTAGAATGAGTACAAAGAAGGGCAACAAGATTGGTGAGGGGGAACAAAGGGGTGCTCACCAAAAAAGACCTAAGTTCTGCAAATTGCAGCACCTGGAGAACAGGCACTTGCGAGGTGATCTGATTGAGGTGTATAAAGCCTTGAATGGGTTGAGCAAGCTGAATGCTGATGGGATTCTTCCTCCTGCTCAGTTTAAGAACCTGAGGGGGGGGGGCATAGATTCAAATTAAGGAAAGACATTTGAAGAATGGATGTGCGGAAGTTTGCCTTTAGCCAGCAGGTGGTTGAATGGTGGAACAGACTTCAATCTTTTGTTGTGGAAGTTTATAGCCTAAATAAATTTAAGGGTGAGCTGGACAGGCATTTGGAACGAATGGAGGGGTGAAATGGGAGCGGGTTTTTTTTTTTTTTTTTTTGGCTGATGCTGCATAACCTTGCTTTCTTGCATTGCATGCCTCTATTAATGCTAATATTTCTAAAATACTAATCATCTGGATAGTACTTTCGGGTAAGGGAAGCGCATAGGATGATAGGTTTAATTTCCTTTTTTTTTTTTATTAATTATTATTATTTAGTTATTTATTTTATTTTATTTATTTATTTATTTTTTTGTTTTTATCATTGTTTTGTTCGGATTTTTTTTTTTTTTTCGGCTGGTGCAGCATAAGCCATAGGCTTTCTTGCACCATGCGGCCGTTACTAATACTAAAATATTTTAATATATTAAAAATTTAAATAATGAATAAAATGATTTTGGAATGTTTATTTATTATTAAATTATCACAGTACTGCCTGTTGAGTTTAAATGAAATTTATGGGAAAGGAATAAGATAAAAAATAAAGATAAGACATCCCTATAAGGACATCCATATACGGTGGGATCACAACAACTGATGGTAATTCGTTCCACAAAACCCATTGTATGTGAAAATATTGTAAGTTGAAACCAATAATACATCGATTTCCTGTAATTCGTTTCCCAACACATAAAATAAGTATTTCTTACATTTTAAAAATAATTGGTAAAAATGGTCATAAAACATCTTAAAATAAAAAACGAACAATAATTGAGCATTTACCTTCGACTTGGAATGCAGAGCTGATGAAATCAATGGTGGCGTAGTGGTAGTGGGACTCTTTATCAAGCATCAGGTGTCTTTTCAGTCTTTTGTTTCTACTGGAAAGAAATTGTCCAAAGTGGACTGTTTTTTACAACTCTTTTGTACCTTTCTGAAGTAAGTAATGACTTCATCCTCCATTTTGCACATCATGAGTTCAGTGTTTTCAATGTTGGGGTTTTTTTTTTTTTACCACTTCTCTTAAATGTTCTAAATACGCAATGAGTCTCCTTTGTTGTCAGCTCATGCCTATGGGCATCAATAAGGTTCTCCACATCCTCTTTGCCAACTTACAGTCCCACTGATTTTTCAAGAGTGACATATTTGTCAAAGCACCACATCTTCAAATCCATCAGCATTATGGATAATTAAGGCCAGATGTTTTTCAAGACTGAATTTAAGCACCTGGTGGAAACATCACTGCAAGAACTTACAATCAGCCTCACACAAGCCAGCATGTTGATTTTTGGAGGTTGAACTTCAACCTCCAAAAATCTTTGAGGGTGACAGCATTTTCACCATAGGTCGCTGCAATGCAACTTGCAAACATTTTCATGGTGTAAGTTTTCTTGAAGTTTGCATTCACTTGCTGGTCCATTGGTTGAAGAAGAAGAGTGGTGTTGGGTGGCAAAAATTTGACTTGAACAAAGCCAAATTGTGCCAAAAGAGATTGAACAAGGTTGAGATCATGGCCTGGCACATTATCCACCAGGAGCAGTGCCTTCACAGGAAGCTTATTTTTCTCAAGATAACTCTTCACTGAAGGACAGAAAACTTCAAGCTCCCATTCATTGAAGATATATCCTGTAACCCAGGACTTCTTGTTACTGTGCCAAAATGCTCCAACATGCCTTTGTTGACCTTTTGTTGTTTAAATACTCTGGAGGTATTAGAGTGATACACAATGCCGCCTCTGTAGCCAGGTTGGCAGGAGCAGCAGTGTGTAGCACACGCTTCCTGATTAGACCAGGGTTCAAGCCCATAACCACCAAATACGGAGGATGTGGAAGGTCAGGGAATTATCGCCGCATATCCCCAGCCCAGATAAAGGGTGAGGGTTGGCATCAGGAAGGGCATCCGGCCGTAAACATTTCATGCCAAAACAGTAAAAAAAAGCTGACCTCATATATATATATATATAATGGGAAAAAGGAGAGGACAAAAAAAAAAAAAAAAAAAAGAGTGATACACAAGCAAAGGCTTCAGCATAAAATCCAAGAGGCATTGGCACCCAACAGGAGAGTGAGCCTATCTTTCATAGGCTTATTCCAGGTAAACTAGCCTCATGTATGTTCTCCTGGGCATTCAATTCCAAAAGAGGCCAGTTTTGTCAATGTTAAAAACTTGGTGGGTGAGATAATCTTCCTGATCAAACTCTTTTAAAGGTCTTGGCTGCTTTTTTTTTATTTCAGTACTGGATGCCTTCCCATGCCTTTTGACATTCGCCCTTTTTTTTTGAAGCACTTGAACCAGCCTCTGCTGGCTTTAAACTCTTCAAAGTGCATAGCACTGCCACTGGTTGATGGAGCTTTAAGTTTCAGATCGTCATAGATCTGAAACAATCATATGTGTGATGTTCTGCATGCCACGCATTGAACAATAACATTGTTGAACAATAAAAAAGCTGCTAATTGGGTGAGAACAATCGTACAAGTGATGTTCCGTGCACCACGCATCTGAAAATTTCCACCCATGTATCGTTCCAGCTATATCAGAAAGCCATTAGTACATGCAAATATCATCGGTCCTTAAAATAAACTATCGTACGGAAGGTATGTCAGTTCCTGAGAATATCGGATGTCGATGTCATAAGTTGAGGTCCCACTGCATTATGAAGATCAAGTAAAAATGTAAAAAGTCAAGTGAAAATGGACATAATATACTAATATCAATTATATGTGGGGTGTAACATTATAAGTCATAATTCTTATGTCTGTCTTCAACTGATTTTTTGAGACAAGAATTATAACATACAATAATACCTTTTTTTTTTTTATCCTGCATATAATTCTCATGTCCATCTTCAATTGATATTTTGAATATTTTTTAACTGATGATCTTAATAAGATGTACATCTTTATAAATGATGTGTTATTATTTTTTTACCTCATTCCTTTCTTATGTCTAGTAAACTCTCTAAAATCCAGTGCCCTCCGGGATTGAGAGGTGCCAGATTTTAAACTTTTTATGGATTTTAAAGAGGTATACATAGTGGTTGAGCAGTTTTGAGGAGTACATTTCAATAAATATCAAATTACAGTGACTATCTTGTTTGTTCATCTCTTTCCTTGGGTAGCAGAATTTAAACTGCATGGATTAATGCAATGGTCTTAATTCTCACAGTAGAAGAAATCCATTTTTGTAACAAACTGTACCACTGTTGTTGCTGTTGTGTAATTTAATGACACAAAAACTACTAGAGCCATATTGTGTTTTCCTAAGGGTTAATATGAATTACTAACTTTATTGTAATAACTATTATATTTTAGGATATATTCCTATACAATTTAGGAAAGTAAACAGTTGTTTCTTATTATATTATATTCTTGGATCATTTCCAATAATGATCCAAGAATAATGTCATACTTGTTATAACAATAATGTTAGTAAGGTTGTGCATTAGCAAATGATTCAAAGGTGTTTAAGTGGATATTTAGAAAGTGGGGACAGTCCGCTAACAGATGGCGAACAGTCAAGTTTTACATGTTACATGACATAATGTGCATTGGGGAATGCTGTCATTCATTAATAGATAAATGAATAAGTGAGTGAGGTGAGTATGCCCAATCCTTCCCAAAATTATTTCTTCTCGCCTGCTTTTCCAGAAGCTGGAGTCACAAGAAAGTGATTCCAGCTTCAGAGAGACAGCTTTGAGTCTGGTTTTATTTGGTAAAGTTTATTTCATGGATAACCTCTCCAGATTAATGATTAGCTATTATAACATGTTTTATGGATGTGTCTGTAACTGGTATATGGAACTTGAAAGGTCTGCAAAATAGTAGTATCTGGTTGTTTGGCTACAAGATCTGCTCTTTCATTTCCTGCTATTCCAGGATTTTCTGGGATCCAGCAGAATGTCACAGTTTTGTTCAACTCATTACAAGCAAGTAACTTAGAATGTATTTGTTTTATTATAAGGTGAGAGGAGTTGGTATTACTACTTACAGCAGAGACAACACTGGGTGAGTCAGTGTATATTAAAACAGATGTAATTAAAAATTCAGTTGATCCAGGGCTAATAGCATAAAGTTTAACAGGGGAAGATACTGTATTCTACTGGTAACGAGGCAGAAGTGATGAACGGAAGGTTCCACAGCAGTTTTCAATAGGTCTCAGTTTTCAATCAATCTGTATAGATTTCACAGGAATTACAAAGAGGATGAGTTGCAAGTAACTGTGCAATACTGGAGAAAGACTAGGTGTTCTATCCCCTAAGTTGAAAACAGTCACCATAAATTGCAAAGATATTTGTCCAAGGTGGATCTGGTGGAATATATTGCTGATTTCCATATTCCATAATTGAGCCAGTTCCTCAAGTCTAAGTGGAGCAGGTTGGTTTTTATTTGGTTTACTATTATAAAATGACTCCTATTCAGTATTGTACAGGCATCTCCAACTAGGGTGAGAGGGTTGTTGTTGTTATTTGGTTTTTAGGAGCATTAGTAACTAAGGCCATACTGCTCCGAGGATATGCGGTGGTCATTCCGACCTTTCCGCATCCTCCATATTTGGTGGATCACTGGCTCAAACCCCGGTCTAATCAAGAAGCGTGTGCTACGCACTGCTGCTCCTGCCCACCTGGCTACGGAGGCACCCTAGGGTGAGAGGGAAGATTAAAGGCTCTGAACTGGGGAGGTTCTGAAAGCCCCTAGAGAAACTCTCAGAGCACTGTGCTGAATGGTATTTAATCGCTCTAAAGTACAGGCGGGCCTCGATTAACGCGACTAATTCGTCCCAAGGGCGCATCGCGCAAATGCGTTAATCGAATATCATAAACAATAGGAAAAATTATAATTGGTCCTTGACCTTCTGGAATGTCCATAAAGACTTAAAAATACCTTTTAAATAACTTTTTAACTGTATATAATGTAAATAATTATGGAATTAAATGTTTATTGCATAAAACAGCGGTTCTTAAACTGTGTGCCGTGGAATATTTAAAATTTTCGAGGGAAACGCGCGAACTACTAGCTCGAGGTAGTTCACAGTTTCAGCATTTCTTATCAAGTTGTTTGGACCTAACTACCAAACGAAACAGTTAGGTATTTCTTTTGGTCTGGGTGCGCCTTGAAAAAGTTACTGAGACATTAAAGGTGCCGTGAACCAAGAAACTTTGGGAACCTCTGACATAAAATACACAATGAAGAAATTACTGTTGCGGAAATATTTGAACAGTGTTGACTTTCTCTTTTCATCAATCAATTTCCGATAGCTGACTCTGGGCCCTGGCAAAATAAATATCGCAGAGAACATCAAACCTTTTGTTTGAGGTTCTATGCGATACGAAAGATTTCATCTAATTCTTTTACCGTTATCTCCTTCGCGGTAACATTTTCATCTGGCTCATTTAAAAATTTGAATTTTTAAATGCAAGTCTGCATTGACTTTATTAGCAGGAGACAAACAAGTCTTCTTCCGATGGCTGATGGAACACACCGAGGCGGGCAGCAGGCAAACGTTTGTTTATTGACCGTACGACTCGCGGTAAGCTTAACGTGCAATTCAAATCTTTTTCAACTATCACATAAAAAAAAAAGATCACGTTAACTGGAAATTTCCATCGTGTAAAGTGAAAAGTGGTATCATTTTTCAAATAGCGTTAACTGAATATCGCGTTATGCGAGGCCTAGCTGTACTTTTCTTGCAGCCATACACTGGAGAGCCATAGTCCAAGAGAGACCAGATGAGATCTGTATAAAGATGGCTCAGGGTATATTGATCAGCACCCCATGATATGGATGCATATACACACACACACACACACACACCAGAGGATATTCAATTTCATTAAGCAGATGGTTTGAAGATAGGCCACATGTGCTTGTAAGTTCAGTTTCCTATCTAGTCTCAGGACAATAAAATGGACACTGAGCATGAGGAATTGGCATGTTATTTATTCTACCTCAGGATCCAAATGAAGTGACTGTAGTTTGCAGATGTGAGTTGTGGTGAATTTCTATTCAACAAGACAGTTCCACTGCATAAGGTCCAGGATTCTATTCTGGTTAGAGCAATTTGTAATTGTCTTTCAATAGTATTCATACTTTGTGATTGGCAGGATATGGTGAGCGCGTCTGCATACATATCTACTTCAATAGTTTTTGGAAGATCTTCCAATATGTTGTTGATCCTAATTGCAAATAGGGTTGCACTCAGTATGGAACGCTGTGGGGCACCCTCTTCTTGAATGTGAGATGCTGACAGCATGTTTTGATCTCAGACTTGAAAGGTGTGCAACTTTTAATAGTTCCGAATTACTTGGGGAGGGAGTGATAGCCTCTCAGCTCTAACTGATGTATACGTTTAATAATATCATGACTCCAAGTGGTTTCAAATGCTTTCTGAATATCTAAGTTCACCATCACTGTATGTTATCTCATTACGAAAGTGTTGCAAATGTTGGATTCAATTTTGACAAGTAAATCTAGGGTAGATCTGTTTTTACGGAAGCTACATTAGTGATCACAAAGAAGATTTTGGGAGTCTAGAATCCAGGTGAGCCTTTCATCCACCATCCTTTCAAAGATTTTGCCCAAACAGCACGTCAATATTGGTCTGTAATTCTGAACTAGAGAGGATTGTTTGAATAGTTTTGGTATAGCACAAATATAGGAATGACATCATGACAGAGGATATATATTTATTTTTTTTCAGAGAAAATCCAGTTATAAAAGAGCAATAATATATATAGATCAGCTTCACATAGATGCTTCAACATATTTTAGCATTAGCATTAGTAGAGGCATTTGATGCAAGAAAGCAAGCTTATGCAGCATCAGCAAAAAAAAAAAAAAAAACCACTTCCACTTCACCCCTCTGTTCGTTCAAAATACCTGTCCAGCTGAGCCTTAAACTTATTTAGGCTATCAACCTCCACCACAAGAGATGGAAGTCTGTTCCACCAACCAACCACCCGCTGGCTAAAGGCAAATTTCCGCACGTCTATCCTACATCTGTCTTTCCTCAATTTGAATTTATGCCCTCTCAGGTGATTATTCTGAGCTAGAGGAAGAATCCCATCAGCATTGAGCATGCTTAAACCATTCAAGGCTTTATACACCTCTATCAGATCACCTCGCTGGTGCCTAGTCTCCAGACACTGTAATTTGCAAAACTTAAGCCTTTCTTCGTAAGAGCACCCCTTTGTTCCATTCACTAATCTTGTTGCCCTTCTCTGTACTCGTTCCAGCAGCTCTACATCCTTCTAGAAATGAGGCCTCCAGACCTGTATACAGTACTCTAGGTGTGGCCTGACCATCGCCTTATACAATGGAATAATCACCTCCTTATCCCTGTTGGAAAAATTCCTGTATATCATTGACAATACTCCATGAGCTACTCTTGCAGCCCGTCTGCACTGCTCAGAGAACTTCATATCTGCCTGCACAACCACCCCCAAGTCCCTTTCATTCTCTACCACTGTCAGTGTTGTACCACAGAGTTGATACGTTGCTCTGGGGTTGCTGTTTCCCATGTGTAGTACTTTACATTTATCAATGTTAAACTTCATTTGCCACCTCTCAGCCCATCTGCTCAACCTTTCCAGATCCTGTTGCAGCAGCATAGTGTCAGTAGTGTCCTTGACAACCCTGCCAACCTTTGTATCGTCTGCAAACTTGGACATTAATCCCGATATACCATCATCAATATCATTTATAAATACAGAAAACAATAATGGACCCAACACTGAGCCCTGAGGGACTCCACTAATAACATCAGTCCACGATGAGCAGTGTCCATTGATTACCACTCTCTGTCTTCTCCCCCTCAACCACCCCTTTATCCATAGCAGCAATTTGCCTCCAATGTCACACTGCTCCAATTTGTGTAGCAGTCTTCCATGTGCAACAGTATCAAAAGCCTTTCTAAGATCCAAGTATATAATATCAAAGTTATTCCCTGCATCCAGTTCTTTTGTGACTGCATCATAGTATCCAATCAAGTTGGTCAGGCAAGACTTCCCCTTAACAAAACCATGCTGTGTCTGAGCTATAACTGAAGTCTTGTCTAAATGATCCTGCAGTGCTTCTTTAACCAGTGCCTCCATTAATTTTCCTGGAACAGAAGTTAAGCTCACAGGTCTATAATTACTTGTGTCAGCCTTTGATCCTCCTTTGTGAATTGGGGTCACATTTGCACATTTCCAGTCTATGGGTACCTCCCCTGAGTCCAAGGAAGCTCTCATAATTATGGCTAAGGGTTTGCTTACTTCCTTTGCTGCCTCCTTTAATATAACTGGATAGATCCCATCCACACCGGGTGCCTTTCTTGTGTTTATCTTCAACAGTTTCTCCTCCACTTTACTCCCAGTTATTTCAAGATTCTGTAGCTTACTGCTAGAGTTGAATACACCTCTGGCATTCCCCTCGCTGAATAACTCCTCATGTGTGAATGTCGATGCAAAATATTCATTTAGTTTGTTAGCTACCTGAGCAGGATCATCAACACTTGACCCATCAATATCAAGTGGACCAATCTGATTCATCCCTTTCCTTCTAGACTTTACATAAGTAAAGAACTCTTTGCTGTTTTCCTTTGCATCCCTTGCCAAGGATTTCTCGTAATCTGCCTTCGCCTGCCTAACCTCCTTTGTAACTTGGTTGCATATCAACGTGTATCTATCATAGGCTTCTGTGTCATGTGTTAATTTGTAAGTATCCCATGCATTTTTCTTCTCTGCCATATGCCTCATTAGTTCATCTGACATCCATTTTGGCCTAAACCTTGAACAATATTTCTTAGTTGGTATGTAAAGCCTAGTAGCTTCCAAGATAAGTTCTTTGAATGCTTCCCATTTTGAATTTGCTGTTGGTAACATCATCAGTTGGTCCCACTGTATAGAATTTAAATACTGTCTCAGTCCATCGTAGTCGCCTTTACGGAAGCAATAACCCTTCCCTTTACCCCTAATGGTAGTTACCTCTTTGAGTAAATCCCACTTCAGCACACTGTGATCACTGCCACCTAGTGGTTCATTTATCTGCAGATTCTTAATGCATGAAGAATCACTGCTGATAATCAAATCAAGAGTATTACTCCCTCTAGTTGCCTCCGGAACATGCTGATGTAGAAAACAATCATCCAATAAATCCACAAAAGCCCTGCTAGTGTGTGACTATCCAGCCCCCAAATTCCAGTCAATATCTGGGAAATTAAAATCTCCCATTATAAGACACTCTGATTTACTGGCCCACTCTATTTCCCTGTACAGTTCCTTATTATACTCATCAGAGTCATTAGGCCTATAGCACACTCTTACTCTCAATTTTGATCTCCCAATGTTTATGTCACACCAAACTGACTCCACACTGCACTGTCCAGCGATGTCGACTGGCTTCACTTCCTTGGTTTTTATGTGTTTCTTAACTAATAGCATAACACCTCCCCCCTTCCTATCCTGTCTATCCTTTCTGTAGACGTTGTACTCCCCAAATTGCAGTTCCGCATCCCTTATATCTGTGTGACACCACGTCTCTGATATCCCAACAATATCTGCCTTCGATGTTTTGAGCAATACCTCAAATTCATCAAATTTATTTACTAAACTCCTAGCATTGGTGTACACGCAAGTATACCTGCACCTGTTTCTATTCTTAGCTACCCTAACACAACCCATGTGTTTACTTGTACCGCAATGGCTCCCAGCAGTCTCTGAAATACCATGCATCTTGTTTTTCAGGCTTCTGCTCATTCTAATAGAAGCAGTGCAAGAATCTCTTTCACCTCTGCCAGTGGCTACTGTCAATCTATTGGTCTTTGTCTCCCCTCAAGCTAGCAGTTTTCCGACCCACCTAACACTGCCTCGATAGCATCAGCAAATATTCTTGCACCCTTTCTATTTAAGTGTATCCCATCCCTGTAGAAGCAATCTCTCCTGTTAACAATTTTAGTGAATGCCATCTGGACCTGCTGCACTAGTTGGAGATTTGCTCGAGAATTCTTTGAGCTCAGCAAGAGAAAAGGGCTGGTTGTACAGTATTTTATATTGCTTTATTTTGTTTTATTTCTGTCCATTTCTTCCTTTTCATATATGCATTTCCACTGTGCATCAATAAACAGCACTGAACAGCTGCATTCATATTTCTTTTGCTGTTGTTAGCAATTAAGCTGTGTCCTGAGGCATCCACTGTATTTTGATCAAGATACCCAGTGCAATGCTCTGTTCAAATATTAAATTTTTGAATATGTCTCACTGAATTTTTTTTATTGACTTAGCATTAGCATTAATTGAGGCATATGATACAAGAAAGCAAGCTTATATAGCATTGGCAAAAAAAAAAAAAAAAAAAAAACTTTACCATTTCACACATCCAGTCACTCCAAATGTTTGTCAAGTTCAGCCTTAAATTTATTTAAGCTATCAACTTCCACAAACAACAACAGATGGAAGTCTGTTCCAGCAATTAACTAATTGCTGGCTAAAGGCAAACTTCCGTACATCTATTCTACAACTGTCTTTCCTCAATTTGAATCTATACCCCCCTCAAGTTCTTAATCTGAGCAAGTGGAAGAGTAACCCATCAGCATTGAGCCTGCTCAAACAATTCAAGGCCTTATCCACCTCAATCAGACCACCTCGCAGGTGCCTGGTCTCCAGATGCTGCAACTTGCAGAACTGACACCTCTCTTGGTAAGAGCACCCTTTGTTCCCCTAATCAACCATGTTGCCCTTCTCTGTACTCGTTCTAGCAACTCTACATCCTTCCTAAAATGAGGCCTCCAGACCTGTACACATTACTCAAGGTGTGGCCTGACCATTACCTTATACAAGGGGATAATCACCTCCTTGTCTCTGCTAACAAAATTTCATATATCATACACCTGCTCCATGATCTGCCTTGGCAGCCTGTCATTTTTTCATTCTCCACCTTCCTGAGTGTAGTACCACACAGTTGGTACATTTCTCTTGAGTTACTGCTACCTATATGCAGTACTTTGTATTTGTCAATGTTAAACTTTAGTTGCCACTTCTCAACCCATCTGCCTAACTTTTCTAGACCTTGTTGCAGTAGCATACTGTCTTTACTGTCATTAAAACCCTTGCCAACCTTTGTATCATCTGCAAACTATGACATTAAGCCTGATATACCTTCATCGATATCATTGATAAATACATAAAACAACAATGGGGCCCAGCACCAAACCCTGTGGGACTCCACATTTAGTCTATGTAGAGCAGTGTCCATTTATTACCACTCTCAGCCATCTAGCACACAACTATCCCTTTATGCACTGCAGCAACTTGCTCTTAATGCCATACTGCTCCAATTTGTAAAGCAGTCTTCCATGTGCAACAGTATCAAAAGCTTCCCTGAAATCTAAGTATATGATATCAAAATTATTTTATACATTCAGTTCCTTTGTGACCACATCATAGTATTCAATCAAATTGGTCAGACAAGACCGCCCTTTAACAAACCCATGCTGTGTCTTAACTATTACTGCAGTCATGTCTAGATGATTCTGCAATGCTTCTTTAACCAGTGACTCCATTATTTTTCCTGGAACAGAAGGGTCTAACGGGTCTATAATTATGCGTGTCACCCTTTGAACCCCCTTTGTGAATTGACAATAGATTTGCACGTCTGCAGTCGTTGGGGATCTCCTCTGAATCTAAGGATGCTCTCGTAGTTATGGCTAAGGGTTTGCTAACTTCCCTTGCTGCCTCCTTCAATATAAATGGATAGATACCATCCACCCCAAGTGCCTTTTTTATGTTTAACTTCAAAAATTTCTCCTCCACTTTGCTCTCAGTTATTACAAAATCATTTAGCTCCCTCTTAGAGTTTAGTAAACTTCTGTCCTCCCCTTCCTTACAGAATTCCTCATGTGTGAATGTAGATGCAAAATACTCATTCAGTTTGTCAGCTATCTGAGCAGGATCATCAACAGTCAAACCACCTCAAGTGGATCAATCTGATTAATCCCCTTCCTTCTAGAGTTTACATAAGTAAAGAAGACTGTTTTTTTTTTTTTTTTTTTTTGCATCCTTTCCCAAGGATTTCTTGTAATCAGCCTTCTCTTGCCTAACCACCTTTGTGATTTGATTACAGACTATCTTATATCTACCATTGGCTTCTGTGTCACCTGATAATTTATACGCATCCCACACATTTTTCTTCTCTGCACACAAGCATTATTTATTTAATCTGACATCCATTTAGGTCTAAATCTTGAACAGTATTTCTTAGTTGGTATGAAAAGCCTAGTAGCTTCCAAGATTAATTCCTTGAAGCTTCCCATTTAGAATTCACTGTTTATAACATCATTAGTTGATTCTACTGTATAGAATTTAAAAAACTGTCTGAGACTACACCTTTATGAAAACAAAAACCCTTCCCTTTACCCTTGATGACAGTTACATCTTTGAGTAAATCCCACATTCAGTACACTGTGATCACTGTCACCTAGTGGTTCCTTTACCTGCAAATTCTTAATGCATGAATAATCACTGCTGATAATCTGATCAAGAGTATTACTCCCTCTGTTTGCCCCTCGAACAGGTTGCTGTAGAAAATAATCCTCCAATAAATCTACAAAAGTCTTGCTAGCATGCGAGTGACAAACCCACAAGTTCCAGTCAATATCTGGAAAGTTAAAATCTCCCATTACAAGGCATTTTGATTTACTGGCTCACTATTTGTTTGCACAATTGTTCATTGTACTCATCAGAGTCATTAGGAGTATAACTTATGCCTACTCTCATTTTCTCTTTTCCAGTGCTTATGTCACACCAAACTGATTCAACGTTGTACTGTCCACCAAACTCAACTAGATGCACTTCCTTAGATTTTATGTGTTTCTTAACTAACAGGATAACCCCTCCTCTCTTCCTACCCTGTCTATTCTTTCTGTACACGTTGTACTCCCCAAATTCCAATTTATATCTGCGTGACACCATGTTTCTGATATCCCAACAATATCTGCCTTTGATGTCTTGATCAGCACATCAAATTTATTTACTATACTTCTAACACCGGTACAGATGCAAGTGTACATGCACCTGTTCTTACTCTTAGTTACCCTAACACAGCCCATGTATTTAATTGTTCCATGATGACTCCAGCAGCTCTTGGAATTCCCAGCAACTCTAGGCTGGTGCTCATTACAATAGAAGCAGTGCAATTCGCCTCTGCCTGCGGTTAATCTTTTAGTCTGTAAATCTCTCATGCTAGCAGTTTTCCAACACACCTAACACTGACTTACACAACTGTTTTTATTTTTTTCATCTTCATAACCGTGGCTATTTTTTTTTAATAAATTTTGTAGCATAAGTGGTCAACAACAGCTGATTTTGCATCCCAACACTTGCAAATTAATAACATGATTACATATCAACATCTCACTGAATCCTTTTTTTTTTTAAATTTTATGTTTACTTTATGTCTAAATTACCCTATTCATAGCATCAATATTTAAAATTATAAAAAAACTTAAATATACAGGATTACATCACTATTTTTACACCTGTAATATTTAGTGCCTTGTGTTAATTTTTTTTTTATTTGATCAGCAATACTATACCCAATATAAAATTAAAATATCATTTGTCACTAGAAACAGTAATTCTTTTCAAATTTTATTTTTTGGCATATACAAAGGGTACTAGAAAAGTTTTGCAATATGACGCAACAATGAATCACAAGAAGCTGCTTGTTGCTGCATGTTGAGACATGTTCATACGTGCATAGTAGCCGCCGCGCCAAGTCGATGGGCTCAGTTATTCATTAGTAGTGAGAGTGTAAAGTGCTTGCGATGCATCGTGGTCACGAAATGAGATAAGGACAGGTTTGCGGTATAATTTCGTGTGTGGTTTAACCATAGACCAGTGCTTAGAAGAAATGACTCTTGCACTAGATGATGATTGTCCACATCGTACAACGATATTCAGGTGGTATAGAGAATTCCAAAGGGGAAATTTCACTCTGGAGGATTCTGAGAGGCCGGGAAGGCCACGAACGTCAGTTACGGAGGAAAACGTTACTGCTGTGAGGAAAATGCTTGACGAAAACAGGCGAGTGACCTACCAACAGATAGAGGATACTTTGGGCCTGAATGCACCAGCAATTCGTTCGATTCTGCAAGATCATTTGCACGTGAAGAAACTTTGTTCTCTCTGGGTGCCGCATCAACTGACTGAAGAGCAGATGACACGACGTGTGACTTGGTGCCGGGAGATGTTAAAAAAGTTTGATAAGGGACAATCTCGGTATGTGAACAACATCGTGACAGGTGACGAGACTTGGCTGTACTATTACGATCTGCCGACCAAGGCTCAAAACAACGTTTGGGTCTTTGATGATGACGACACACCCGTATTTGTCAGAAAATCCCGATCTGTAAAGAAGAAAATGATAGCTGTATTTTTCAAATCGAGTGGAATTGTGGAACGTGTCGTTTTGGACACGCAGAAGATAGTCACAGCTAAGTGGTATACTGAACAATGCCTGCCTAAAGTCATTGGATCTATGAAGAACCTGCGGCCAAAGTCAAGAATGGACACCTGGTACCTCCATCACGATAAAGCTCCAGCTAACCGCGCCAAATCTGCACCGAATATTTGACCACGACAGGACTGAAACTTCTCGAGCACCCTCCTTACGGTCCAGACTTTGCTCCCTGCGACTTTGCACTGTTCCCGCATGTGAAAATGAAGCTAAAAGGGAGGCGGTTTTCCAGTGATGAGGACCTTCTACGGGCTTGGGACAACGAGTGTGCTTTACTCCCTAGTGAAACTTGGCAGAACTGGTTTAAAGATTGGTTTCGGAGGATGGAGAGGTGTATTGAATGTAGAGGAAATTACTTTGAAAAAAATTAAATAAACAAAGCTGTATTGCAAAACTTTCCTAGTACCCTTTGTATTGTTGTGCAAGTTGACTTTTGTAAATGAAGATTTGAAGTCTAAGCAGAGATATGTACCATTTTTCTTAAGTGTTTTTTTTTTTTTTTTTTTTTTGTTTATTTGTTTTCTTCTAGAACACCAAGTATAAAAACAGCCACTCCCCAACTTACGTAAGGGTCGCATTCTGCGGAACTCTACGTAAGTCAGAATTTCCCCCATGCTTATGCAGCACTTGTGACTGTGCTCGCTGAATTGATTGAATAAAAAAAGAAATGTTCAATGAACAAGTAAATAGAATTATTTATTTTTATCTCATGTGCAGGAAAAATTACAAAAGTGTGCAATTTAAAAATTTAAAAATTATAAAATTACAAAAAAAGAGAGGAAACAGGCATAACGTCAGTAAGTTTTACCTTTTGAGCATTGTTGCCAGAATCAATGTCTTCAGCTGATAAGTATGCCGCTGTAGAACTGAAGGCTGTGGAAATTTAGGAGGGGTCGGCCACTCAACCTTACGAAAGAACATATTAATGGATGACTGGACAGTGGCTTTATTCTTTTCATCACAGATTTCTTTGTAGCAAGCATGCATATCATTCACCCCTCTGTTAACTTTTAAGAATCGTTTGCTGTCAGGATCCAACTTCTCAAACCTTGCCATTGTCGATGCAATTTCACGAAATGCCACTGCCATCTCTCTGGTGATGAAGCGGCTCAAGCTCCTCATTTGGTTCATGTTGAGCTTCGTCAGCATTTTCTTCTTTCACTATCGCTGCCTGCAAGTCAATAAGTCCTTCGTTAGATAATTCCTTTTCTTCTTCCTCTATTAACTCCTCATTGTCTTTGGCATCAACCTCCAACTGAAGTAGCTCTGCAACCATTACAATCTTATCTGTAACCTCTTCATATGATTCATCTTTTACAAATCCTACGAAGCCTTTTACATGCAGTGGGCATATTTTCTTCCATGCAGTATTTAAACAACTTTTAGTAATTTTCACCCAAGCCTTATTAATGTTTAAGATGGTGTGGTAAATATTGTAAGATTTCCAAAAGTCTCTTAACGTAAAATTTCTCTCTGTGTCCACTGCAGACAATACCTGAGCAAATGTTGTGCGTAAATAGTATGATTTTAAACTCAACAAACACCCTGATCCATAGGTTGGATGAGTGAAGTCGTGTTTGGCAGTAGAAATATGACTCTCACATTTGAATTGAAATCATCTAGACGCAGGATGTCCAGGAGCATTATATAATAGAAGCAAAATCTTGAAAGGAAGGTCGTTGCCTTTAAAATATTTTTCGAACTCAGGAATGAAGCAGCATTTAAACCAATCCTCAAAGAGAGCTATTGTTATCCATGCTCTCTGGTTCGATCGGAAATGCATGGGTAGGGTGGCTTTATTGATGGGTCTGGAAAATTTATCGCCCGCAATTCACCGCCAGCAATTAATCACTAGCAGTTTACCGCCACGTCAGTTTATCGCATAAACAATTTATAGCCTACAAATGATCGCTAGCATATTTTACCATCTAGAAGCAATGAGATGTGTTTGGTCAAATCATAAAAAGTTATTTTTTATTTAAGTTTCTGCCTTAAGCTATGATTAGCATATTTTTGGAATTCTATGAACTATGAGGGAATAGTACGGAAATAAAAAAACACACGTATGGAAATATGTAATTTAATGGGTAGATTATGTATTTTAATAGTTACATGTATCACAAAAATAGTAAAAAATTCCATTATTTAAACAATATAACAATTGGTTAATTTTAAACTAAACTAATTGTAACATTAGGTATGTCATAGTACACTGCAAAAATTCAAAATGAATGTTTATGCAATCTTCAGAATCAGTCACGTTGGGATAATTAATTACTAAGAAACTGTAATATTTACAACACAGTATGTACATTATTAATAAGAAATATTATGCGCTATACCTTTTAGATAATCAACAATATCATCCCGTTCATCGTATGCACTAATAAGCCTTTTAATTCGTTCATCACAATCGCGATACTTTTTTTTGTTGTCGGATCACTTCCACTTAAATATTGTTCAATGCGCATTTCATTAATACTTTGTTCTTTTTTAATGCAATCGATAAATTTCCAAATGTTGGGATGATAAGCAGCAACTTGTTCCTTAAATCTTCTATGCCACCCTTCAACAGAATTATTCGTTCTTGGTAATCCTTCAAGAACAAGCTGGTGTACACTCCACGGGAATACTTCGGTGGTCGACGAAGATGTCGTCTGGTTGGGCGTCCAATCCACGTATCCTCAAAATAATCAACAACTTCTTGCGATTCTGGAGGAAAAACACCATTTGCACACAAATGTTCAAAAACAACTGTCACAATAGGAGTGGGCACAAATGCAATTGCTGCCAAAATTCGCATATTTAAAGCAAAATTAGCATCAGTTTCATAACGTTGTTTCATTCCATTATTCTGAATGGAACGAAAAATACATTGTGAAAAGTGGAAAAAACAACCCAGTTGCGAAGCGTCAGGAAAAACTCTTCTGCAAGCATTCATCATTGCCGTCTCAAAATCTATAGTTATTGATTGCAGGGACATAGCCGGTTCCAATACTTTCAGCTGCTGTAGTAGAGATACATACGTTTCCTCAGACTTGTTAGGCAATAATGCATAAACTAATGGAAGCGGTATTTTGTCCTTGAATCCACGTATCGTATACAGCTGATAAAAAAGTAAGGAAACAGTTTTGTTGTTGTTGTTATTTGGTTTTTAGGAGCATTAGCAACTAAGGCCATATTGCTCCGGGAATATGCGGTGGTCATTCCCTGACCTTTCTACATCCTTCGTATTTGGTGGTGACGGGCTCGAACCCCGGTCTAATCAACAAGTGTGTGCTACGCACTGCTGCTCCTTCCCACCTGGCTACGGAGGCGCCTGGAAACAGTTTTGAAAGTCCCATTGGCATAACAGTGTTCACTTCGCACTAACAACTGCAAATTTTCGTACTGAAAATTAACAAACGATTGTCCTCGATCCAGAATCAAAGTGTAGAAAAAATTCTCCATTGCATGATGTTTTATATTCTTCTGTAAAAACTCTACGATGTCTCTACGATGCGTTGGAAGAACTGGGCCCATCAAAATTTCAATTTCTTATATTTTGGATCGTTCGTTTCATTGTATCTACACTTGAAAGCTTCGGAGCTGCTGTTTGGCTACAGGTTCTCGAAACATTTGTCTCCACAATGATTGTGCTCCTTCCATGTTTTAATGTTGGTGTTATCTACCGTAGTAACTCAAGCGGAACATTTGGTTTTTTGGTAATTTTGACAATTACAATTAATTTTTGTTTAATTTTGCCTATCTTCATAAAACAAATATCCACTAAAGGAGAATTTCAGTTTCCCTTTTTCTGATTTCAAAAATTCCACCGACATGATGCATTCACAAACTCAAAAGGATGAAAAATAAACTCAAAATAAGAAAATGTTGTGATTGTAAGAGATTATAAACATCTAAGTACCTCCCTAATTGGCACACCCTATCCCCACTCCCCTAAAACATGCTACTTAAGTTAAAGGGATTAAGTAGGTACCTACCTAATTCCAATTTTGGAAAATAACAGGCAATTTAATTAAAGCACCTGCAATGGTATGTATTTCGAGGGAATGTATACCTAGCATATAACTTCCATTTTTAGCTGCACTTAATTCTTAAATAACACCTATAGAAAAATCTTATTTTCAATTTAAAATAAACAATAAATTTATATAAATTATATGTATTTCCTGGCAATAAAATATGCTAGCGATCATTTGAAGGCTATAAATTGTTTATGCGATGAACTGACGTGGCGGTAAACTTGAAGCAATTAATTGCTGGCGGTAAATTGCGGGCGATAAACTTTCCTAGACTCTTTATTGATGCCCTTAAATACAAAAGGATTTTCCAGAATGGTACACCAGCAGTGGTTTTAATCTGTAATCTCCTGCTGCATTAGTCCCAAGCAAGAGTGTAGCCCTATCTTTTGAAGCCTTGAAACCTGGCATTGTCTTTTCCTCTTTGGCAAAGTATGTTCGATCCAGCATTTTTTTCCAATACAGAGCAGTCTCAACAACATTAAAAATTTGCTGCGTTGAATAGCCACCTTCATCAATAATTTTTTCCAACACATCACAAAATTTCTCTACAGCTGCAGAAACAGCACTGGTGGCTTCACCCCATACTTTAATGTTTTGGAAACCGGTGCAATGCTTGAACCTATAAAACCACCCACTGCTTGCCACAAACTTGGCTTGGGATTTGCCGTACTTATCCTTAATATCTTCATAAATACTTCTTGCTGTTGCTTGAATGGTCATTAGACTCAGGGGCACTCACTTCTGAATCTGATTTTCCATCCATATTATTAATAGCTGCTCCATCTTCCATATAGCACCTGAATGCTGTTTTGTAATCACTGCTGATCTTAAGTGAGTTGATCCTTTGAAATGTTCTTTTATATGCACACTGTCCTTTAAAACAGAATTCACTGTTGAAGCAGTGAGACCTAATTCCCTTGTACAGCTATAAACAAACTTTGTCCTGCTTCCTAGTTCTTAATCATTTCTAAATCAATTTTGTTTCGTTTCCTGGCACTACCACCACTTGTACTTTCCATTGGTCGCTTTCCCTTCATCATTGTAATGCATAAATAGGAATGAAGAAAAGTTTCTGAAAATTTGTTTTTTATATGATTGCAAATTTCAGTGAAGAGGAACACATTTCACCATAATAAGGTAAAAACCCACACAATTGCAGTTATCGGTATTATCGCAAATACAATAAGATGGACTTTACTACCTGTTTATAATTAGATGCACTAACTTTTCCCAATAAACCACAAGGTGCAAATTGTTTTATGGTAGTGACCTCCAGAAACATGGTTTAGAAAAATATCACAAAGGCATTCAAAATTGATTCTTATAATGGGAACATATGATAACGATGAAAAGGTAGTGCAATTTCCATTATAAATAAGACCTTTTAGAGAGTAAATAACTTAGTAATATAGCAAAATTTAACTTCCAAGGACTTGGAACGAATTACAAAAAAAAAAAAAAAAAAAGTGTTAGTGAGTTCACATTCCAATATTTTCATAATACCTCCATTTATCACTACAATGCAAAATACGTTTCCATATTTTTTTCAGTTTGCACCAGTCGGCAAAAACTTACGTAAAGTTGAATTTGCGTATGTAGTATACATAAGTCGGGAGGTTCCTGTAATTACATTCAAAAAAGTGGCAGTTTACTTAAAAAAAAAAAAATAATAAAGTATTCATAACATCTCCAACTTATATGTTCTAATATAGTTTTAACTTTTGCTTATTAAAAAAAAATTTTTTTTGTTAGTTTTTGGTGCATCGGCTTCTGTGGCCATAATGCACCTCCCAAAGTTTTTGGCTATTTCTCTGATCCAAGCCCAAGGTGGAATTCGAACCCACGACCTTTGGGTTGCCAGGGAGGCACTTTACCCAACTGGCTAGCCCAGTCAGCCTTATTAAAAAAGAACCCCACTTTTTGAAAATTATACCACAATCACATGACGTAAATAAACATTTCTTAATGAAATATTTTCTCTACTTAGCACAAATAAATACATTATAAAAAACGAAATAACTTAATCATAAAAAAATTATTTTTTATTCATAACTTAAGTGGCGGTTTCTGTTTTCTTACAATAACTCTAATTTCACAAAATTATAACATAGCAAAGCACTGACATTTTTTAATGAAATTCTTTTCCTAAATTTTTAGTACAGCTATAAACAATAAATATTAAAACAAACATCTTAATCATAAAAACTTATTTTCATTTATTTTTTTTTTATTTCTTAACTAAGTGGTTCATTTTTGACTGGCACAGCACTATCTTTAAAATGATTGTTCTAAATTAAAATCAATACCTAGAATTTTATAATTTCGGTGTAACTATAAAAGTACACTACAGGGGATAGAAAGGGGATTGAAAAGTAGAGCAGTGCGTGCTTCCTAACCTTTTTCACACCAGGGCACACTTGGAAAATTACAATTTTTGTATGGCACAAAGAAAAACTAGTGCAGATTTTGGAGTGTCTATAAGGATTTTGGGAAAAAATTTATTACATTTGCGTTATATTATATAGGTAATTATGACGAGAAAAGTAAAGTATAAATACAATGGAAGACATTAAATATTTAATATTAAATTCATACAAACCTTCAAAATAAAATCATTTCAAAATTTTTTAATGAGAAACTTGAGTTTGCTTCTGTGAACATAACATTTTTATATAAGATTTTATTCTTGAAATGGCTACACGTAACTCCTGATCCAGACTTTTTAATGATGATCTCTTTGAATTCTTGATAGTCACCATCAATGAGAAACTTTGTTCACACAAATAGGTGGTAGCTAATGGAAGAAGAGTGTCAATTGCTTTTTCTCCGACTGAGGAAACTCCTTTCTCGCCAATAACCAAAATTCAGATAACTCAATTTCTTTAAACTGTCCTTGAAGGGTGCTATCTTTTCTTAAACCTAACAGCTCTTCTTTTTCATTCATTGATAAATGTAATACTGGAATTTCTATGGATAATGCGAATGGATTTCAAATGCAATCAAATTTTTTTATATCAAATATTTCAAAATAGTGATGAGGTTTTTTCTCAAGCAAATACAAATGTTGCTCTACTAATCCAAATAATTCTTCTTTAGGATTTAAATTATAACACCAATTAAACATCATTAGTGATCCATTTTTTAACCTCTTTTTTTTTTTTTAAGCTGAATTTTTTCTTTGAATCCATAAACTTTGTCCGTACTCTTATGTTTTCATGTGATCCTTGCAATTTTCGATTTAGCTCATTCAGGTGCTCAAAAATATCAGTTAAGTAGGATAGTTTATGGAGCCAATAACTATCCTTCATTAAATCTGCAAAGTAAGAATTATTCACAAAAAAAAATTTAATTCTTCTCTTAGCTCAAACTCTTGATAAAACTCTTCTTTTGGACAGCCACTGTGCTTCAGTGTGAAATAGCAGAAAATGATATTCCAATCCCATTTCTTCATACAAAGCTGAAAATAGACGTGACTTTAACAGCTTGGATTTTATTAAATTCACCATCTTGATAACATCATGTAATGTGGAATTCACATCCGCAGTCAAACTGTTAGATATGACAGCTTCTCTGTGAATAAAAACAATATATTACCTGAATTTCTGGGTTTTCAGAATGAACGCAACATAAAGTTTTCCATTATGGGTAGAAAATAAATATCTACAAAAATTAAATTTGGTTAAATATAAAATACTTAATGAAGCAATTTAATAAATATATTTTGAATAATTATTTGTTTTTAGATATATGTTTATATATTTATTTTTATTTCTAAAAGTAAGAAATAACTTATAATATGAATATCTTTTCAGGAGAAAAATGTGAAAGCTGGTCCAAAATAATTCGAAAAAACCAATAGGCAAAACAAAAACCAAATCGCAACTAAAGTAAATAAAATCTTATTTTTTGCGTTTAAGCAGCAACATCGAACTCTATTTTCGTATAAAAAATAGATTTTTATCAAAGATAAAAGAAAAAACAATGATATATATATTTAAAGTGTTCCGCTGATTTTCTGATTATTTTTAAATTACAACATGATTTTTATACTTCCAACAAAGGTCAAACTGAAGTCCTTGTCAACTAAATTCAGTGATGGAGGAAATCACATTCTATACCAGGCTCGGAGGAACCATGGCCCGCGGGTTGCATGCGGCCCGCCGCACATTTTTGTGCAGCCCGCAAGCTTTAATTGTATTTCCGAAAAAAAGTTTACTTATTTTATGCCTTTTGCGACACCTTTTTGAAAAATAAATTTGTATAGGTAATAACATTATAGAATTTGTCGACTTGTAAATTGTTTTATCATCTCGGTATTGTTCAAATTGAGATAGAATTTGAAATTGTGCGCGAACCGGAGCGAGCCAACGGGGCGCTTTTATAACAGTATAATTTGCAATTATAAACTAACCGCGCGAAACTACAGTAACAGGCACCTGGTGATGACGACAACGGCTTTGCTGTGGTGGCGAAGTAATAGGATAGGACTGCTGTTCCAATCTGTTTTCTCTGACGGTCATCCCGCAGTTTTTTTTGCATTATCTTCAGTTATCATCTTGGTGCCAGTAGCAATAAAAATAATATTTACACCCTTTTAAAAATGAAAAAAAAAAAAAAAAAACGAAAAATTCAACAAGAGCATCATGTCTTCAATGAAGAGTGGAACACAAAATATTTTTTTGCTAACATAAATAACAAGACTATTTGTCTCATCTGCCGGGAGAGTGTCTCAGTGCTGAAAGAGTAAAATATTAAAAGACATTTCACTACTAAACATTCCAGGATCGCCAATATGGCTGCCTTACCATTCGGACGTGCTGTACACCGCTCTGCAAAATTGTGTTCGGAATATGTGTTTTAAATTAAGCCAGTTATCCAAATTGTGTACCCAAGGGATAATATTCATCAGTGGATCACAGCGGTGAGACTTGTTTCTCTTTTATTGGGTTATTTAGTACGTTTCAACTTGTTTTCGATTCAACACTGGTAACAATGTGTCAGCTCACCATGGCAGTATTGTTCTAGTGCTGGAGAGTGTGGCAAACTACATATTTCTCTGTCACCGCGGTTGAAGTGTACTCTTGACTGGGGAGGGTGACCCTGTGTGTTTCTGAACAAGGCACTGATCGTGTCCCAACAGTTCTGTGACTTTTGATTTTGCTTTTCTGGTAATAATTATGCATAGAAGAAGTAAAATGCCCACATTTCCCTCTTGAATGAACAACGCCATTCATTGCCTGAGGACACTAAGTTGTGGGTAATCTCCCCACCCTCAACGCTTTCCTGGAAGTGCTCGCTCAGTCAAAAGTTCAGGCACTCTCTGAGTTAATCCCTGCCCAGAGCTTGACCTGTGGCAAAATAGGAACGACTCACCTTCCTGAAAAATAGAAAGTAAAATCCTCCAGGCAGCAAAGCTACAGTGCGGCTCCACTTATTCTGGCGAAATTAAAAGAAATTAAGACTACCGTTACATTTAGATCAAAGAAAATGGATTCCATAAATCGTTCCAACCTCATTAATCCGAAGACAACGGAAACGGATGACAAAGCAGGAAAATCAAGAGCATCGCAGCCACAGATGGCAAACAATGAAAACTTTGAAATTATAGAAAGTGAAGACATTGAATTCGCACAATCTGGCTCCACTACAGCCAAAGGAAAACACAAAAAATATGTGACACCAAATATGGAAAGAGTGACTCGATCTAAAAGCGAGAATAAGGATCCTGCTGAACAACCTGTGATACAGGCAGACAACATCGGGGAGAAACCGCCGGACAAATCGCAGGGCACTTCGTTAGACCCGGAGGTCTAACGTTAGACCTTCGTTAGACACTACCACCTGGCACGGCCCTGGAACAGTCCCTTGCCCTGCGAACGGCACTAGAAAGCTTATTCAAGGAACAAACAGGGTTTCAGTGGTCCTTAGGGCAGAGATAGTCTCCATCTGGATGAAGATGGAGACGATATTAGTCCAGACGCAACTTGAAAAGGAGATTGCCCACGCTAAGCTAGAGGTCCTCCAAATCAGTGGAACGAACCAAATGCCACAGCACGTTCCCACATACTCACAGGCGCTGAGGAACAACATAAATATCACAAGTGTGAATACGGACACAGGATGCCCCAAAACAGGGCAGAAGAAAACCCTGCTAACCAGACCCCACCTGGTAGTTTTGAAACCAGCAGCACCGGAAACACACAAGTCCAGTGAAGCAGTTAAACAGACCGTCATGGACAATCTGAAGGACGACTTTAAACACACAAAAATAAGATCCATCAGGAAAACGAAAAATGTTGGCGTGATCATTCAAACTGAAACGGAACGAAACATACAGGGGATACTAAAAAACTCAAAAATGTCCTCGCTGGGGCTGCTTGCCAAACCGCCTAGGGAAAAAGGGCCCTGCATAATGATACATGACCTAGATAATGATATCACCACTGAAGAGTTAGTCCAAGAAATCTACAGGAAAAATCTCAATGAATTGCAATGGGACGGAACGCCAGAGCAGCACATCACACCGAGGTTCAAGACCAGGGCCAGGACTTGCTGTCAACTGGGTCCTGGAGCTGTCCACAGTTGCCTGGAAATCCATAAAGCAACAGAAAAGGGTATATGTAAATTGGGGCAGTCACCGCTACAGGGAGTATGTGGCTGTCCCCAAATGCTTCAGATGTTGTTGTTTTGGCCACACGACGCACACCTGCAGGCAAATGCACTCTACATGTGGCCACTGTGCCAAAGATGGCCATGAATATAAAGACTGTCCAAACAAAGCTGAAGCCCCGGTCTGCATCAACTGCAAGTCCCTGAAGCTGCCATATGACCACTCTATAAGGGATAGCGCCTGCCCAACATACAATAAAGCAAGGAGTACACAACAGCTACGGATAAATTATGGGGAGTAATCCAAAACAATACAATCACTTCGGGATAAAAATTGCACAACATAATGCACAGCGTTCTAAGGCAGTTGCTGCTCAGCTAGTTAAGAAATCTAATGAAAAACAACCTGGACGTACTCATACTCCAGGAGCCGTATACACATAATAAAGGAGTAAGAGGCTACCCTCTAAAGTTCAAGATTGTCCAAGTGGAAGGAGACACTCCTTGGGCGGCTGTCGTGTTTACCCTATTTCCCGGACCTGGTACTCTCCTGGACTTCATACCACTTACCTGCTGACAGGGCATGGCTCCTTCAGGAAGAAGCTACACGATTTTGGAATCTCAGACATAGCCCAGTGTAGATGCGGACAAGAAGAAACTTGGGAGCACCTGCTCTATGAATGTAATATATATGAAGACCTACGTGGCCTGCTGTTTACCAAACTATGCTCCATCCTTAGAAATCAGGAGGACATAGTGGTGCAGGAAGAAGAAAACTATAAGGCTTTCACGCTTTTCGCTCAAAATCTCTTTGCGAGGCAAAGAGCACTCCCACCACCCTGAAACAATGGCGACCCAGATCCTACACCTTTCCAGGCCTGCTTTATCTCCTTTTCCCGGTGGGGGGACACCCCTGTCTCCCCCTCTCCCTGCAAAATCCACTTTCCCTCTGGTGTGGCATGGGCATGCCCACTGAACATTTGGGGGCCACCTCCTCTATTGGTCCCATTCATGTACATAAACTAACACCCAAAAGCAAAAATAAATAAATAAAACTGTGTGCCAAGTCTATAAACAAAAGCCAAGCATTCATTCAGTTTGCACAAGTAGGAACCCATTTTGTTAGATTTCCTTCGTTTTTTTTTTTTTGGCATGCACACATTATTTAATACTCCTCATACAGGGTATATACTGATAGAAGCATTAAACAATATGGTAATAAAATAAAGTAACTAAATTTTCACTACAGTATCCCCCACCGACTAATTTCACAAGAATTAATGTCGACCATTTTCTTTGGAATAATAGAAGTTGCATTATAATTTTACATCATAGCATAAATTTATGTCTAAACTTTATAAATGCAGTATCTGGTGTTCAATTTTAATAATCTTATTGCGTGTACAGAGAAGGGCAACAAGATTGGTGAGGGGAATGAAGGGATCCTCTTACCAAGAGAGGCTTAAGTTCTGCAAATTGCAGTGGCTGGAGACTAGGCACCTGCGTGGTAATCTGATTGAGGTATATAAGGCCTTGAATGGGTTGAGCACGCTGAATTCTGATGGGATCCTTCCACTTGTTCAGATTAAGAACCTAAGGGGGCATAAATTCAAATTAAGAAAAGACAGAGGTAGAATAGATGTGTGGAAATTTGCCTTTAGCCAGTGGGTGGTTAATTGCTGGAACAAACTTCCATCTGTCGTTGTGGAAGTTGATAGGTTGAATAAATTTAAGGAGGAACTGGACAGGCATTTGGAGGGAATGGTGTGATTTTTTTTTTTTTTGGCTGATGCTGCATAAGCTCATACACATGCTTTCTTGCATCACATGCCGCCACTACTACTACTACTACCACCACCAACTTTGCCATATTAAGAAAAACTCAAACATAAAATACTACATTAGAAAGCAAAATATTTAAAATTAGAACATTAAGGCACTACTATAAATCAGCAATGCTTGGCACACAATGCTGTTATTACTTTATTAAATCCTAAGTCAACGGATCAATATGAAAATCTTTTAAGTATATGAAATGTGTAGAAAATGAAAATACGGTACAGTTATACACCAACTCATGACTTCTGACAATTTTTCTGGACTTACGATCCCATTTAACACTCATGGTCAGGTTTAAGTTCAGACTGACAGCTCATATTTTGGACACTGAAATTTACCAATGATCTCCCCCCCCCCAACAAAATCTACTCCTAACTGAAACAAAATTATCATTTTGCATTCAATGTGTTTGTCAAGAGGCATTTTAACAATCTTGGCTTATTTATTTTTACATGATTTTTAAATAACTTAATATTAATAATATTAAGGTACTGGTCGTCTATTTACTAATAACAGGCTAAAATTTATAAATATTGGTCTGCAACTTAAGCTCTGGGAACATAATCCTAAATGTCCAATATTATAATGAATTTGGCCTAATTTTTCAAATTATGACCCTTTGGGAATGCATAATTCATATATATTAGGTACAAAGCATTATTTTACCTCTGTATATATTCTGATATATCCTGAAGAAAATCCAACAATAATACATGTCCAATCTCTGATTACTTGTGAACTCCTAAATTGCAAAAAATAGTAAACAAATAAATAAGACAATCACATACAAAGTTAAAACATTTCTAACTCAGAAAATCTATATAATTTAGCTACCATATATTACCCAAAGGCAAAAGCAACTTTTAAGCTCTTCAAGTGTCAATGAAAATCTTTGCTCAATTAATATAGTGGATCTATTTATGTACATGAGCCCTGAGAATGATGCAGATATACAGGGTGTTTCAGTTAAACGTTTCAGAACTTCTAAGAGGGGTAGGGTACATCCTGACAACTCGAAATCATATAGCAATGTGGGGTCGGAAATGCTTTCCTGAAGCGGTGTTGTACACAGAAGCACCATAAAGAAAAGAGACCGTAAGTGAGAAATCGTTTTAATAATACATGAAAAGAAGCAAAAGGTACATGGATTAAAGTAAGTGTTCGAAGTTTCTTCCACGGGCTACAATGCACGCCTCACATCTCCGACGCATGGACATCCGAACATTCTGGAATACTCCAGGCGAATTTCTTCGGCAGCTACTGCGATTCTTGCAATCAGCTCCTTAGCATTGTCAACAGGGGTGTCATAAACTAGCGATTTCATATGACCCCAGAAATAAAAATCAAGACATGATAGGTCGGGTGACCGAGCAGGCCAACGCACGAGACCACCACGTCCGATCCACTGTTGACCAAATGTGACATCCAGGTAGTTACGAACATCTCCGCTATAATGGGCAGGGGCTCCATCGTGTTGGAACCACATTGTGTGTTGCGTCGATGCAGAAATCTGTTCATCTCTCAAAAGTTGTGGCAATACTTGCTGCAGAAAGATCAAGTAGATAGGTCCGGTTAGACGACACGGTAACAGGTAAGGTCCGATGAGGTGATCTCCCATAATACCGGCCCATACATTGACCGAAAATCGAATCTGTGCTGCACGACATCGTATTGCATGCGGGTTCTCGACCGCCCAGATATGGTCGTTATGCGTGTTGAAAATTCCTTCCCTTGTGAAGGATGCCTCATCGGAAAACAACACTTCAGCAGGAAAAAGGGGATTTGTAGCACATTTTCCAAGGTACCACTGTGCGAAAGCAATACGAGGTGCATAATCCTCCGGTTGCTGTGTCTGGACACGCTGCCTGGAGTATTCCAGAATGTTCGGATGTCCATGCGTCGGAGATGTGAGGCGTGCATTGTAGCCCGTGGAAGAAACTTCGAACACTTACTTTAATCCATGTACCTTTTGCTTCTTTTCATGTATTATTAAAACGATTTCTCACTTACGGTCTCTTTTCTTTATGGTGCTTCTGTGTACAACACCGCTTCAGGAAAGCATTTCCGACCCCACATTGCTATATGATTTCGAGTTGTTAGGATGTACCCTACCCCTCTTAGAAGTTCTGAAACGTTTAACTGAAACACCCTGTATATACAGTGGAACTGCTCTAATACGAACTTCTATTTAACGAATTTCTCTATATTACGAATTTTTTCGCAAAACATTGCACCTTGAAACAAAATTACATGTAAAATTAACCCCATATAACGAAGTGTTAGTCTCTCTATAATGAATTTTTAAAAAAAATTAGTAAAAGCATTTTTGAAGATTTTCAAGCATTTACTGCTAAACAGCTGCTCAAATATACTGCCTCCTTCCTTCCGAAATTGCGCATTAGCATCTGGAATTAAATAATCATCCTTTTAGTGAACACTTGTGGCCGTTGACGCCCGTAGGAGGGTCTTTGTTTCATTTTTGTTACAGTTATTAAACCAATTGGGTTTTCTTAAAAGTGGTCGTAAACTTTACAATAAATAGGGTAGATTTGTAAATTGATGGTGGCTCAGGGGAAATCGAAATTCGCTGCGGCGGCAATACATAGAATGCTACCATAGTCGGTTTTTAGTAACACCTACTGAGTGCCATCCGCTTCTCACCTCAACTGTACCACGTGACCTTCATGTCAATCATTATATGATATGTCCGTTCTCGTCTAACTGGACCCCCAGTAGATGGTTTTCATGAAATTTTTTTTTTTTTTCGTTCGTCATCAATCACATAGGCTATATGCTCTTGTTTTTTTTTTTTTTTCTGAAAAGAAAAAAAAAAAAAAAAAAACAGGCATACGTTAATCATAAATTTTCTTTCGTGTATATATGAATGAAAGCGGAATAAAAGAAATTCACAAAGTCGTATATTTCTTCAAAGGGAGTGATACTGTTGAATTGGCAAGTGAACGTCATTGAGTAGGCAGTACCTGTACTAACAATTCACTGTATGGCCAGCGCAGCGAAGCTTGCAGTGTATGTATCGGCAAAAGCTGCAGTCCAGTAATTTTTAAAATTGCAAAAACAATGTCGAAGAGAAAGTGTTTAAGTATTAATGATAAAGCAAAGATTGTTATGATATTGACCAGGGTTTTAAGAAAAAAGATGTTGCGGAGAAATATGGCATATCTGCAAGCAGTTTATCTACAAATTTAAAAAAATCGAGAATCAATTTTAAATGCAATTGAAGGAAGAGCAGACAAGAAGCGAATTAAGTTGTGTATATACGAAGATGTTGATAAAGCTGTTCTAAAATGAGTGCAAATGATATGTGAAAAGAATATCCCAATATCAAGCCTAATAATTAAGCAACAAGCTCTGAAATTTGCACAGTCCCTTGGACATAAAGAATTTAATGCGAGCACTGGGTGGCTAGATAAATTTAAGAAGTGCCACAGAATTGTGGAAAAGGTTATTTGTGGAGAAAGTGTTAATGTAAGCAAAGATTGCAACAGTTAGAGGAACAATACCTTAAAGAAGATTTTGGAAGAATATGAGCGTAAGGATGTTTCTAATGCTGACGAAATGGGTTTATTCTTTAAATGTTTACCGAATAGAACTTGCTTTTAAGGATGATAAATGTTTTGGCAGAAAACAAAGCAAAGAAAGAATCACTGTGCTAGTTGGAGCAAATATGACAGGAAGTAAAAAATTAAGACTTTTGGTCGTCGGAATATCAAAAAACCCAAGATGTTTTAGAGGCACAATCTTTGGAAGTTGACTACACCTTTAATAAAAAAGCATGGATGACAAGTGATATTTTTGAAGAATGGATATTAAAACTAGACAAGCGTATAACAAAAGAAAAAAGGAAAATCGTGTTGGTAACTGACAACTGTCCAGCACATCCTGCCAATATTTCTGCCAAACTTAAAAGTGCGAAGTTGTTTTTACCACCAAGCATAACGTCAAAACTCCAGCCAATGGACCAAGGCATTATTAAAAATTTTAAATTTCATTATGGAAAGAGAATAATAATGAAGATTGTCAATGCGTTATCAGAAAATAGAAACTTGGAGGTTACAATTAACCTTAGAGATTGCATCTCTGAACTGCCAAAAGTTTGGACAAACGATGTCACCGAATACACTGTTCAAAATTGTTTTTCGAAAGCGGGATTTGCATTGAATACAGAAGTCGAACAACGACTGGACAAACAAGATGAACTGCCCCTTTCACAACTGAAAAACTTCTGGATATTATTAGAATCATCTGGAAACATCGAAAATGAAATAACAATGGATAGTTATGTTTATGTAGATCACAGCAGAACATCCAAATGAAGATGAAATACTGCTGAACAGTGTTAGACGTGACCATGATCATGAAGAAATTAACGATGACGCTGAAGAGACGCATCAGAACAACCCATAGAAAAGCCAACTCGCGAAGAAATGATTAACGCTTTTAAAACGGTTCGTATGGATCTACAGTTTTGTGAAAATGTTCCTGATAATTGCTCTGAACAAATGTGAGGTTTTCTTTGAGAATCAGACAATTTTTTAATTGTACTGTGCAAACGAAAATTACAGATTTTTTTAATTTGTGATATTTACCGGCGAAAATTGTGTAAACGTAATTTAAATAAGTATGTTTTTTAAATAAAATACATTAAATATAAATGTAGATTCGTTTTCATTTTCTAATTAGATAACAATTTCTAATAAAAAAGGTATTCTCTGTATAATGAAATTTCTCTATAACGAATTTTTTCGCCGGATTTATCGAATTCGTTATAGAGAAGTTCAACTGTGTATATATATATATATATATATATATATATATATGTATGTATATATATATATATATATATATATATATATATATATATACACACATATATATATATATATATATACACATCTATATATATATATATATATATATATATCTATATATATATATATATATATACAGGGTGTCTCAAAAAAACACGGCATAACTTCAGGAATGAGTTCCTCATATGTAGACAATAAAAAATATTTTATATCAACATAGTTCCGGAAATGTTTGTTTCCTGAGTTATTAACCAGAATATCTTATCTCCCACAGGTGATTTCCTTCATCACAAGGTACTGCAAAGTCTGCAAAGTAAATTTGTATGTTACTGGCGGTTTCCAGGGTTTCCCCTATGTCCGCCGTTTGTTAAACTTTTGTTTATGCCAGCAGTATAGTTAATAATTTCTCTAATGGGGGGGGGTAAAAAAAAAAAATTTTTAATTTAAGATTTTTTTTAAATCCCCCCCCCCCCGGGAGGAAAAAAAAAAAAAAAAAATTTTAAGTTTAAGGTTATAGTGGGGGTTTGCTTAGTGTTATTTTAATGTGTGTAATGTGTTGTTTCTGTTGTTTGTGGCTGGTGTCTGGCATTTAGCAGCAGGGGGTCGAGGGCCAGCTGTGCCCCGAACCCCCACTCCCGTCCCTAGCCACGAGGAGGCAGCCAGGTTCTACTTCTTTAATTCCCTTCCTCTTTCTTCCTCTTCCCCCCGTTTTTTTCTTTTTTTTTTTTCTCCCCTCTTCTCTTTCTTTTTCTTTTTTTTCTTTTTTTTTTTTCCCCTTTTCCCTCCCACCCATAAATCCCCCGCCCCCCATCTCGCAGGGCTCAACCTGTCCTAGAACAGGGGGCAAGAGGTCAGTCCCTGCAGGTCCCCCCTGGCAGGGCCAAACCCGTCCAGGGCGGGCGTGCAGGGAAAAAAAAAAAAAAAAAAACTACAATGTTACCGTAATAATATGTTCGCCCAAGCTCTCGCAGGGCCCAATCCTGTCCTAGAGCAGGGCTTACAGTTACTCAGCAACAACTGTTATGCTATTGTAGAATACATTTGCCCAAGCTCTCGGGCCCTATCTCCCTCTTTCTTGCAAGCATTTCTATCAATGATGTACAATCTAACAGGGCCAGCCATGTCAGTCCATGGCGTGGTTTGCCTCTCATCACTAGCATTTCACATATATTATCTGTATGCATCTGTATCATAAACTCATAGCCATATTATATATCAATAATGAATAACTCTGTTAGCAATAATAAGTAAATCTATATTATACATGCAATAATGCTTGACAGCAAACACATACATTACGTATGCTATTGCTGCCAGTGAGCCCATATCCTTCACAGCGAACCCCAAGGGACATGCGGGACTATGTTCCACATGCTGTCCTTGGGCAGCATGGAGTTTAGTATGAGGTACTGCAGGTTAGTCGTTGCATTCCATTGTGCAGTGGCCCTTATGACCATTTCATGATATTCCAGTTGTGTTAGGGATATCTCCCTCAGTTTTCATGCATTTCTGCCAGTGTTGCACAACTCTGGCAGGCCCGGCCAAAACAGTTCATGGCATGGCCTGCCTTACATCTCTGCCATTACATTCAGATAGTCTCATGTGGTGCAGTAACATTTTCCAGCATTTGTGGATATGTTCTTGTGTGTCACTATTTCTTTCCCAGTGTTCTCCGCAGGCATGTGACACTATGGACTGTATTTTGTGTCCTGCAGGGCAATGGGTTTTATGCTGAGGTATAACAGGTTTGTCAAGCCTTCCATAATTCTATGGCTATTGTGGCCAACACAGTTGTACATAAATTATGGTAAAGTTATCTCATGTATGCGCATATATTTCTGCCAAGGCTGCGCAATTCCATCAGGCCCCAGTCAAAACAGTCGCTGGCGTGGTTTGCCCTGCTTCACTGTTTTTGCCTATAGTCAGTCTTCATGGATGGAGTACCATATTTGAGCATTTATGGATATGTTTCTGTGTGAGACCATTACCTTCACAGGGTCCACATTAGGCAAGAGGCAATATGACCTGTATTTTGTATGTGGTGAGGTGATGGGTTTTATTCAGAAGTAGCCAGGTTGGTCTATGCTTTCAGTTAGTTCATTAGCCATTCTGTGCAATACAACATGTGCAGATTATTATAGGAGATCTCGCTCGTCTTGCACGTGTTTCTGCCAGTGGGGCACACTACTAGCAGGCCCAGCCTACTGCCCATAGCATGGTTTGTTTTCTATCAGTGCCATTAAAGCGGCCAGTCTCTATTCATATATTAGTTTATTTCGGCATTTGCAGATGTGTGTTTGTGAGGCAACATACCTATTACCTTCTACAGGGTCCTCCCCAGACATGGAACACTATGTCTTATTTTTGTTGTTACTAGTTAGTTACTAGTTGGTACAAAGGTAACTGATTAGTCAATTCATTCTGTTCCTTCCATAGCCACTGTAACCAATACCATCGTGTACAAGTCATCACAAGGTACTGACAGAATCTGGTGGTTTTCCATTCCGACCATGTACTCAAATCAGGAGCAAGCAGATATGCACTTTATGTACGGTTTGGCAGACGGCAATGCTCTGGAGGGTCATCGTTTGTACCACGAAAGGTTCCCAGAACGAAGATGTCCAGACAGGAAAACGTTTGAAGGTATCCATCACCGCCTTTGTGAACATGGAACCTTTACACCCCATGCTGCTGAGAGGACGACCAAGATTTACAACTCCTGAAGTAGAGGAGTTTTTGGTTGCTGTGCATGCCACTTCTGAAATCAGAACACACAGAATAGCAATGCAACTGGCTGTTCAACGTTCGACTATTTTGAGAGTGTTGCAAGAACACCAACTGTATCCTTACCATCTGCAATGGGTACAGGCCTTGTCACTAGCAGAATACCCTGCGCGACTAATGTTCTGCAGGGGTTCTTGCAGCAGTGTGGTACAACTCCTCACTTTCCTGCCTTAGTGATATTCACAGATGAAGCACAGTTCACATGAGAAGGAATCCAAAACTTTCACAATCAGCATGTATGGGCTGAGGAAAACCTACATACAATTCTTCCATCACATCACCAACAGCGGTTCAGCTCAACATCTGGGCGGGTGTTTTTGGTGATAAGTACTTCCAAACAAACTCACAGGGCAGGCGTACAGGATATTCTGGTTAATAACTCAGGAATCATTTCCAGAACTATGTTGATATAAAATATTTTTATTGTCTACATATGAGGAACTCATTCCTGAAGTTATGCCATGTATTTTTGAGACACCCTACACCCTACACACACACACACCCCCTACACACACACACCCTACACACACACCCTACACACACACCCACACACACACCCACACACACAGGGTGTCTCAAAAATATTGGTATAAACGTAGGTAACATCTAAAGGAATGTGAATCGCATAGGAACCCATAACAGGAAACGTCACTGTAAGTCGGTACACAGCGCTGTTCATCAGTTCGCGAGAGTGAAAATTTGTCTACTCATTCAAGCAATAGTCACCGCACGAAGAGCATGCACTGATATATGAACTGTGAGCTGGCAGACGTGCACCTAGTGTATGGATTAGCAGAGGGCAATGGACGAGCTGCTCAATGAATTTATGGAGAATGTTTCCCAGACAGACAGACATGTACCGGACCACCGTTTGTTTGCATATGTGCACCAAAATTTGTGCGATTATGGGTCATTTAGAGGTAACAGGAGTAGTATGGGCAGACCACGTTTGACCCGAACTCCCACCATGGAAAAAAGTGTGTTGAATGACGTCCAGAATAGCATTAGCATTAGTAGAGGCATTTGATGCAAGAAAGCAAGCTTATGCAGCATCAGCCAAAAAAAAAAAAAAAAAACCCACTTCCACTTCACCCCTCTGTTCGTTCAAAATACCTGTCCAGCTGAGCCTTAAACTTATTTAGGCTATCAACCTCCACCACAAGGGATGGAAGTTTGTTCCACCAACCAACCAACCGCTGGCTAAAGGCAAATTTCCGCACGTCTATCCTACATCTGTCTTTCCTCAATTTGAATTTATGCCCTCTCAGGTGATTTTTCTGAGCTAGAGGAAGAATCCCATCAGCATTGAGCATGCTTAAACCATTCAAGGCTTTATACACCTCTATCAGATCACCTCGCTGGTGCCTAGTCTCCAGACACTGTAATTTGCAAAACTTAAGCCTTTCTTCGTAAGAGCACCCCTTTGTTCCATTCACTAATCTTGTTGCCCTTCTCTGTACTCGTTCCAGCAGCTCTACATCCTTCTTGAAATGAGGTCTCCAGACCTGTATACAGTACTCTAGGTGTAGCCTGACCATCGCCTTATACAATGGAATAATCACCTCCTTATCCCTGCTGGAAAAATTCCTGTATATCATTGACAATACTCCATGAGCTACTCTTGCAGCCCGTCTGCACTGCTCAGAGAACTTCATATCTGCCTGCACAACCACCCCCAAGTCACTTTCATTCTCTACCACTGTCAGTGTAGTACCACAGAGTTGATACGTTGCTCTGGGGTTGCTGTTTCCCATGTGTAGTACTTTACATTTATCAATGTTAAACTTCATTTGCCACCTCTCAGCCCATCTGCTCAACCTTTCCAGATCCTGTTGCAGCAGCATAGTGTCAGTAGTGTCCTTGACAACCCTGCCAACCTTTGTATCATCTGCAAACTTGGACATTAAACCCGATATACCATCATCAATATCATTTATAAACACAGAAAACAATAATGGACCCAACACTGAGCCCTGAGGGACTCCACTAATAACATCAGTCCACGATGAGCAGTGTCCATTGATTACCACTCTCTGTCTTCTCCCCCTCAACCACCCCTTTATCCATAGCAGCAATTTGCCTCCAATGTCACACTGCTCCAATTTGTGTAGCAGTCTTCCATGTGCAACAGTATCAAAAGCCTTTCTAAGATCCAAGTATATAATATCAAAGTTATTCCTTGCATCCAGTTCTTTTGTGACTGCATCATAGTATCCAATCAAGTTGGTCAGGCAAGACTTCCCCTTAACAAAACCATGCTGTGTCTGAGCTATAACTGAAGTCTTGTCTAAATGATCCTGCAGTGCTTCTTTAACCAGTGCCTCCATTAATTTTCCTGGAACAGAAGTTAAGCTCACAGGTCTATAATTACTTGTGTCAGCCTTTGATCCTCCTTTGTGAATTGGGGTCACATTTGCACATTTCCAGTCTATGGGTACCTCCCCTGAGTCCAAGGAAGCTCTCCTAATTATGGCTAAGGGTTTGCTTACTTCCTTTGCTGCCTCCTTTAATATAACTGGATAGATCCCATCCACCCCAGGTGCCTTTCTTGTGTTTATCTTCAACAGTTTCTCCTCCACTTTACTCCCAGTTATTTCAAGATTCTCTAGCTTACTGCTAGAGTTGAATACACCTCTGGCATTCCCCTCGCTGAATAACTCCTCATGTGTGAATGTCGATGCAAAATATTCATTTAGTTTGTTAGCTACCTGAGCAGGATCATCAACACTTGACCCATCAATATCAAGTGGACCAATCTGATTCATCCCCTTCCTTCTAGAGTTTACATAAGTAAAGAACTCTTTGCTGTTTTTCTTTGCATCCCTTGCCAAGGATTTCTCGTAATCTGCCTTCGCCTGCCTAACCTCCTTTGTAACTTGGTTGCATATCAACTTGTATCTATCATAGGCTTCTGTGTCATGTGTTAATTTGTATGTATCCCATGCATTTTTCTTCTCTGCCATATGCCTCATTAGTTCATCTGACATCCATTTTGGCCTAAACCTTGAACAATATTTCTTAGTTGGTATGCAAAGCCTAGTAGCTTCCAAGATAAGTTCTTTGAATGCTTCCCATTTTGAATTTGCTGTTGGTAACATCATCAGTTGGTCCCACTGTATAGAATTTAAATACTGTCTCAGTCCATCGTAGTCGCCTTTACGGAAGCAATAACCCTTCCCTTTACCCCTAATGGTAGTTACCTCTTTGAGTAAATCCCACTTCAGCACACTGTGATCACTGCCACCTAGTGGTTCATTTATCTGCAGATTCTTAATGCATGAAGAATCACTGCTGATAATCAAATCAAGAGTATTACTCCCTCCAGTTGCCTCCCGAACATGCTGATGTAGAAAACAATCATCCAATAAATCCACAAAAGTCCTGCTAGTGTGTGAGTAACCAGCCCCCAAATTCCAGTCAATATCTGGGAAATTAAAATCTCCCATTATAAGACACTCTGATTTACTGGCCCACTCTATTTCCCTGTACAGTTCCTTATTATACTCATCAGAGTCATTAGGCCTATAGCACACTCCTACTCTCAATTTTGATCTCCCAATGTTTATGTCACACCAAACTGACTCCACACTGCACTGTCCAGCGATGTCGACTGGCTTCACTTCCTTGGTTTTTGTGTTTCTTAACTAATAACATAACCCCTCCTCCCTTCCTATCCTGTCTATCCTTTCTGTAGACGTACTCCCCAAATTGCAGTTCTGCATCCCTTATATCTGTGTGACACCAGGAGAAACAATACCATCGTCATTCTACCCACCAACAAAGGGTGCCATATACAGTAGTGATGGATCGATCTAATTATCTGAATAAGGCTCTCTCCCTTCTACTCGATCCAGATGTTTATGAACCAGTGCAAGGCCCTTCCATCAAAATCTTGGAGCGGCTGGAATCTAGGGTCAATAAGTTGGTTAATGACTGGTTCAAATCTAAAAAGATCTCAAAAGTCACGTTGGCAGCTCCCCCAATTCTATGGACTCCCTAAAGTGCACAAACCAGGCATTCCTTTAAGTCCAATTGTCTTGCGCTGCAATTCTCCAACATACGAGCTCTCGAAATACGTCGTCCAACTGCTAACACCCCTTGTAGGAAATAGCTTATTAAAGACCTCACCATCTCTGAAGACAAAATCATGGCTTCCTTTGACTTTGTCTCCTTGTTTACATCAGTACCGGTAGTCTTGCATTGTGACAAGCGCTGGCACTCAGCTCATGTGCACACCCTACATTCGCAGCAACACCTGGTTCTGCCCAGTAAATGCTTCCAGCATGATGTCCACATCCTCATCCATGCTCTCTGTTTGCATGACATAACCACGCCTGGCACATTCGATATGTATTTTATAGCTGAAGAAGAGACCCTTAGTCTCGAAAGCTTCTATTTATTTATTCTCATTTACTTTATTTTATGCCTTATTACTTATTAGTCCTAATCAGGGCTGTAGTGAAGGCTATACAACATATAACCTTTGGATTTTTTTTAGGTGAATAGCATATAACCTGGTTTTTGAAAGACTTGAAAAAATAAATATTATTAAAATATTTACTGAAAATTAAAAAATAAATTCATTAGAATTTGATTCTTAGGCAATATTTATGGTTTTATTATTTTTAATATATATGCCGCAAGTAAATATTCCATGTATGTACATATATTATTCTCCCCCCCCCCAAAACTCCAGTTTTTCATCCAGCAAACAGAAAATCAATCTCAGAGTACATGCAATTGACAGAGAATATTTACACGGAGCAACATGGCATTAATAGCTAATGCTCCTAACACACACACACACACACACACACACACAGGTAATACACTGTATACCCTCTGGAATTCGATTAATAAGCACAGTAGCCGAGTGGTCAGGAGCGGGAGTGCAGTAGCACGTGCTCTTTGAGTAGACCGGGGTTCGAGCCCCCTGACTGCTGAATACGGTCGATCTGCCAACGCACACACTGGACCAGCGTGGCAGATTATGGTCTATTTCCCTCAGCATGAGTTGTTGAGGAGGCTTCCATCCTGCAGTGGGTTGATAATGGCTGCACTTGACTTTTTTTTTTTTTTTTTTACTCTCTGCATATGTAACATTCACAGAGTACACCTTCTGCTAACTTTACAACTACAGCGCCGGTCCTAATAAATCTTAGATACCGTTTTTTCCGGTTGAACTGTATACATATTTATCATTATGGAACCCAGAACAAGAGGTCTCTTGAACTTCAAAATATGGTCGATGCCAGGTTTCAGTTTGTCTCCCATGCTAAATATATATTGAAAAAAGTTAAAACTAACTGGTAAACTTATTAGAATAACTAAATGTTCTTAGGATATCAAACCCACCACTTTGAAATTGTACTATAAATCCATTTTTATGCCAATAGTGTGTTATGCTGCAGGTGCCTGGGGCCCAGTATAGGTAAATATCCTGTGAATAAATATATCAAACAGGCCCAGAGATTACTTCTTCTGGCAACTTCTACTACAGCCTATTAAGTATGAGATGATCTTTCATTATTTACAATACTACAGAAGAAAGGATTTACCTGTTGCATTTCAAAATTATTCTCTAAACTTGAATATTTACTAGTCAACACGATTTTGACCTCCGAGAACTTAAATGCTGTTTTTAATAAATTTTTATGTGTAGATTTCAAAAATCACCATGACAGTTTCACATCACATCACTGTTATTAAATATAGAGGGAGTTACATTTTATCAAAATATGCTAGTTTCACATAATCTAGCCAGTAATGTATAACACACTGATTTATTTTAACAGATATAAGCTAATTCCCTTAATTTTAGCAATCGATTCTGGCCACGGTTTTCTTAGGATAAACATAATCAGACTTCTACCTATGGTTCATAGGTTCAAATTCTGATGCAACAATTTACAATTTGAAGAAAGCATACTTAGCATTTTTAGTAAGGATTTTTGTAGGCTGTGCCAAGGTTTTCCAAGTATTAACTGATTGTGACATGTTCTCAGGATTGTAAATCTATCCTCCAAACATAAACAGCCCCTTGAGAGTAGGAAGGTGCAGCCCTCCTACTCTCGAGGGCCCTCCTACCATTTCACAAGATGTCGACTATCAGCCAGTAAGTTCAGGTAGTGAGGTACATTTAATTAAACAAGATAAGTTGAATGATTTGGTTCGAGACCTAAATTTTCCGAAAGAACAAGCTGAACTGTTAGGTTCTAGGTTACAGCAGTGTAATATACTCGCAGCAGGAACAATGATTTCGTGTTTCAAAAAAGACTTGAAAAGTTTTCGAAATATTTTGCTACAGAGGACACTGTGTTTTTGTAAAGAACTAGGAACACAAAGAAATATTGAACTTCTGAAAGAACTAGGAATTGTGCATAAGTCAGATGAATGGCATTTATTCACAGATGCCTCAAAATTAAGTTTAAATGCAGTTTTGCTTCATAATGGCAACGAATTTCCAACAGTTCCTGTGTTCCATTCAGTTGGACTTAAAGCAAGCCATGACAGCATGTCTAAGGTTCTACATGCTATAAAATACCAGGATTATGGTTGGAACATATGCAGTGATCTTAAAGTTATTGGTTTGCTTGTTGGTATGAAGGAGGGGGGGGGGGGTTTACAAAATATTGGTTTTTGTTTGTGGGACAGCCGTGCGACAGAAGGACATTGTTGTGCAACACTGGGACGAGTTCATACCAGGACAATGTAATGTAAAATATATTCCTTCAGTGCAATCAAACAAGGTTCTTCTTCTACCCCTGCACATCAAACTTGAATTGATTAAAAATTTTGTGAAGGGACTAGATAAAGAACGTAACAGATCTGCATACTTGAGAAGTGTGTTTCCTAATTTAACATATGCCAAACTTAAGGGAAGAATTTTGTAGGACCCCAAATTAGAAAACTCCTGAAAGATGATGTGCTTGAAACCCAGTTAAGGAGGTTGAATTAGCAGCTTGGCGATCATTTAAGGTGGTAGTACATGGTTTTTTGGGTAATAGGAAAAAAGAAAACTATGAAATGTTGGTGTCTAATTTACTTGAGTGCTACAAAAACATGGGCTGTCAAATGTCGTTGAAAATTCGTTTTTTTCATTTCCATCTCTAATTTTTCCCTGAAAATCTGGGAGATGTGAATGATGAACAAGGGGAAAAGTTTCATCAAGATATTTCCACGATGGAAAAGCAGTACCAAAGTTGCTGGGATCCTGTAACGATGGGGGATTACTGCTGGTTCCATGTAAGGGAGAGTAAGCAGGAATACAAGAGAAAATCCCTTAGTAGCAAACATTTTTAAGGACAATTACAGGTATGCTGATTATATCAATTACAGGAATGCTGATTGAGGTGTATAAAGTCTTGAATGGTTTGAGCATGCTCAATGCTGATGGGATTCTTCCCCTTACTCAGAATAATCACCTGATAGGGTATAAATTCAAACTGAGGAAAGACAGTTGTAGGACAGATGTGCAGAAGTTTGCCTTTAGCCAGTGGGTGGTTAATTGCTGGAACAAACTTCCATCTGTCGTTGTGGACATTGAAAGCTTAAACAGATTCAAGGCAGAACGGGACAAACATTTGGAGTGAGTGGAAGGGTGAAATGAGAAGTGTCTGTGTGTGTGCGTGTTTTTTTTGTTTTTTTTTTTGACTGATGCTATATAAAGCTTGCTTTCTTGCATCACGTGCCAATGCTAATATACTATTGAAATATAAGTATTTCACTATGATTTATAATTTTTCCGAAGTTAAATGAGTTATAGAGAATGTATAATATTTTTTTTACACTTGTATTACAAACTTGAATTATACATACATATCTCTTTATTTTAACATTAAGCGTTGGTACTTGTTTTGATGTAGAAGTGATAGACGTATGGTGATTTTCAGAATCAGCACATTTATTTCCTCCAGAATCACATATTTTGATTGCAGAGGTATAACAAAAAATACTTTTTGTTGGCTAGTGTATATCAACTAAACACAACATGCTTAGTATAAGAAACCAGTCCATAACTGACTGGCAGGACAGATGGGACAATGTTATGATGGATAGGATTACGAATAATTTTTTACCTTGAGTGGCAGAATTTAATAAATATCATTTGGGTTGGTTTAACCCTGGCTTACATATTACCTTTTTGATATCAGGACATGGTAGTTTAAGCTCTAAACTGTTTAGGTTAGGATTACTTGCTTCTCCATTGTGTAGTTGTGGCGTACCGAAGTCGGTGAAAACATCTCATACTCAAATGTCATTGTTAATTTGACTATAGATCCGAACCACAAATGTTAACAAATATAAATGATGAATGTGAATTATACAAATTTCTTGAAATCAAGGATAACTACCTTCACTAGCAAAGTAGGCAGACGAGGTTTTCAAGCGAAGGAAAAGGCTTATTTGAACTGACATATAGCTTAGTGAGAAACTTCATTTTGTGCCTTGAACTTTTCATGTCCTAGTGGCATTCCTGAATTGTCATAGAATTAATTAATTCTTCACTGAATTTGTACATAATCAGTTATTTAGCATAAGCAAAAGCATTTGCTAGAAAGCAAGCTTATGTAGCATCAGCCAGAAAAAAAAAAAAAAATTTTTTTTTTTTTAAATTTCACTCATCCATTCCGTCTAAACATTTGTTCAGTTCCTCCTTGAACTTATTTAAGCTATCAACGTCCACAAAGATAGATGGAAGTCTATTCCAGCCATCAACAACCTGCTGGCTAAAGGCAATTCAAACAACTATTCTATAAATGTCTTTCATCAATTTTAATTTATGCCCCCTCAAGTTCCTAATCTGAGAAAGAGGAAGATTCCCATCAGAATTGAGACTGCTTAACAAATTAAAGGTCTTATACACATCAATAAGATCACCTCACAGGTGCCTAGTCTCCAGACACTGCAATTTACAGAACTTAAGCCTTCTTGATAATGCAGCCCCTTCACTACCCTCACCAATCTTGTTGTCCTTCTCTGTACTTGCTCAATCAACTCTACATCCTTCCTAAAATGAAGCCTCCAGACCTGTAACCAGTACTCAAGGCTTGGCCTGACCATTGCCTTAAACAAAAGGATAATCACCTCTTTTTCCCTACTAGCAAAATTCCCCTATATATTAGCAAAGGCACATGATGCAAGAAAGCAAGCTTATATAACATTAGCAAAAAAAAAAAAACAAAAAAACAAAACCCAGATCTAATTTCACCCATCCACTCGTTCCAAATGTTTGTCTAGTTCTGCCTTGAATCTATTTAAGCTATCAACTTATACGACAGAGGGAAGTTTGTTCCAGCAATCAAACACACGCTGGCTAAAGGCAAACTTCCGCATAACTATCCTACAACTATCTTCCTCAATTTGAATTTATACCCTCTCAGGTGATTATTCTGAGCAAGAGGAAGAATCCAGTCAGCATTGAGCATGCTCAAACCATTCAAGGCTTCATACACCTCAATCAGATTACCTCGCAGGTGCCTAGTCTCCAGACACTGCAATTTACAAAACTTAAGCCTTTCTTCATAAGAGCAACCCTTTTTTCCATTCACTAATCTTCTTGCCCTTCTCTGTACCCATTCCAACAGCTCTACATCCTTCCTAAAATGAGGCCTCCAGACCTGTATCCAGTACTCAAGGTGTGGCCTGACCATTGCCTTATACAAGGGGTTAATCATCTCATCGTTGCTAGAAAAATTTCTGTACATCATTGACAAGACCATGAGCTACTCTTGCAGACCACGTCCACTGCTCAAAAAACTTCATATCTGCCTGCACAATTACCCCCAGGTCCTTTTCATTCTCTACCACTGTCAGTGTAGTACCACACAATTGATACCTTACTCTGGGGTTACTGCTTCCCATATGCAGTACTTTATATTTTTCAATGTTAAATTTCAGTTGCCACCTCTCATCCCATCTGCTCAATTTTTCTAGATCCTGTTGCAGCTGCGTACTCTCATTGGTGTCATTAACAACCCTGCTGATCTTTGTATCGTCTGCAAACCTGGACATTAAGCCTGATATAACATCATCAATATCATTAATAAATACAGAAAATGGACCTAACACTGAACCCTGAGGGACTCCACTAATAACATTAGTCCATGAAGAGCAGTGTCCATGATTACAACTGTCTTCTCCCATTCAATCATTCCTTTATCCATAGCAATTTGCCTCCAATGCCACACTTCTCCAATTTGTGCAGCAGTCTTCCATGTGCAACAGTATCAAAAGCCTTTCTAAGATCCAAATATACGATCTCAAAGTTATTCTCTGCATCCAGTCCCTTTGTGACCACATCATAGTATACAATCAAATTGGTCAGACAATACTTCCCATGCTGTGTTCGAGCTATAACTGAAGTCATGTCTGATGGTCCTGCAGTGCTTCTTTAACCAGTGCCTCTATTAATTTCCCTGGAACAGAAGTTAAACTAAAAGGTCTGCAATTACTTGTGTTGCCCGTTGATCCTCCTTTGTGAGTTGTGGTCACATTTGCACATCTCCAGTCATGCATACCTCTTCTGAGTCCATGGAAGCTCTCGTAATTATGGCAAACCCTTAGCCATAATTATGAGATCATTACTTATAAATTGCTTACTTCCTTTAATATAACTGGATAGAACCCATCCACCCCAGGTGCCTTTCTCATGTTTATCTTCAACAATTTCTTCTCCACTGTGTTCTCACAGTTATTACAAAATCATCCAGCTCACTGACAGAGTTTAATTCACCTCTGGCATTCCCCCCCTCTGAATAACTCCTCATGCGTGAATGTAGATGCAAAACTCATTTAGTTTGTTAGCTACCTGAGCAGGATCATGAACAGTTAAACCACCGATATCCAGTGGACCAATCTGATTCATCCCTTTCCTTCTAGAGTTTACATAGGTAAATAACTCTGTTTTTCTTTGCATCCTTTGCAAAAGATTTCTCATAATTTGTCTTTGCCTGCCTAATCTCCTTTGTGACTTGGTTACAGAGCAGCTTATATCTATCATAGGCTTCCACGTCACCTATTAATTTATATGTATCCCACGCATTTTTCTTCTCTGCCACATGTCTCATTAGTTCATCTGACATCCATTTAGGCATAAACCTTGAACAATATTTCTTATTTGGTATGAAAAGCCTAGTAGCTTCCAAGATTAATTCTTTGAATGCTTCCCATTTTGAATTTGCTGTTGGTAACATCATCAGTGGGTCCCACCGTATAGAATTTAAATACTGTCTCAGACCTTCATAGTTGCCTTTACAAAAGCAAAAACCCTTCCCTTTATCCCTGATAGTAGTTACCTTTTTGAGTAAATCCCACTTCAGCACAGTGTGATCACTGCCACCTAGTGGTTACCTTATCTGCAGATACTTAATGCATGAAGGATCACTACTGATAACACTACCCAACAAAATTTTTTTTTTGTCATACCTCTGGAATTAAAGTTGGTTATTCTGAACAAAATTAATGTCCTGATTATGAAAACGTCAATCTTTTACTTCTGTTACATCTACATCAAAAAATATACACATTTAAATTCCTTGTTTTTATAAAATTTCAGCATCATCATCAGCCATTTTCAATCCACTGCAGGATAAGGCCTCTCCAGCAACTAGCCCGTTCCTTCTGTTTTGTGCAGGCCATCCATTTACTACCCACAAACTCATGAATTTCATTTGTCCATCTCCATCGTTGTTTTCCAGGTTTTCTTCTAGCTCCTCTTCTGTTATTTTCTTAGTCCATCTGTCATCATGTCTTCGAGCTATGTGTCCTGCCCAAGACCATTTTAGTTCTTTAGTATTGATAATATTATCAATACTACTTGTAAAGGACTCACAATGTCCTTTACTTGAGTTTGCTGCCTAATCCATGTGTTTCTCTTCTTATCTAACAGTCTGATTCCCAATATAATTTGTTTCAATCTTCGCTGTGTAGTTCTCAGCTTCTCTTCCATTCTTTTGGTGGGTGCCCACATTTCACTTCCAGAACTCATGGTGGGGAGTATACATTGGTTCATTATTTTACATTTCAGACAAATTGGGATATTGCTCCTCAGTATGTGACTATATTTCCTGAATGCTACCATCCAAAATTTATTCTTCTCTTGACTTCCAGCCATTTATCATTATTACAGCTAATGGCTTGACCCAGACAAGTATATGACACCACCTTTTCAAGTACTGCTCCTTCAATCATTATATCCCTTTCTGTGGCATACTTTTCATCATTACTTTTGTTTTAGCCATATTCATCTTTAGTCCAAAATCCTTATTAACTCTGCATAACTGATTAAGAATTTTCTCTAATTATTTGGGATCATGGCTTATGAACACAATGTCATCTACAAATTGTAAATGGTTTAGGTACTCTCCATTCACATTGACTCCTTTCTCTGACCAGTCTAATCTTCTGAAAGCTTCCTCAAGGGCAGCAGTAAACAACTTCAGAGATATTATCTCCTTGTCGAACTCCTTTCTCAATTTTAAATTTGCTACTGTCTTTGTCTAATAAAGGAGATAGCATTCTCATATATTTTATTCAAAATCATAATATATGGGATAACTATGCCTTGCCTATCCAGTGCCCGAAATGTTGCCTTATGCTGTATGGAGTCAAATGCCTTTTCATAATCCACAAATACCAGGCATAATGGTTGGTGTTTTATATTCATTTGCTTTCTCCATTAGCTGTGACATTACGTGAAGGTGATCCATAGTTTAGAATTCTGTCCTAAAGCCAATTTGCTCTTTCGGGTGATTCCAATCAAGTATTCTTTTTAATCTGTTAGTAATGATCCATGTGAACAACTTGTAGATGTGGGATAACAAGCTAATTGGTCTATAATTTCCAATTTCTGATTTATCTCCTTTCTTATGCAGCAAAACTATGATTGCATTATTCCACTGCTTAGGTGCCACACCTTTTATGATGCATTTTGTTAAGAGTCTTGCCAGTTTTTGTGTCATGTCTCTTCCTCCCAATTTTAACAACTCTACAGTAACTTTATCTTCCCCCGGGACTTTCTTGTTCTTCATTTTCTTCAATGCATGTTCTACCTCATCAGGAAGGATATCAGGTATGTTATATGTGTTACTAATTTGCGATCCATCTTCCCCACTGCTGGCATCATTCCTTCACTCCTTGTATAATTCGCTAAAGTAGTCTTCTGCCTTCTCTACTATTTATAAGTACACCATCAGTATTCTTGAGTTTCAGTATCATTTGCCTTTCTGTATTACTGCTCATGGCTGTTGATTTAAATCCTTTGTTTTCCCTTAATGCTTGTTCTACTTTTCTTGTGTTAAATCTTCCTATGTCCTCTCTGAGTCTCTTTCTAATGGCTTTGCATAACTCAGTATACTCAATTTTCTCCATGTTAGTGTTTTTCTTGCTCTTCATTTGTCATCTTTGGTTCATCACGACAAGTGTTTCTTGACTAATTTTTTAATTTTTTGGATTACATTTTACCTATAGGTTTCTGGGGCTTTATCCCTTTCAGAAAGTTGTAATATTCCTCGTCGATATCTTTGTCCTGAGCAGCCTGCAGAAGCTCAAACTTGTTCTTAAGTCTCTTGTGCATACTGTTTTTTCTCCTCTTCTGTTATCTCAAAGACCTTTATATTATTTATTCGAGTCAGTTTTTTCCTTTTTCTTACATCTATATCAAGTGTGAATCTTACCATTCTGTGATCATTTCCAACATTTACCTTGTTCAGGACAGTAACATCATTCATGATATATCTTCTGCTAGTGAGGATGAAATCGATTTCATTAGTTGTTAATCCATTTGGGCTCTTCAATGTCCAATTTCTGTTCACACTTTTCTTGAAAAGAAAGTGTTCATTATTGACATTCCTCAAGATTCTGCAAATTCCACAAGTCTTTCACCTCTTTCTATTTTCTATAGTTCCCCTTTCTGTGCTGTTTTGTCTCTTTCCAACCTTAGCATTGAAGTCTCCCATAATGATAATGTAGTGGGTTTTCTGCTCATCTAGAAGACTCAATTTCAGTGTACATTTCTTCAACCTCTTCATCATCATGGCTTGATGTTGGTGCATAAATGATTATAGCCTTTAGCTTATACCTCTTAGAAATCCTGAGTAGTAGTCTCGACAACTTTGGTGATGTACTTTTGAATGCCAAAATGTTGTTTTTTATATCTTTATGGACCAGAAAACCAACTCCACCTTCACTCCTTTCACTGTTTCCATTGGTATACAGCAGATTTCCACTTGATAAACTTATAAGTGATTAATTTCTTGTTTCAGCCAAACCGATGATATTCCAATACCCCCCCCCCCCTCTTATGGCAGCAAGAGGATCAGAGTGGAAGCAGAAGGTGCTAAGAATCTCTGGGTATGATCAGGTTGCCACACACGGAAACTGAACTTGGCCTGTACAATTGCTCACTTATAAGTTTATCAAGTGGAAATCTGCTGTACACCAATGGAAACACTGAAAGGAGTGAAAGTGGAGTTGGCTTTCTGGTCCATAAAGATATAAAAAACAACATTTTGGAATTCAAAAGTACATCACCAAGGGTGTCAAGACTACTTACTACTCAGGATTTCTAAGCGGTAGGTACAAGCTAAAGGTTATAATGATTTAATGCACCAACATCGAGCCATGATGATGAAGAGGTTAAGAAATGTACACAAAATTGAGAGACTTCTAGATGAGCAGAAAACTCACTACATTATCATTATGGAAGACTTCAATGCTAAGGCTGGAAAGAGACAAAACAGTGCAGAAAGGGGAACTATAGGAAATTTTGGAATTGGTGAAAGAAATGAAAGAGGTGAAAGAGTTGTGAAATTTGCAGAATCTCGAGGATTGTCAGTAATGAACACTTTTTTTAAGAAAAGGATGAACAGGAAGAGCCCAAATGGATTAACAAATAATGAAATCAACTTCATCCTCACTAACAGAAAATATACTGTGCATGATATTACTGTCCTGAACAAGGTAAATGTTGGAAATGATCACAGAATGGTAAGATGCACACATGATATAGATGTAAGAAAAGAAAGGAAAAAACTGACTTGAGTAAATAATACGAAGGTCTTTGAGATAACAGAAGAGAAAAAGCAGTATGTACTGGAACTTAAGAACAAGTTTGAGCTTCTGCAGATGGCTCACGACCAAGATATTGACGAGGAATATTACAACTAACTGAAAGTGATAAAGCCCAAGAAACCTATAGGTAAAAAGAAATCCAAAGAAGAAAAAATTAGTTAAGAAACATTTGTCATGATGAACCAAACACGAGAAATAAACACCGACAAGGAGAAAACTGAGTATACTGAGTTATGCAAAACCATTAGAAAGAGACTCAGAGAGGACATAAGATTTATCACAAGAAAAGTAGAACAAGCATTAAGGGGGAAAAAAAAGGACTTAAATCAGCAGCCATGAACAGTAATAGAGAAAGACAAATTATACTGAAACTGAAGAATAGTGATGGCGTACTTATTTATATATGGCAGAGAAGGCATACTTCAAATAGCAGAAGACTACTATAGAGAATTATACAAGAAGCGAGGGAATGATGCCAGCAGTGGGGAAGATGGATCGCAAATTAGTAACATATATGATATACCCGATATCCTTGAAGCGTTGAAGAAAACGAAGAATCAGAACACCCAGGGGGAAATGAAGTTACTGTAGAGTTGTTAAAATTGATAAGAAGAGACATGACAAAAAAACTGGCAAGACTCCATAAAATGCATTAGAAAAAGTGTGATACCTAAGGAGTTGAATAATGCAATCATAGTTTTGCTGCATAAGAAAGGAGATAAATCAGAAATTGGAAATTATAGACCAATTAGCTTGTTATCCCAAGTCACAAAGGTCATTACTAACACAGATAGAAAGAATACTTGATAAGAATCAACCAAAAGAGCAAGCTGGTTTTAGGACAGGATTCTCAACTATGGATCACCTTCACGTAATATCACAGCTAATGGAGAAAGCAAATGAATATAAAACACCAACCACCATTATGCCTGGTATTTGTGGATTATGAAAGGGCATTTGACTCCATACAGCATAAGGCAATGTTTCGGGCACTGGAAAGACAAGGCATTGATACCCCATATATATTATGATTTTGAAGAAAATATATGAGAGTGCTACCTCCTTTATTAGACTAGACAAAGACAGTAGCAAATTTAAAATCGAGAAAGGAGTTCGACAAGGAGACAATATCTCCGACGTTGTTTACTGCTGCCCTTAAGGAAGCTTTCAGAAGATTAGACTGGTCGCAGAAAGGAGTCAATGTGAATGGAGAGTACCTAAACCATTTACGATTTGCAGATGACATTTTGGTCATAAGGGCTAGTCTATTGTGGTTGGTTATAAGTGTTGGAGCTGACCTCCGTCCGGGTTGAGGGATTCTCCAGCTGCACAGTTCCCATATGTTTGGCTCCGAGATTATTGCAGTGGTCATTTTGGCAGTTAGCGTGAGGCATCATTCCATTATAAGGTTTGGCAGTCGGGCAAAGTTCAGTGCGGTTGCCATCGCAGTTGTTCTTTGCTGGTGGTGGTTGTTGTTTGGTTTTTTAGGAGCATTAGCAACTAAGGCCATATTGCTCCGGGAATATGCGGTGGTCATTCCCTGACCTTTCCGCATCCTCCGTATTTGGTGGTGACGGGCTCAAACCACGGTCTAATCAAGAAGCGTATGCTACGCACTGCTGCTCCTTCCCATCTGGCTACGGAGGCGCCGTTCTTTGCAATGTGGACGATGATGTTTATGTGTGATCCAACGAAGGAGCCAGTATTCGGAGGAGTACACAAGCTTGATATTCGTGGGGCTGCAGATGCCCATATTTCTGAGGCATATAACACAACGGAGGATACAGAGGTGTATACGTACCGCCGAGTCACATCCAGATCCTTAACGTGAAGTAGTTGTTGTTTGGTAATCCACCGCATTTTGCAGAATTTTGTTATGAGCTTGTCAATGTGGGGCTTGAAGGTCAGTTTGCAATCGAAAACAACTCCCAAGTCCATATGTGTATTTACCACTGGAAGGAGAATGCCATCTAGAGAAGCTTGGACTTCAGTGGGTTCATGCTTCAAAGAAAAGACAATTTGGGCTGATTTTGCAAGATTAATAAGTAGTCCAAAAAGTAGTACAAAATAAGTAGTGCAAATACTGATGTAGGTACTGACAGACAACTCATCTTGTAAACAGATGACGTAAACTTACAGTATTGATAAATACAGTACAGTAAATGTATTTTCTCTTCCTTATGATTTTCTTAATCACATTTTCTTTTCTCTAGCTTATTTTATTATAAATAATACAGTACATATAACATACAAAATATGTGCTAATCGACTGTTTATGTTATCGGTAAGGCTTCCGGTCAATAGTAGGCTATTAGTAGTTAAGTTTTTGAAGAGTCAAAAGTTATACGCAGATTTTCGACTGCAAGGGGGGGGGTGATGGCACCCCTAACCCCCACATTGTTCAAGGGTCAACTGTATTATTATTATTAGCCATATGGTGCAAGGAAGACTGAGGCTTATGCTGCACGAGCCAAAAATAATAATTCCCAAGTTACCCTGAGAGAGAAAGAGAGAGAGAGAGAGAGAGACAGAGAGAGAAGTAGAAAGGAATCACCAAGAAAGAGAAGAATGATATCCAGCTCAGGACCCTGGGTGTGCCAAGCCCATACCAGATGTGAGCCCCTGAGGGGGGGGGGGGGGTTGTAGATCATATTTGAAATTCCATGCTCCATAATCTGTTACAATTGAATCAGGCAAGGAAAAATTTATCAACAACAGCTTGAATGAACTTTTTGCATTCTTCAAGTCTGAAGAGCTTTTGTTCAGAAGTTAGAGTGCAAAACAGTCAATAGAATTTTTTTGTCTGACCAAATCTTCTGTCAAAGTTGCATGAATTGTTTTCCTGTTAATGCAAATTTCCTGTCATTATTCAGAGTCATTCATCAATTTTATGTTTAGTGTATGAAATTTTTCAACTATTTCTACAATTTAAAGCATTACTGAATGTCCACAGCACTCATCTTCCAGTTCCTCAGAGCAATCTCAATATTGTAAAAAACTTAAGTAAAAAAAACATGAAATAAAGTTACGGGACCATTCCCATAACATGTGCTTTACCAATCTGTAGGTTTGAGTTGCAGTTCTGAAACAAAATGTTTATAACTTGAAACAAAATGTAATGCTCTTTTTTCCATCACTTAACATAATGATAATACCTTGAACAACACCTTGATATTACCTTGAACAATGGCTCTGAAATGAATGACTGAAAATTATAAAAAATTGCTTGAACTAATCATACAAGGTGTATCTATTAAATAATTAGCCTACAGACACACCCACTACACATCAAGTGCCACCACACAGTACTTGAATTGAACCTTTCCCTAGACGTCAAAATTTTTAATGAAGATCAAAGAATAAGAAGACTCCAAGTTTGTGCAGACATTTTAAAAAAAAGTTGAAGATCCAGACTTTCTTAGTACTGTAATTACTTGAGATGAAAATTGGCTGTTGCAGTACAACCCAGAAACTAAAAGACAGTCTATGCAATAATTATGAGAACTTCCTTGGACTCAGGGGAGGTACCCATGGACTGGAGATGTGCAAATGTGACCCCAATTCACAAAGGAGGATCAAAGGGCGACACAAGTAATTATAGACCTGTTAGTTTAACTTCCATTCTAGAGAAATTAATGGAGGCACTGGTTAAAGAAGCACCGCACGATCATCTACACAAGACTTCAGTTATAGCTCTGACACAGCATGGTTTTGTTAAGGGGAAGTCTTGTCTAACCAATTTGACTGCATACTATGATGTGGTCACAAAGGAACTGGATGCAGGGAATAACTTTAAGATCATATATTTGGATCTTAGAAAGGCATTTGATACTGTTGCACATGGAAGACTGCTACACAAATTAGAATAGTGTGGCACTGGAGGCAAATTTCTGCTATGGATAAAGGGATGGTTGAGTGGGAGAAGACAGAGTGGTAATCAATGGACACTGCTCTTCGTGGACTAATGTTATTAGTGGAGTCCCTCAGGGTTCGGTGTTAGGACCATTGTTGTTTTCTGTATTTATAAATAATATTGATGATGGTATATCAGGCTTAATGTCCAAGTTTTCAGTCGATACGAAGGTTGGCAGGGTTGGTAAGGACACTAATGACAGTACGCTGCTGCAACAGGATCTAAAAAAGTTGAGCAGATGGGCTTAGAGGTGGCAAATGAAGTTTAACCTTGACAAATGTAAAGTACTACAAATGGGAAGCAGTAACTCCATAGTAATGTATCAACTCTGTGGTATTACACTGACAGTGGTAGAGAATGAAAAGGACCTGGGGGTAATTGTGCAGGCAGATATGAAGTTTTCTGAGCAGTACAGACCATCTGCAAGAGTAGCAAGATTCCTGTATTTCATTGACAAGACATGGTATCTTGTCAATGATATAGAGGAATTTTTCTAGCGGGGATAAGGAGGTGATTATCCCCTTGTATAAGGCAATGGTCAGGACATACCTTGAGTATGTATAGAGGTCTGGAGGCCTCATTTTAAGAATAATGTAGAGCTGTTGGAACGAGTACAGAGAAGGGCAACAAGATTAGTGAATGGAACCAAGGATTGCTCTTACGAAGAAAGGCTTAAGTTTTGCAAATTAGTGTCTGGAGACTAGGCACCTGCGAGGTGATCTGATTGAGGTGTATAAAGCCTTGAATGGTTTGAGCATGCTCAATGCTAATGGGATTCTTCCTCTTGTTCAGAATAATCACCTGAGAGGGCATAAATTCAAATTGAGGAAAGACAGTTGTAGGATAGATGTGCAGAAGTTTGCCTTTAGCCAGAGGGTAGTTGATTGGTGGAGCAGACTTCCATCTTTTGTTGTGGAAGTTGATAGCCTAAATAAATTTAAGACTGAGCTGGACAGGTAATTAGAATGAACAGAGGGCTGAAATGGGAGAGTTTTTTTTTTTTTTTGGTTAATGCTGCATAAGCTTGGTTTCTTGCATCGTATGCCTCTACAAATGCTAATGCAATGGAAGACAAAACAATCCCTCCAAACCATAAAAAGCAAAACTGTCAAAATCAAAATGAAAACCATGCTTCTTGTTTTCTTCGATATTAAAAGAATTATGGCTGAATATGTCCCAACAACAACAATGATACATATTACATTGAAGTTCTGACACGGCTGAATGAAAAATTCAAAGGAAGAGACCTGATTTGTGAAAGGATGGTTGAATACTCCATCAAGACAATGTTCAAGCACATAACATGATTTCTGTTCTGTTTGCCAAAAAACAAATCCCTGTGTGCGTGCGTACGTGCGTGCGTGCGTGTATGCATGCAGCCTTCTTGCCAGACCTAGCTCCTTGTTACCTTTCTCTCCTCCCTAAACTGAAAAGTGTAATTAAGGAAACCCATTTTCAGTCCATTAAAGACATTCAGAAAAAAAATTGTGTTTACCCTGTATGCATGAAAGATGTTTTATGTGTAACCATCTTTGACAACACCCACTAAATTTTGAACACCTAGAATCGAAATCATGAATGATGTAATTTATGCTCATGCCGGCTACTTACTCTACCAAATCAATGTTAGTGATAAATAGGATACACACATCCGCTGCTCACTCTACCAAATCAACTTTTGGAAGAGGTTAGGCCAATAGCCTAATTACCCATCTGATTGTAGCCATTTGTTGAATAGTATGATTCCAACAAGACAAGTATTTGTATTGTTACAATCATACTATCATGTTGGATCATGTTACTCTGCCATGCTTTGTCACAAATTACACATTATCCACCCATAATACGCTATCGAAACTATGACTGGGCTCAGGATCTCAATGAGTACAAGCGCGAGATGGTAATGCTGCACATTCCATTTCACAATGAGGAAACAGAGATACTGTCAGGGATGAAATATGTCAAGATCTACGACGACAATGAAGAGCTCATACTAGATCATAAATTGTATGAATTGGACTTGGACATTCGCAAAACAATTAAAATATGTAAGACAACGTACAAAGACAACAATGACATTGACCCCAATGAAGCATGTGGTAATGACCTGTATAGCCTTGTAACACAACTGTGACAAGCCCCCCTTTTTAAACTTTTACAATCATCCAAACAGCAAGATGAATGAGGATATAAAGCTCACCACAATCGACTCAGAGCAATTGCGAAGAAATGTGAAAACTTGATGACTAACAAGGCCTTCTACAACTTAATGAAAACAACCAATGGCGTGCAAAATATTCTACTCATACATGTAATTTGTTATCTCCCAATTCCGAACCGATTCAAATATTCTTGACCGGCCCAGCTGGTTGCAGAAAAATGTTTATAATTCGCCTCTTGAAGGAAATATACAACTGCTTCAGGAATACGGACGGGTACTACGATGCCTACATTAAACATGCTTCAAATAGTAAGGCTGAAGCGCATGTAATGTAATGATCTTGGATGTGCTCAGAGTTGGTTTATGCCAGCTCTGAGCACATCCAAGATTGCCCTCAAGATATCCATTTCTCTGGTTACCAAAAAGTTTCTGCCATGGGTGGCAATGGTTAGTGCAAAAGCCACCTAAGTGGTATGCTCCGAATCATAAACGTTTTTATGCAACCAGCTGGTTTATGCCAGCTCTGAGCACATCCACGATCATCTCCCATGATCCTTTGCATGATCTCCTTTCTCAACTCCTTTCTTTTTGCCTTTCCCACATTTTTTCCACAACCAGCTGGTTCATGCCAGCTCTGAGCACATCCAAGATCACTTCCCATGATCCTTTCCTTTAAATGCTTTACTTTACTTTAAATTTTTCAAGATATCCATTTCTCCTGTTACCAAAAAAGTTTTTGTCATGGGTGGCAACGGTTAGCCTAAAGCCACCTACGTGGTATATGGCTTTAGGCTAAGCTTGGTATGTGGTTTAGGTATGTGGCCCCAAATCATAAATGGTTTTCTGCAAGCTGGTTTATGCCAGCTCTGAGCACATCCAAGATCACCTCCCATGATCCTTCGTGCAATCTCCTCTCCAGACTCCGTTTTTCTTTGTTATGAAATGGAGTCAAATGACATCATTTCCGCATCGCAAAATCGTGACAAATTGATTTTACTACTGTCTGAAATTTAGTACGCACCACCAAAGATGTTTACACGTCAAAAACAACTGAAGTTTTAAAAGGGCTTATAGAAGATGACTTCAGAAAGGAAATCATCTTCTGTAAGTTAGTTTCTGTGCTTGGAACATTTCGAAGTGTGTGTGTGTGAAAGTTAGTTAGTTATTTGGTTTTTTTTTTTTTTTAGGAGCATTAGCAACTAAGGCCATATTGCTCCGGGATATGCGGTGGTCATTCCCTGACCTTTCCGCTTCCTCCGTATTTGGTGGTGACGGGCTCGAACCCCGGTCTAATCAAGAAGCATGTGCTACGCACTGCTACTCCTTCCCACCTGGCTACGGAGGTGCCCAGTGTGTGAAAGCCCAAGGAAATTATTTTGAAGAGGATAACTTGTAAGGTATGAAATATTTCATTATATTTATTTTATTACAAGTCTCATTATTTAATAGCCACACCTTGTGCAGGCCAGCTGCCACAGCAGGTAACATCATGGTCCTATGTGCCATGGTCCCAAGCATTAGTGCCATGATGCAAGGAAGCAAAGCTTACCCAGCATCAGCTAACCAAAAAATACAAAAATATTTCATTTCCCTATTACTTTCAATTATTTGTCCAAACTAACCACTTCCAAAACATTGGGTGGAAGTTTATTACAACAATTGATTACCCTTTAGCTGAATGTGAATTTCTGCACATCCATTCTACAAACATCCTTTTTAATTTATGTCCCACATGTGTTTTATCTCAGAGAGGGTAATACCATCAGAATTTAGTTTACTTATCCCTTTTAAAGCCTTGTACAATTCAATTAGGTTGCTATGAAGCTGCCTAGAGACTGCAATTTACAGAACTCATATTTCTTGTTAAGAATATCCTTTTGTGTTCCAAATCAATCTTGTTCTTCTTCTTCGCTGCATCCTTTTTAACAGATCTATATCCTTCCTAAAATGAGGCTAAACCTGTATGCAGTATTTCCAATCTGGCCTAACCTTTTCCTTCTGAGATTGATTATTCCTTTGTGATAGAATCTTTTGATTCCATCACAATGGAATAATCATGGTTGATGTTCCATCAAAATGGAACAATGGATTGATTATTCCATTGTGATGGAATAACCAACTCTTTTTCCCTGCTGGCAAAATTCCTGTATATCACTGTTGTTGTTGTTGTTGTTATTTGGTTTTTAGGAGCATTAGCAACTAAGGCCATATTGCTCCGGGTATATGCGGTGGTCATTCCCTGACCTTTCCGCATCCTCCGTATTTGGTGTATATCACTGACAGAATGGGCTGTTGTAGCAGCTTTCTTGAAATGCAAAAAGAATTTCATGTCACTGTAAAATTACCCCTACGTCTTTTATCCAGTCCACTAATCTGAGTTTGTTACCACCCAAATGGTAAATTATTTTGGGATTACTGCTACCCAAATGCAGTACCTTGCATTTATCACTGTTAAAATTCAATGTCCATTTTCTGGTGGACCATAAAATGGCAACTGAGTTTTAACTAGACCTTTAAGTAGCATACCCTGATTATTCTCATTTAATCACTGTACCTACCTTATTATCATCAGCAAACTTGAAATATCTGTAATCAATATCATTTATAAATATTAAAAAGTAAGGCCTAACATCAACCCCTCTACAACCACACTCACCACATCAGTCTGTGAAAAGCTGTGGCCATTTATAACCACTTTGTCTACTACCACTTAATCATCCCTTTTTCCATAATGACTTGCTCCATTTATACATATGGTACAGTAGCAAAGGCTTCACTGAAATCTAAGTATATGGTCTCAAACTTACTCTTTGCTTCCAGTTCTTTGTAACAACTTCATAGTAGCTAATCAGATTGGTGTGGAATGATTTTGCTTTAACAAATCCATGCTGGATTGCTTTAAGGCACTGCTTCGATTATGATCTTGCACTACTTCTTTATCTATTGATTCCATTGTTTTTTCTGAGGTTAAACTCACAGGCCTATAATTATACACTCACCCTCATGAATAGAAGATATATCTGCACATTTCCAATTCATAAATACCTCTTCTGAGTCTAAGGATGATCTCATTATGGCAAAAATGAGATTATGATGGCTAGAGGTTTTAATTACCTCTTGCACAGCCTCTTAATAAAATTGAATAGATTCCATCAGTTCTAGGTGCATTGTTCACTTTTAGCTGCAACAATTTCTCTTCCACCTTATTTTCTGTTATTATAAAATCATAATAACATAGAAAGACTTCTGCTAGCCCCATCTCTAAGAACTTCTTTGACAGCAAATAATGCAAAAATAATACAAACTGTCAAATTTGCATTACTGTACAACATTCACACTGTGATTAAATATATAAAAGCCAAAGCATTATACACATGACATATTTTTGGTTATATTCAGAACTTCTCAGTCACCCTTCGTATAAAATCTCATAAACATTATATTATTAAATAAAATGAATGTCTAATGAATGGAGGAGAGAGTACTAATAATTCTAGACTTAAAAGTATAATAGCACAACATTTGTTGTTGTTGGTACTGACTCTATCCAGTTTATTTAACAATACAGTGTTTGTAGGAAGTTTATATGTAAATAATGGAAATGTCAGAAAGCAGTCAGAAAAGTAAAGCTATAACTCTTAAGAGTCGTTGTCATCCCAGTGTCAAAATATGGTGTATGTTATTAAACAATCCTTACAAAGTTTAAAATGATTACTTCCTCAATTGATTCAGTAATAACCCATATTAGGTACATAAATTTCAATAAAACTTATGTAGATGTGTTTTACTGAAATTTATGCCAAAGTTATTTAAAAAGATGTTTCCATTCACAAGCAATACTCCATTTCATTACTGAAATAAATCATCAGTCCTTGAACTCATATATTGACTATACCTTGTAATAAATGCTTTACAGAAAATTCACCTTTTCTGGCAGGACATTGGTAGACATAAAACACTTGTCACTTCCTCTCTGTTTAAAAAAAAAAAAAAAAATTTTAATTAAATCTTCTAATTATTTGTTTATTTAAATAAAATATGCAATATTAAGCAGACAAAAAGTAATTTGATAATATATAAAATTTAAAATCCTTAATCTTTAAATCTGTCTAGTCTTATATAGAATGATGACCTTTATTGCAATCATTTGGGACACCGCTTAATTAATAACAAAATAACCAAAGAAACAAGAATGCAGCTGTTCAACGTTGTTTATTGATGTAGACTGGAAATGTGTACATAAAAAAGGTGGTGGAAGTGGACAGAAAGAAAAAATTAAAATCACACAATATAAAATAATTTAATTTGACCATCCACTATTACTTTGAGAAAGTTGTCAATAAAAATGGAACTGTCATGATACTGCTGGAAATTCAAACAAACCATTAAAAACAAAAAGGATATATTAAAATGAAGATTTATAAAAGGGTTAATGCTCTACTGTAAAACAGTTAGACCGTCAGGCATACAGATAGAGTAATGATACCGACAACCATATGAATTGTATGAGGCAACAGCAGTAACTAGCCATGCTGTGTGTCAGAGTTAAAGAAAAATTCAGGATGTTACGTAATCACCTCCGCTACACATGTGTAAACCATGTAAATAAACATTGTTTTTTCTATGTCTTAGTATACATCTGATCAGGACTTCGTGTATGGCGCCTCCGTAGCCAGGTGGGAAGGAGCAGCAGTGCGTAGCACACACTTCTCGATTAGACCAGGGTTTGAGCCCGTCACCACCAAATACGTAGGATGCAGAAAGGTCAGGGAATGACCACCGCATACCCCAGAGCAATATGGCCTTAGTTGCTAATGCTCCTAAAAACCAAATAACAAACAGACATCAGGACTTCATAAAACTGATAACATTAAACGAATGATAACATTATCCATGTCAAAATAAGCAGCATGAGCTGTAATAGCAAAGCCATATAATTAGAATAAATACTAATAGTTACTACATTTCTAAGCTTTAAATTCTTAAGATTTCCTCTTTGTACTAAATGCTATATGGGAAAAGCTCAGGGGGTTTGGGTTTGGGTTTTGGTTTTATTGGCGCATTAGCTACTAAGGCTATAATGCACCAAGACCAGGTCATTTGTAAAAAATTTTAAACTTTCAGTGACCTAATTAGTTAGGTCACTATGTCAAAAGGTATAGCAAATATATAAAAGAAAAATGTAAAAATTTTATATACGAGTAAAAATATTTATTGATTTTAAAAAGTTAAAAACAGCAGACACATTGACATTGTCAGATAAAATCTGACTGAGTGTATATGGCTCAGTCAGATGGTTAAAAGCAGTAAAACGGATATTGCTAAAATCTGGACATTCAATTAAAATGTGATGAATAGATAAAATGGTGCCACAGTTCTTGCACATAGGACAGTCATCTGCCCTCAGCAGAAAAGAATGTGTAAGATGACTGTGTCCTATTCAGAGGCGAGCTAGAACAACTTCCTCCTTATGATTGCTGCGCAGACTGGACTGCCACGGTTCAATTACAGGCTTTATATGATATAATTTATTCGCAGTCTGTCTATTACACGAATCCTGCCATTGGGAATGTATCTTTTGATGTATTATTTGCCTGTAGTCTGTATAGGGGACTAACAGGCAACGGTTATTATTGGGAATTGCTGATTTGGCTGCGGCGTCAGCCAAATCATTTCCCCTAATCCCAATGTGGCTGGGAATCCAGCAGAAGCGGATGTCATATTCGCGTTCATGGAGAACGTGAATCTTCTGCTGAATGCTAGACAGAACTGGATGAGGATTATATCCCACAGATATTAAAGCCTGTAACATGCTAAGAGAGTCGGAATATAAAATGAACCGTTGGTATTGGCATTTACTAATATGATCCAAGGCTAACTGTACAGCGTGCAGCTCTGCAGTAAATATGCTGCATTCATAGGGAATCTGCTCTGATATAGTGCTGTCTGTAAAGACAGCAGCAGATCCCACATATGATTCTGACTTCGAACCGTCTGTGTAGACTGGCGCGAAGTCGGAATGTTCAGTTCGGTGTGCTGAATGAAGCTGCAGGTAGACACATGATGGAGTGTCCGACTTTCCCCAGTTTCTAAGCGACAAGTCGCATGCCGGGACACGAGCATGCCAGGGTGGAAAGGGTTGCTTTGATGTTTGGGCAACCTTGTCTACCTTGATATTAAGTTCATTGAGTAGCTCTTGGAGACAAATACCAAAAGGACGATTGGCAGTCTTACAGGTATTGTACAAGTTTTCCCATCGTGGCTCAAAAACGAAGGGCCACGTAGGATGGTCTGGCAGGGATTTCAGTTTTAAAGCGTACTTTAAAGACAACTGCTTACATCGAAACGATAACGGTGGTTCGTTTGCTTCGACGTATAAGCTCTGGACAGGAGATGTTCGAAATGCTCCAGTAGCGATACGTAGAGCCTGATGATGGACAGGGTCCAGCCATCGAAGGGCACTGTATCTGGCTGAAGAATATACTTGGGACCCATAATCTAATCTGGATCGCACAAGTGCACGGTAAAGCCGTAGAAGGGTGCATCGGTCTGCACCCCAAGATAAAGAGGAGAGCGAGCGGAGCATATTAAGACCTCTTGTGCACTTTGTGCGGAGTTGACGAATATGATCCAAAAATGTCAGTTTTTTATCGAATATGAGTCCCAAGAATTTTGTGTTCGCCGCTACTGGAATAGCATTTTGTCCGAGCCTTAATTCAGGTTCAGGATGAAGATTACGCTTGCGACAAAAGTGTACGCAAGTGGTCTTCTCCGGTGAGAACCTGAAGCCATTAGCAAGTGCCCAAGAATTCAGACTATCAATGGCTTTCTGCAGTTGTCTTTCAATAACCCTCATGTTGCATGACTGGCAAAAAATGCTAAAGTCATCAACATAGAGGGCACTGTTTACAGTTGGAGGAAGTTGTTCTGTGATGGAATTTATTTTGATGGCAAAAAGCGTGACACTTAATACTGATCCTTGTGGTACTCCCTCCTCTTGGCTAAAGGAGCGAGAGAGTGAGGATCCCACACGAACTTGGAACGATCGTTTGGCTAAAAAGTTTTGAATAAAAAAGGAGAGATGCCCTCTAAGGCCTAGGCTATGTAAATCTTTTAAAATGCCAAATCTCCAAGTTGTGTCATACGCTTTTTCCATGTCAAAGAACACCGACACCAAGTGTTCGCGTTTTAGGAAAGCATCCCGAATGGATGCTTCCAATCTGATAAGATGGTCCAAAGTGGACCGGTTCCTTCGGAAGCCGCACTGGATGTTGGAGAGAAGGTCATTTGTTTCTAGATACCATATTAAACGAGAATTAACCATTCTCTCCAGGATTTTGCACAGACAGCTAGTCAGAGCAATAGGATGATAATTGGTGGTGACTTTTGGATCCTTTCCTGGCTTAGGAAAGGCAAGAACGATTGCCTTTCGCCAGGAGTCCGGAAACTGCCCTTCAGTAAAGATTCTGTTATACAGAAGGAGCAGACAATCCATAGATTTTGGTGAAAGATGTTTAATCATTTCATAATGGATGCCATCTGGTCCAACGGCACTTGCTTTGGAAAGAGCGAGGGCTCTTTCCAGTTCCTGAATAGTGAAATCCCCGTTGTAGGGATAAATGCTCTTACATTTAAAGTTAAGTGCCTGTTTTTCGATTTTATATTTCAGGACCAGGAACTCTGGGGAATACGAAAATGTTGCAGAGATGTTAGAGAATGTTTCCCCAAGAGAATTGGCTATTGCAGTTGGATCTGCAATAGTGCATCCATTATAATCTGGGATTGAAGAAGGGTGGGATGTATATTTTCCCTTCATTTTCCGGATTTTATCCCAGACTACCTTAGAGTTGGTAGACTGGTTAATAGATGATGTAAAACGGATCCACAATTCCTTTTGACTCTGACGGCGGATATATCGTGCTTTGGCTCGTGCACGTTTAAAGGCTATAAGGTTGGTCGTGGTAGGATAGCGGCGGAATATCCCCCACGCTTTGTTTTTCGCTTGGTGGTATTCACAATGCTGTGCATTGTGAATACCACCAAGGTTTAGGAAATGGTGGAAACCGGGCAGATGTTTTTGGAACAGCATTCGCAGCTGCTTGGACAGTATTTTCTGTGATGTACTTAACTGCATCATTGATAGGCTCTTGACTGACTGTGCTAAGATCAAAATTTGCCTGATGTTGGAAGGCAGTCCAGTCAGCCTGATCAATCTTCCACCGTGGTAACCTGAAGGGAAGACATGGTCTCCCGCTGCGTAACGAGGTTATCACAGGGAAGTGATCACTTCCGTATGGATTCTCCTCCACTTTCCAAGTGAGTGAAGGGGAGCAGACAGAGAGATCAATGGCAGAAAAAGTACGGGTAGGCATGTAGAAGAAGGTGTTTGTTCCAGTATTTAGAAGGGAAAGATCATTGTCATTGAGCATAAGCTCTATGACTCTTCCCCTTCCGTTGATGTTAGCACTACCCCACAGGGTGTTATGTCCGTTAAAATCCCCGAGAAGTAAGAAAGGGGGAGGCAGCTGCGTTAGAAGATCATCAAGGTCTGCCTGGGAGATGTCAGTCCCAGGTGGCAAATAAATGGAGCACACAGTTAATAAAAATCCCACTGAAAGGCGAATTGCAACAGCCTCTATGCTGGTTGTAATTAGCAAGGGCTGCACTAGGGTCTGGTTACCCACAAGGATAGCCACTCCCCCATGTACAGAGCCATCCGCAATTCTATCCTTTCGAAAAACTGTGATGTTGTGCATGGTGGGATCATCATTTGCCTTTAGATATGTCTCCTGCAAGCAAAAGCAAACTGACTCGTGCTTTTGCAGGAGGGCCTTGATGTCATCAATATTTCGCCGGAATCCACGACAATTCCATTGTAGGAATTTAGCCATTATTTTGGCTAAATCAGGCGGCTTCCGAGGTGCTGAGGGCTTACTTTTATCAGTCTTGGATTTATCTTTTTTGGGGAAGAATGGACGCTGTCCCGTGTCCATTTCCTCCTCCGCAAAGAGTTCCAAGACTGAATCTTCGGGTACCTCCTTCTGCTCGACATCCATCTTTTCTTGGGTACTAGGGGGGACTTCCCCTTTCTTATTCTTTTCTTTCATAATTCGTTTGTTATTTGTGGAGCATTAGGAGGTACCGATATAGGAGTGGCAGCTGATTGGTCCTTTTGTGCAGGTTTTTGAGAACTTAAGAGACACCGTGCGATGGGAGTGAAAGACTCCTTTGGAGGAATGGTCATGTCCGTCTGAGTTCTGACGGAACATCTCCCTGCTACCTTCTGGGCGTAGGTAGGTTTGTTGATATTCAGGGGTTTGACCGATTTCCTTCCCTCCTGGTATGATATATTTAGCTCTGCCTTCAGCCGTTGAATTTCTTTTTCTTCTTTCCACCTCTGGCATGCTCGTGAATAGGCCGGGTGTTCGCCTTCACAGTTAATACAGGTGGGTTTTGCGGCTGAACATGCTGTTGTTTCATGGTCCTTTGCACCGCAACGAGCGCATGCAAGGACTCCACGGCAGGCCATTTGAGAATGTCCATACTTCTGGCATTTAAAACACCGTAAAGGGTTTGGAACGTATGGACGCACTGAACAGTTGATGTATCCAGCTTTAATCTCATCAGGAGGTTTAGGAGAGTTAAAAGTCAGGATAACGCTCCTGGTTTTAACAATTTTTCCATCCCTTCGCGCAGTAATTCTCTTGACGGCAGTAACTCCTTGTGGTTTCAATTCTAAGCAGATTTCCTCCTCGGTTACGTCGAGAAGGTCCCATTCTGAAATGACACCTCTCGATGAATTGAGTGTTCTGTGTGGTGTCACTGTTATGGGTATTCCTCCGATTGATGTTGCACGGAGTAGCTGCTCAGACTGCCTGTCAGTTTTGGTTTCAATTAAGAGGTCTCCAGAACGGAGCCTCTTAACTGATTTGGGTGACCCTGCTAACCCATCTAACCCTTTCTGTATGAAGAAGGGTGACATTTTGCCAATCGGTTTTTCGGTGGTAGAGTGTATAATTAAAAATCTTGGGACAGGCCCTGATGATGTTTCAGTTCGCTGCCTCTTTGTAGCAATAATGCTATCTGCCTCTAAATCTGTATTTTCAGATAGGGACCGGGTTGGGGCCCCTGAAGGAATATGTTTATCAGGATTCATGAAGATTTTTAAATTGTTCAGTGCCCGGGCTCCCCACCCACCACGGAGCCCAAAGGGACGCCCACTACCCGGCATGCAATAAATGCGCTCGGGAGTGAAACGCCAGGGCTACCCAGACACTATACCCACACCGCCGCCAGCCTGAATCCTGTCCCTCGGACCATGAGGGTAGGGGCGTGGCATTGACACGGTTGACCCTCGCAGGCGAGCCTACTAGCCGATTGATCCTAGCCGGGCCTTCCAGGACCACCCGTCTTGTCGAAGCAGGGGCCAAAGTGGTGTATTGAAGCTGGGCCCCTCAACCACCAGAATCCCCCTTTCCGAATTTCCACGGGTCGCAGCGCACAGCAAACACAACGGATTCCATTGATGTAAGCCTGGAACCTGGGCTGTGGGCGTTGGATCCCAGTGACGCTAGTCTTGAAGTCCAGCAGCATCACTGGGAGGTCCCCTCACCACATACAGGTGCCCACGTCGAGGGGGGGAAAAGCTCAGGCTTGTAATACAAACTTACTAGCATTTGGTTGTAATAATAATGACAGAAGACTTACTTCAGCGAAAGTACAAAACTCAGTGCAGCATTCCTTAGTGCAAGCAACACAAGAAGCATTCACGTGCAAAATGTAAAGGTCAAAGTGTAAATGTCTACACAAAGTTACGGCAACAAACCGCATACAGCATGATCCTGCAATTGATGAAACTATGATGATGTTGTTATTTGGTTTTTAGGAGCATTAGCAACTAAGGCCATATTGCTCAGGGGATATGCGGTGGTCATTCCCTGACCTTTCCGCATCCCCAATTTTTGGTGGTCATGGGCTCGAACCCCGGTCTAATCAAAAAGCGTGTGCTACACACTACTGCTCCTATGATGATGAGTCATTATGCTTTGTGGTAACTTACTGAGCAGCATATATATGAATTACACATGTTGAAGCACCCTGATGAAAGCCAATTGGAAATTGGCTTTCATCAGGGTGTTACTCTACATTTAGATTAACACGTGTTCATGGACATGAAGAGTTCACAACCAGATTACCTCTTTTTTACTAAGAAAGAGGATAAAATATAATAAAAATCCATGAACTGTGATGGAGGGGACAGGCAAAACTATGCAGAAAATTATCACTATAGCAGCTGAAATATACTTGTGTACTAATCTGTCATGTGCCAGTAAAATGCAATCTGAATAAGAATAAAGATGCTACTCATTTGAATATATTTCCATTTATTCAGCAAAATACAGTCGGTCCTCGTATAACACGTGTTTGCATTACACGAATTCGATCATACACGATTTATAAATAGGGGAACGTTATCTTATATAACACGAACCGAATTCGCTTATACACGATTCGCCTTTGTGTTTACAAGAAATGGCAGTCGAATGCAGAATCACCCCAACTGAACGCAACACGATAGGAACGAAGAAGATTCTGAAAATGTATTTATGTGTTTTATATCAGTGAAAGGGAAACACATTTCACCATAATAACGTAAAAACCAACACAATTCCAGCTATCGATATAATCGCAAATGCAATTAGATGGAGTTTACTACCAGTTTATAACAGATTCCACTAGCAGAAACGCAAGTGGAAATTGTTTTTATTGTTTTATGGTAGTAACCCCCAGAAATGTGCTTTAATAAAATGTGAGGTGTTAATAGTGTATCTCGGCCTTTATGGTGTTGTTTATTCAGTTGCTACACGCGCGCAGCTTTGTTTATGTGTATCAAGCGTGCCGCCTCGTTTGTAATTGTGCTTTATTCCCTAAAAATTAGTAAAATATTTAAAAGGTGTGAAAAGGAAGCGTCCTGGCAAAGACACTGCAGATTCAGAGAGAGAAGAAAAAAAGAAGCAATATCGATAAACAGAGGCGGACTGGGTCAAAAATTCTTACCCGGGAAAATTTGTAGTGGCCTCATACTACGGTTTATGGCCAAAATCACACCAGCCTCCGGCCCACCGTGGTTTCCCCCGTAAGGCTTATGGCCAGTCCGCTTCTGTCGATAGAGAAAAAATATGAAATTGTGAAACGCTTTGAGCGAAATGAAAGACCATGTGATATTGCACGTGCTACAGACCTAAATGAGGCAACGCCGAGAATTAGAAAGAACGCTGAGAAAATAAAAACAACTTTCATAGCGGGAACAACTCAAAGTGTAATTAAAATCCATTAGATTAAGACACAAAGAATTGGAAGAGATGGAACGACTGTCATCTCTTTGGATAGAAAATCAGACAAAAAGCAAGTTTGCTTACGATAGAAGCAAAAGCATTAGCAATATTTTATTACGATTTACGTATTATAATTTATACAGTACTTACGTATTATAAAATACGTAAGTATTTTATTAAGACTATTTTATTTAATATAATAATTTTTTTACGAATAAAATACGTATTTTATCCGTAAAAAATACTTTTTTAGTATTAAAAAATACTAAAAATACTTTATTATAATATAATATTATTTTTATTACGTATTTTAATTGTTATAAAATACTTACGTATTTTATAACGATTAAAATTACCCGATTATTTATTGTGTTTGGTAATGTTTTGGTTCCAAATGTGCGTTCAATCTTGGGTGGTCGGCACCTAACCCTACTTTTCCCATAGGGCCTGTTGTTTATATTGCACGATTTTGCATTGCACGAGAGTTTCTAGGAACGCAACTATCGTGCTATACGAGGACAGGCTGTATGTGCATCCACAAGATAATTAATACAAGCTATAACTTATTAAGAAAATTATCATAATTATATATCAATTACGACCACCATTAAAAAAACTTCCAGTTATAAATGTTAAAAAATAAGTGTCAAACTAAATTATGTCAGCAAATGTTAAAAAAGGAACGAGCTAAACTGAGACCTATCTTTCCTTCCTTTATATATGGAGGCCAACAGAATAAAAATTGTCCTAATTCAAACTCAGTCTTAATAATTGAGAAAGAAAAAAAAAAAAAAAAAAAAAAAATCATCAAGAGGCTACTCCGTTATTTGTTTAAAATAAAGATACTATAACAATCTGTTTCAAATTTGTTCTCTCCACAGTAGGTGGCTTCAATTAGCAGTTCTACGTGATTGGCATACAATATTGTGATATAACAGTTTTTAAATTCTGTACAGTGGGACCAACTGATGTTTGCAACAAAAATTCTAATGGGAAACATTCCAGGATCTTGGAAGATACTACACTTTTTGTTCCAACTAAGAAATACTGTCTAGGTTTAGGCTCAATTGGATGTCAAATGAACTAATGAGACTCATGGCAGAGATGAAAAATGCATGGATTGTATATAAATTATCAGGCAACACAGAAGCCTAGGGTAGATATAAGCTATTATAATCAAGTCACAAAGGAGGTTAGGCAAGTGAAGGCAGATTACAAGTAATCTTTGGTAAAGGATGCAAAAAGTTCTTTACTTATATAAACTCTAAAAGGAAGAAGATGAATCAGATTGGTCCACTTGATATCGATGATTTGACTGTAGGTGATCATTCTCAGATAGCTGCCAAACTATGTCGAAGTTTCCAAATGATACAAAGGTTGGCAGGGTTGTTAATGACAGTAATGGCAGTGTGCTACTGCAACAGGATCTAGATAATTTGAGCAGATGGGCTAAGAAGTGGCAACTGAAGTTTAACCTTGACAAATACAAAGTACTGCATATGGGTAGAAGTAACCCCAGAGAAACGTACCAACTGTGTGGTACTACACTTAAGGTGGTAGAAAATGAAAAAGACCTGGGAGTAATTGTGCAGGCAGATATGGTTTTCTGAGCAATGCAGACAGGCTGCCAGGGCAGGTCACGGGGTTTTGTCAATGATATATAGGAATTTTGCTAGCAGGGAAAAGGAGGTGATTGTCCCTCTGTATAAGGCAATGGTCAGGCCACGCCTTGAGTACTGCGTACAGGTCTGGAAGTCTCATTTTAGGAAGGATGTAGATTTACTTGAACGTGTACAGAGAAGGGCAATAAGATTGGTGAGGGGAATGAAGGGATCCTCTTACCAAGAGAGGCTTAAGTTCTGCAAATTGCAGTGGCTGGAGACTAGGCACCTGCGCGGTGATCTGATTGAGGTATATAAGGCGTTGAATGGGTTGAGCACGCTGAATTCTGATGGGATCCTTCCACTTGTTCAGATTACGAACCTAAGGGGGCATAAATTCAAATTAAGAAAAGACAGATGTAGAATAGATGTGCGGAAATTTGCCTTTAGCCAGAGGGTGGTTAATTGCTGGAACAAACTTCCATCTGTCGTTGTGGAAGTTGACAGGTTGAATAAATTTAAGGAGGAACTGGACAGGCATTTGGAGGGAATGATTTTTTTTTTTTTTTTTTTGGCTGATGCTGCATAAGCTCACACACATGCTTTCTTGCATTACATGCCACCACTACTACTACTACTACTACTACATGAATATTTTGCATCTACATTCACACATGAGGAATTATAAAGGAGCAGAATGCCAGAAGTTTATCAAAATGTAACAGTTTGCTTAATGATTTTCTAATAACTGAGAGCAAAGTGGAGGAGAAATTGTTGTAGTTAAACATGAAAAAGGCACCAGGGGTGGAATGGGATCTATGCAGTTATACTGAAGGAGATGGAAAAGGTAGTAAGCAAACCCATAGCCATAATTATGAGAGCATCGTTAGACTCAGGAGAAGTCCCTACGGACTAGAGATGTGCAACTTTATCGCCAATTCACAAAGGGGAGGGATCCAAGGGTGACACGAGTAATTACACACCAGTAAGTTTAAGTTCTGTTCCAGGGAAAATAATGGAGTCACTGGTTAAAGATGCATTGCAGGATCATCTAGACAAAGCTGCAGTAATAATTCATACACAGCATGGGTCTGTTAAGGGAAAGTCTTGTCTGACAAATCTGATTGAACACTAAGAAGTAGTTACAAAAGAACGGGATGCAAAAAAATAATTTTGATATCATATACTTGGATTTCAGGAAAGCTTTTGACACTGATGCACATAGAAGACTACTGTTATTTGTTATTTGGTTTTTAGGAGCATTAGCAACTAAGACCATATTGTTCCGGGGATATGCGGTGGTCATTCCTGACCTTTCCACATCCTCAGTATTTGGTGGATCACGGGCTCGAACCCCGGTCTAATCAAGAAACGTGTGCTACACACTGCTGCTTCTGCCCACGTGGCTACGGAGGCAGCCCCCAAGAAGACTACTGTACAAATTGTAGTATGGTATTAAGGGCAAGTTGCTGCTATAGATAAAGGGATGGTTGAGTGGGAGAAGACAGAGTGCTAATCAATGGACACTGCTCTTCATGGACTAATGTTATTAGTGGAGCACCCCAGGGTTCAGTGTTGGACCCATTGTTGTTTTCTATATTTATCAATGATATGATTAAGGTATATCAGACAATGTCCAAGTTTGCAGACAATACAAAAGTTGGCAAAGTTGTTAATGACAGTAATGACAATACACTACTGCAACAGGATCTAAAAAAGTTGGGCAGATGGGCTGAAAAGTGGCAACTGAAGTTTAACAATGACAAATGCAAAGTCGCATATGGGTAGCAGTAACCCCCAGAGTAAAGTACCAACTGTGTGGTAGTACACTCAGGATAGTGGAGAATGAAAACACCTTGAGGTAATTGTGCAGTCAGATATGAAGTTTTCAGAGCAATGTAGACAGGCTGCCTGATCAGCTCATGGGGTCTTGTCAATGATATATAGGAACTTTGCTAGCAGAGATAAGGAGATGATTATCCCTTTCTATAAAGCAATGGTCAGGGCCACACCTTGAGTACTGCATACAGCTCTGGTGGCCTCATTTTAGGAAGAATATAGAGCTGCTGGAACGAGTACAGAGAATGGCAACAAGATTGGTGAGGGGAACAAAGGAGTGCTCTTACCAAGAAAGGCTTAAGTTCTGCAAATTGTGGCATCTGGAGACTAGGCACCTGTGAGGTGATCTGATAGAGGTGTATAAAGCCTTGAATGGTTTGAGCAAGCTCAATGCTGATGGGATTCTTTCTCTTGCTCAGATTATGCACCTGAAGGGGATAAATTCAAATTGAGGAATATTTGTAGAACAGATATGTGGAATCTTGTCTTTAGCAAGATTGAGGAATATTTGTAGAACAGATATGTGGAATCTTGCCTTTAGCAGGCAGGTGGTTAATTAGTGGAACAAACTTCCTTCCATCGGTCGTTGTGGAAGTTGATAGCTTAAATAAATTCAAGGAAGAACTGGACAAACATTTAGAACCAACAACAGAGATGGACAGATGAAATTCATGAGTTTGTGGGTAGTAAATGGATGGCCATTGCGCAAAACAGAAGGAATTGGAAAGTTGCTGGAGAGGCCTTCATCCTGCAGTGGATTGAAAATGGCTGATGATAATGAGTGGGATCATTATCTTGGTCAAATAAAATACCTTTTTTCAGAATTCCTTTTCTTTTAGGCTTCATGGCTAAAACAATTTAGAAAAATAAAGCAGAATAAAAAATAACTGCTCACAGAGCTTATAAATTTAGATAAAATGTTTTTCAATTGTTTACAACAAAAAATAAACTTAATCAATTCCAAAGAGGGAAGAAAAGCGAGATAGCTACACATTTCACTCAAGTCTTTCTGCCCTTCCTACGAAACAAAATTGGGAACATATCTGAGATAATGCTTATGTGTTTGCTGCTTATTTGAGAACTAGACCTAGAGGAATGGGGACCTAATGCCACTCACCTTGGCTGTAATAAACCTAAGAATAGCTGTTGTGTTCATCCAAAAGTAGTGGCCTGTGGGGGGGGGGGGGTACTTGTGTGGCATCAGGCAGACCCATAGGAAAATTTGTCTGTTAGTATTTTGATTGGCTTGGGTTGGTAGCCATAGACCTAACAGCAATCCTTTCTTATCATTATGATCGTATAAAAAAGAATACCATGCTACTCAACTATCTGGCAGTTAACTGTTCTCTATGGTGGCTTAGTTGGCATAATACCTCTCTATTTGCCACTCAGTTGGAAAGACTGGATCTGATTTCATCTATGGCTGCAAACCTTCTATAGTCCACTTCAAACAAGACTGCAGTTAGTTGATCTCATGCTTAGGAAGTATGAATATTTATCCAGGAGGTATTCCAGAAATACCAGCCTGCACAGCATGCAAATTAGCCTGTTAGCACAGTCTTCTACAGCCAAAATATATTGAGGGGCATACTAAATGGGGAGGGTTTCAAGTTTCTCCTGCAGTTCCAGTTAATTTTGCTGCCTGTGCTAGGTTAATGCCTAGCACAGGCAACAACTTGTAAATGAGCCACACATGAATTCCTTATGTGAGGGCAAGTCAAATAAAAAAATGAGATTGACTAAATTTATATTATGCACCACCATTATTATATTACGAGTGTAAATTTAGAGATTTTTACTAATGCTTCTATCGAACAATAGTAATCACTTATACACAGAGAGAGATATGCAGCAGCAAAGACAACAATATGGCATTCATAGTGACTGATGCATCCAAAATAGTGCTACACAATATAATTTAATTCCTTGCAGCCGAGGTATCTCACCACCCTCATATATGTATCTGGCTGATATTTTAAAGTAAAAAGATAATAAATATAGTAGTATATTAACTGACTGATAATATAAACATTATCAGTCAGTACTACTCTTCTCTTTTTCTATTAAAATACTTAAGTTTTCAGCACATTATAAGATTCAGCACACGTTTTTTTCCACCATTTTATGCTTTATGCAGAAATGACAGACTTGATATTCACTCAAACAACAAAAATCAAAATTAAATACCAAATACACCTGACTTAACAATTAACACAACTGTAGAATACTTCTATCATAACAAGTGCAATATAATGTGTAATCATAGTTATACTAATTATAGTATCTGATTACACAGCACCGATATGCTTTATGCTATCAATTTTACATATTTTTTTAAAATATCAAAAATACTTACCTTTCCAGTTCACCATACTCTAATATGCCAGCAAATGATATAAAAAATTTCATTTTCTGTTCACCATCTTCATTCACATCCCATTTTGCTATCGTAAAAAATAAAAAAAATATTTATTATATGAGGACACTTTCAAGCAAACACATATAATACAGTAATCTAAAATAGAGTAAACCTGTAGTTCAATATTAGCAAAATAGCCATGATTTTCTCATTTCTGCATAAGTTTGAATAGGTACAGCATGCATACGATGCTCACTATGAACTATTCTCACTTTTTTTTTTTTTTTTTTGTCCTCGCTTTTTCCTATTATATACGAGGTCAGCGTTTTTATTGTTTTGGCATGAAATTTTTGTAGCCAAACCCCGATCTAATCAAGAAGCGTATGCTACGCACTACTACTCCTGCCCACCTGGCTACGGAGGCGCCTTGAACTATTCTCACTAACTATTTAAATTACACAGAAGTGAAATTTACAACATACGGTAAAATAACTGTTACAGAAGGAGAATAAATGTAGCCTAGTTAGCAATAAGCTGTAAGCATATTGTTGTTAAAACATTCACATCAATTTATCAGTACTTATGTTTCTTTTTCTTTTTGAAAGTATGTAAGTACAGTTAGTTCTGGTATAACGCACATTTCAGCAACGTGAATTTGCTCCAATACAACTGATATATTAGGGAACAATGTGAGTATAACAAGATTTTCGCATTGGCTCATGCGTGATTTCGTCTGCAAGTAACACCAGGTGAACGCAAAACCCAGTAACAAGCTGAACGTATTATTGTGAAATGTGTTTCCCTTTCCGTGAAACCTTCAATCATATAAAAAGCATAAATAAATTTTCAGAATCTTCTCTTCCTTCCTTTTTTAAGCTTCATAAACTTGTTACTCTGTATCTCACTTGTGCATGCCGTGTTCATCGTTATTGATTGCTTATCTTTTTTACTGTTTTAAATTTTACAATCCAAAAAAAAAATGTCATTGAACAGAAATAGCAATTAGTATGCATATATTACTGTATTAATTAATGCTATGAACGTAAGCATACATAGTTTCCGACCAATACAAGGTATTTTGTTAAGATAAATGCTATATTTACTGTAATATTTATTTATTTATTAGAAATTTAAGATGTTTAAACCTGTGTTAGCAATTTTATTGTGTTTCTAACTTTTTTTAGTGTTTTACTTTCCAGACTGAACTTTTTTTTTTTTGAGTGCGCTGCCCATGTCTCTATTTTCCCCATAGGCCCTGTTGTTTTTAATGCACAAAATATCATAATGCAGAGATTTTTAGATTTATTTCATAACATACAGTCAGTTCTGCTATGACACGGTACGTGTCATAGCAGAACTGGCGTATGTTAAGAAATACAAAGAAACATCAGCCTAAAAGTGCAGTTAACAATCGTATATTTTTCTACAAAAAAAATTTACAATTATACTATTAAGTTCATTGTCAAAATGGTTGGCTTGCTATTAAGAAAAAAGCCACCACAAATTAGGACTAAATTTTAAAATGTCTAGATATTTTGCCCAGGTAGTGTATAAGCTTGCTGCCTCTACTCTGCCAGATAATGACTGGAGGGAGTCAAAGTAGTGCATTGGTGGGCACTGTCGAGGCCACGTTGTGTTAAGGAGCTGTATAATGTATATATATAACGATAACGTATCTATCTGAATGTATAACGTATCTAAAAATTTCATTACTTCAAACATATCCTCCCTACCTTTTCTTATTACTGAATACATCATGAAATAGTCAAACTAACAGAACAAACTTATCTGTGCAAAGATCTAAACCTCCCAAACACTTCCTCATTAATTTCACAAATATACATGGTCTTGGTTCCAATCTCATGTCCATATCCACATAGTCTGCCAAATCCCGGATACTTTTTCTGACAGAATCCCAATTATCAGTTGATTCAACCACTGGTCATTGCAGTTGCCCTAATTATTTGCTGTATGATTCCTTTTGCTTCAAAGGTGGTTGACATATGCACTTGTGCATATGTCAACTCTGATATTCCCTGAAACTTAGTAATTTGGAATCTCTTCTTTTCGATCTTCTCTGGCTTAAAATCTCTCAACCACATTCTATCAAATTCACCTGTTGCCTCTATCGTTCTCCCAATTCCACTTTTTTTTCTCTTCTTTTTTTTTTTATCGTATGATGTGAGCAATACATAAAGGAACCAGTTTTTTCCTGCTTCCTTCGTGTATCGTGGCCATGAGGTGCAACCGGAGAGTACGGCACCATCGTAATATCCAAGCCCGAGGCAGGATTCGAACCCGTGGCCTTAGGGTTGCCGGGCAGGCACTTGACCCACCTGGCTAGCCCGGTCAGCCCAATTCCACTAATCACTTGGAACTCTTTAGCTTCCTCTCTTTGAAACTTGACTTTCTCCCATCTAACTTTCCTAACAGTGAGGTAGTTTTTCTTAGCGATTTTAATGTTCACAACTTCAGCTGGCTTCCGTTTTCTGGTCACACAGACCCAGCTGATCGAGATGCTGAGGCTCTTGCAATTACTAATGACCAGATTGTTCATTTAACTCACACAGATTGTTCATTTAACTACTGGAATACTAAACAATCCTTATCACACAGCCGATATTCTCAATCTTTTTCTCACCAACAACCCTTCCAAGTACACAGTTGAGGTGTGTGGTCCTCTAGGCACCTCAGATCACAAATTGATAATGTGCTCTTCTCCAATGGAGCCATTCTCTCATGGACAATCTCAACCTTGTGTTTTTTGGCATTACAAGAATACAAAATGGGATGATCTGTGAGATTTCTTTTTTTTTTTTTCTTCTTTTCCTTTGTTAAATTACTGTTTCTAATATTCTGATGGTAACATTTGCTCAGATCATGTCAGTGAAATAATTCTTGTAGGGACAGAATCCTCTATTCCACACTCCACCTTAAAATATTGTCCTTTAACTAAACATTGGTTTCCCAATAAATATGCTAGGGCTGTTCAAGGTAAGTATGTTGTATACTGGAATTGGCTTGCATCCAAATCTCCAGGTTCATTTTCCACCTACACCAAAGCTCACAACAATTGTAAAGCAGTAATTAATCAATCCAAATTAGATTTAAAACAGGCTAACTAAGAGTAGAAAACTTGCTTCTTGTCCAAATGATAGTCGAGCATTCTGGTCTCTTGACAAAGCTTTCATTGCAACTTTTTCCCATCTCTATTCCCAACTATGTCAAAACCAAGTAGTTCTACTGCCATTTCAACCGAAGAAATAAAGCTGACCTGCTAGCCTCCTACATTTCTTCTAATTTGTATGTTGATAATGTTGGGACATTATCTCCTACCATTCCCAGTAGACTCCATTCAATGCCTCCTGTGGTCTTCCATCAAAAAGATGTCAGAAGAATTCTTGATGCCAAGGAAGTGCCAGGTCCTGATGGTATTTCTCCACTTGTTCTCAAAACTTGTGCTCCTAACCTTACCACTATTTTGTGTTGCCTTTTTACACTTTCTTATTCCACTGGTGCTTTTCATGCTTGGAAATTTGTCCATATCCAGCCAGTTCCTAAAAAGTAGGACAAATCTCTCCCATCCAATTATTTCCCTTTGCAATTAATTCTAACTCTTTCTAAAGTAATGGGGAAATACATTAACCGTCAACTCCTAAACTATCTAGAAACCTTCCATCTGATCAATGATCACCAGTATGGATTCCATCAATGTCAATCCACTGGTGATATACTGAATTTTGTTATCCATCTGTGAACAAATTCAATGAAACAGTTTGGCAAAACTCTTTTGCCAAACTTTTTTGAAAGCAGTTTCTCTTGACATTTAAAATGCTTTTGATCATGTTTAGCATAAAGGTCTTCTAAATAACCTTCAATCTTATAGTGCGCCAACTATTTTTTGTAATTGGGTATCCAGTTTTCACTCTAATTGTTCACTGCGTGTGATGGTAGACACCTCTCTGTCTTAACTTCTCCATTAATGTTGGTGTTCCCCAAGGTTTAGTTCCTTCACCCACTCTTTTCCACTTATATATTAATGACCTTCTTCCATTGACTGGAAATCCTCTCCATAGTTTTGCCGATGATAGAACATTGCATTCCACCTTCCAGTTTGAGAAACTTTGCCCTGCACAAACAGCTTCAACTGGTAGTGGATATTCAACTTCTCTATATATCCCTACTAATTCCTTAAATGCTGATCTCCAGGTAATTCTCCAGTGTGGCAAAGATAACTTAGTTAATTTCAATCTTAAAACTCAGTCTGTCTTAGACCGTGCAAAAAGGATTCTCCTACACTTATCTTTGAAGACACTCTGATTTCTAGACAAGATCACATAACTATTAGGGATTACCCTGACTTCTTAAATCTCAAATGGCATAAGCACATCATAAATATTGCTTCCTCTGCATCTAAAACACACTGGGATTTCTGTTTTGCTCTCGGCTTACTTTTCTTCTGAGCAGCTACTCACTCTGTACAAATCTCAAATCTACCATACCATGGAATATTGTTCCCACATCTGGGGCAGAACTCCCATAACCTCTCTTAGGCTTCTAGATTCCATTCAAAAAAGGGCAGTTAGGTTAATTAATGACCCATCTCTTACAAAGTTCTTCACTCTGTCTCAAAAATTCTGTTTCTGCTGCACATCTTTCCTATAAATACTTCCATGGGCACTTTTCTTCTAAATTGGCTTCTATAATTACCCCACATCTCTCCTCCAAACCATTCCAAACACATACACATACAACACAACCAGTCAGCATCCTTTTACTGTCCAACTTCAAACTCATAGAACCAACTTTTCTTCTTCCTCATTTATTCCTTCAACTTCTGTTTTCGGAAACAATCTCCCTTCACAAGTATTTTCTGAAAATTACAATCTACAGAAGTTTAAGTCTAAAGCCATTCTTTCATCTTCTTAACTTTCAACCCATGCACAGCACCAAGTACTATAGGTTCTAATACTTTTTGTGTTTGGGGTTCTCATTAAAAAAAAATACAACAAAAACCTTTTGGGAAAAATTAAAAGAGGATAGCTAGTTGAAGAGACTTGGGAAGCTATCTAAAGGTGTCTGCCCCCAGCAGACAATACTCCTGCTGCTCTAACAGTGAACTTGGCAATCAGATGAGTCACTAGAAATCTGCAGCACACACAAATCTCCCAACCCCTCACCTTCTAACTTCTTCCTTCTCTCTAAAATGAAGAAACCATTATGGAACCAAAGACTGATGACAAGATAATTAAGTAGAAACCTGGTTTTCTGCTCGAAGTGAGGAGTCTATTCAAGAGCTTATCCACAATGGGAAAAATTGAGCTTTATAAGGTAGCTATATAAGAAGGATTAAATTCCAAACAAGTTTCAAATCCCTAACTCGAATATTTCTAAGTGAGGGTAAACACCAACCACCCCTTATAAATACTTTATCCCTCATAATTGATTAGTTGTGCAGTTCAGCTGTGAGAATGTGCCTCTGTTTCACTACCAAAATTGTGGGTACAAAATTGCCAATTCTTGACATTAATTTGCAAGTTATATCAAAAATGAGCTACTAATGCATAATTTGGATATAATGAAGTGATAGTGAGTACAGGAATCCATTGTAGACTGTTTTTGGAGTTGGTCCATTTTTCACAGCCTCTTTGGTAAAGCAGCGGCATACAGCCTGCTAACCATCTGTAAAATATCCAATGCCATTTACAGAGCAAAAGAATTTCCCCACACAAATTATAAAGTACATGTGCAACTTAGTGAACAATATTTCTTCCTATTCAGCATGATGATAACTGAGTGTAGGCAAACTCTTTTTGAAGAGCAGAAATAATGCACCAAGAATAGAACTATCTCTTCTTGAATCTCTTCAAAAAAAAAATAATAAAATAATAAAATAAAAACTTCAATAATGGAATTAACTGTAAATCCACACCACCCCATAAAAACTTAAGTGACATCTTGGATATTAAAAGAGACCACAACCTTCCCCATATCTGAAAATTAGGAGTATTCAATACACCCTTTAGATCAGTGGTTTGACCTTTTTTTAATAACAGCACCCTTAAGTAATTTATTTTATTTTGTGGCACCCCTACTCAATGGAATGTTTCTGCCTGTTAGATCCGATTGTGTGTGTGTGTGTGTGTGTGTGTGTGTGTGTGTGTGTGTGTGTGTGTGTGTGTGTGTGTGTGTGTGTGTGTAATATTTAAAAAAATGTTAGATGATAGCTATTATAATAATGTAATTATAAACAATATTACAATTCATAATACAAATTATGTATACTTACATAATAATTTTATTCTTTATATAGAGGTACTAAATAAACAATTATAGATCACCATAAAATTAAAGATACCAGCAATGGATACCGTACACCTTTTTATAATGAAATAAACATAAATTTTTTAAAAAATTTCTAATTTAAGTAACTCAAATCCAAATTACATGGTACCTCTAGAATGTTGTTGCGGCACACCGAGTGAAACCCACTGCTTTCAATGGGAAAGTTCCTCATCTAACTAAAATATTCCAAGCCATATTTCATCTTAACAAGAGCTATTAAAAGCAAATAAGGAAAATTAACACAAGTCTGCAAATGTCAGTTATCACACTATGGAATTTCTATCAATACTACTACATCTCATGGAAATTCATAGACAGCTGACTATGGAATGGAAAGTCATCTTGAAATTACTTTCAAGATTTTTTCAATGACTCTTAAAAAAGTCATTGAAAAACAAATTTCCTGCCTTAGTAACACCAATGTCCTCAATAGCCTCCACAACTAGTGGCTGTTCTCTGTTGCCAATGTATGTTTCCTCAAAAACTTAAATCACCTTTATGCAATCCATTTGTCAAAGGCCCACACCTTTTTCATATCTTTCAGGCAACAAAGTTCACAAGGTGTTGCTATAGCACTGCTGTCTAGATAAAAACTTTAGCAACAATATATAAATCTTCAGCTTGAGTCCTCTGCTGAATTTGGCCAATGTCAGGTCCATGCCTGATTTTATAGTCCATCCATACCATCCATATTCCATCACATGCATTTAAATACAGCACTAATTGAACAGTGTTATTCTTTTTTCATGAGTGTGAATTTTTTCTCTCATTTCTGCCTGTTCTAGATATCACTGATTCAAACTTTTAAAACCAATTTTAACTTTAATTATAACTACAAGTATGACATTTTCTGAGGACATATAAATAAAAATTATGCTACTTACAAGTCAAAAACACAACATTCTGTTTATAAGCAAACGCTAAAAGATCTGCAGTTGGTGAAAGTGATACTATACATTCTTGTAACCAGGACTTATCAGCATCCTTTCGATTAGCATCTTGTGGAAAAGACTCCTCTTCTTCCACATCCCAACTATTGTTCCAGATATCTACATCATCATCACTACCAGCTGAAATTATGAAACATTAATAAATTTCAATAACTATAATAACTTCTAATAAAATACTTCAAACAAAATAAATTTATTGGAAAGGAAAGCTATGATCTTGCTTACATAACTATTGCATAAGTTCCATACTTTGTATACAACACCAGCTATGAAAAAAAAAAAAAAAAAAAAAAATACTTCACCTGTTTAAAGTTTAAAATTTATTTATTACTAATAGAGTCTAAAAATCAAATATTTCGCAGTTTTTTCTGCTCCACTTCTTTAGTGATCGTAATCCTGCTGTTACAAAATCATAACACCACCAAAAGACTACACTGACAAACCATTAGTCAGTTTGGTCTTTTGGCATTTTATATTTTGTATCTGGCCACAAATAAAAAATCTCAGGAAATAACAGAAGATCAGATCTCATGAAGGTCACCTATCAACAGCAGGTTGTCAAACACTGGAATAAATTGTGGGAGCGGCATTGAGTCTGGCTAAGCTCAAAGTGGAAATGGGAATATTATCAATATTTGAATTTGTTTATTTTTTTTTTTTTTTTGGCTGATGCAGAGAAAGTCCACTTCTTTGCACCATTTGGTCTTACTAAAGGAGCATTTACACACCGCCTTTTTTGATGCAACAACACATGTATTAAGGCACAAGACGCACATGTTTAGGGTTGCATGTCTCTTGCTGTTCACACAATTCATGCTATCTTTCTTGCTACACTTCTGGTTTAGTCTAAAAAATGTTGTTGTAAGTGTAACATTCTACGGTTGTTGCCACTGCTGCAACAACTGTAGAATGTTACACTTTATAATTTTATGTAAAAGCAGAAGCACTGGATGCATACTTTTCAAAAGGCACAAATCACGTGTGAACATTCTGGAAGAAATTACAATGCATGACAATTTTCTCTTCAAAAACTTTACGAGAACGTCAATAAGTGTATTTGAGATCCTGTTGCAAATGATTGGACATAGGATTGCAAAGCAAGACACTAACATGAGAGAGGCAATACCTATTAGTACAATATTGCAGTAACTTTGCATTTATTAGCTACAGGTGATTCCTATCACAGCTTGATGTAGACATTCAAGATATGTGGCAGAAATATCATCGATCATACCAGAAGTTTGTTAGGCTTTTAAAGAATCCTTGAAAGAGTATGTGAAAGTAAGTAAACACTTTTAATTGCATGTTTTTATTTAAAAGCATAGTTAAAGCAAAATAATAATAAAATACGTATTGTGTGCATGCATGCGTGTGTTTCAATTATTAATTCTTATTAAGCATTATAAATTCAGAAATATGAGATAAGCATGATGAATTGGACTGTGGAGTGGGTGTACTTGAAGTATAACTGGATTCAGTAAAATGTGATGAAGACTACGGTACAGGGTCTATATAGAGGGAGAATGCTTACTGAGTGTTTGTATGTGTACTGATTGAGGTCTGAGGATAAGACTCATTTCAAATTTGAAAAGAATGTTATTTATGCACTACTGAGCAATGGAGTGCAAACATGCATTGTTAAGATTTCAGATTCTGTTTCCTTCCAAAGTATTCACCAAAAATTGAGAAACAGTCACGTTTTTCCTATCTTATTTTTAACTTTATTTTTTTTAGGAGCATTAGCAACTAAGGCCATATTGCTCCAGGGATATGCAGTGGTCATTCGCTGACCTTTCCGCATCATCCATATTTCGTGGTCACAGGCTCAAACCCCAGTCTAATCAAGAAGCGTGTGCTACTCACTGCTGCTCCTGCCCACCTGGCTACGGAGGCACCTTATTTTTAACTGTTTTTAATAAATAATAAGCTTCTTCAGCACATGGGTCATTTTTCAATTTTGGCCTTTTTGTTGTGCAGGCTGTGGCTCCACAAAATGAGAGATTTTCGATATGGGGTTATTTCTCAACGTCAGCTGTGACAATCATATCTTCGGGCATCTGTAAAATGACAAAAAACTAACATCATAAGAGTTTCTTATGGAAGTTTTATACATAATAAGCACTATTTTTTTTTTTTTCTCAGTTCTTAATATATGAGTAAACATGGCTAAAAATTGACAAATATTTCAATGACAAATGGAATTTCTCCTTGTTGTCTGGGGACACGTGACAAGAAACATGTACTACAGTGCCCGGAAAATAGTGGAAGCTCCTTTTATAACTTTAAGGGGACATACAGTATTATTTTTGCAAGCTGTTGTAGATTTGAATTACTTATTCCAAATATGCACGTTAGTATGCAAGAGAGAATGTCTGATGGTGAAGCATTTCAACATACTTCAATTTACACTTAACAATGAAGAATTGCATTTTCCAGAGCCAACTGAGCTTTCACAGACTGATTTTTTAACTCCGTATGTGCTAGGGGCTGACGATGCATTTCCACTTACAACTCGCATCATGAAACCATTTTCTGCAGATTTGCCAAAAGGATTTCCAAGGAGAGTATATACAGGAAACCCTTGATTAGTGCACTATGAACAATGTGGTTTTAATTAGTGTACAAAATTTTTTTGATACTATCCCCTTAATATATGCATTATCAAATTTGATTAGTGCGCTGTTTTTTCTTGCAGTGTTTGGCAACTCACGACGGTACCTGAAGCGGCAAATACGTGACACGTGCTCACCAGGGTCTTCCAACTTAAATGCATGAGAATCGACTCCGAAACGCTCGACAGCAGCACCCCATAACACTCTGAAATTGAAATTTGCTCTGGTAACTCATTCTTGTATAATTTTAGCATTAACGCAGATATTACATCATGCTAAATGTACAATTAATGTAGTTTAAGTAGTATATGATGTATGTTTGATTCTGTATTATTTTTGCTCTGATTTTTCACAATTTGTTCAATTTTAGCGATTTCTGTGTAATGTTTAGCGAGGATCTGGCGCTAATTTCATCTTGTATGAAAGCTGTGTGAAAGTGCTCCGTAAAGTACTCACTCTCACTACTCACTGCGCAGTTCCTCAGCAATCCTCGACAAGTGTAGAAGTGCGGCAAGCTTATCGCTCATCCTAACAAAACAATTTTTTTTAAAATTACCTTTCATAGCTATGGACAGGAAAAAGGGTAATAAACGAAAAGTCATCACTCTGGATACTAAACTTGACATCATTAAGAGATTTGATAATGGCGAAAGCAAAGCAAACATAGGTAGGGCACTAGGCTTTGGTGAGTCAACCATACGCACTGATTTGAACAAAGCAAGTGAGTACTGGGAAAAAGGCAAAATGGCATCTGCATCTTTAAGTATGCAATGCACTAGGAATAGAAGTCCATTAATGATTGAAATGGAAGATTTGCTTTTTATTTGATTAGAAGATTGTAATCAGAAACATTCCTATTGATGGAAATAACATCAAGATTAAAGCTTTGAGTCTTTTTTTCTTCATTAAAAGAAAACAAATATCAAGGGGGATACTTCAACATTCTCAGTTAGTAAAGGCTGGCTAGAAAATTTCAAAGCTCGATCTGGCATAAAAAATATTAAAATAACAGGTGAAGCAGCCAGTGCCGATAAAGATGCAGCAGCCAAATATCCCATTGAACTGAAGAAAATAATTGAAAAAAATGGGTATGATTATCTTCAGATTTTCATGTCAATAAAACTGGCCTTTTATGGAAAAAAATGCCAACGAGAACATTTTTGGCAAGAAAAGAAGCAACAGCACCAGGTCATAAAGCATCCAAAGATAGATTAACACTTCTACTTGGAGGTAACGCTGAAGGAGATTGCAAATTGAAACCGATGCTAATTTATTGTACAATGAACCCAAGAGCGTTAAAAGGCTGCAACAAGAAATCCCTTCCAGTAATTTGGAAATCAAATAAAAGGGCTTGGGTGACAAAGCATTTGTTTGAAGAATGGTTCACTATGCATTTTTGTCCCGCAGTCGAAAAATACTGCAAGGCAAATAATTTAGATTTCAAAGCTCTTTTAATTTTAGATAATGCCCCTGGGCATCCTACCTCACTCACTCACTAATTTAAATAACAATGTGAAGGTTATATTTGTACCACCAAATACGACTTCTTTACTCCAGCCAATGGACCAGGGAGTTATTTATACATTCAAAGCATATTATTTGAGACGAACTTTTGCTCAGGCAATTCAAGCTACAACTGGAGATGGCACAATCACTCTCGATGAATTTTGGAAAAAACACGATATTAAAGAAGCAGTTGAGAACATACACAAATAGTGGGAAGAAATGACGAACAGCTGCATGAGAGCAGTCTGGCAGAATCTTTTGCCTGAATGCGCAAATGATTTTTGCGGTTTCATTAATCCTGTCAACAAAGTTATTGATGAAATTACTACAATTGGAAAAGACCTCGGCTTTGAGGAAGTAGATTCGGAAAACGTTAGAGAATTATCGGAATCGCATTCAAAAGACTTAAGTAAAGACGATCTTCTTGAAATTGAGCATCAACATGCATACGAGAAAGAAGACAAAAATGAAGCAGAAGAAAAGCAAATTGCTCCCAAAGAAATTTCATTAAAAAAACTTGAACTATTTAATACACTTGAAAAAGCAAAAGAACTCATACTAGAGATTGATCCAGATGCAGAGAGAAGCATAAACGTTCATCGAGGGTTAGATAAGCAAATTGATTGTTATCGAAAAATTATGGAGGAAAGGAAGAAAGCTAACACTGTTCAATTGAAGTAAGATAAGTTTTTTTGCAAAAAAAAAAAAAATTTAAATCATACTATCTTTTTTTAAATTTATTCCTTAATAATTTAAGAACTATGCAGTGTATCATAGGTACATATTGAGTAAGAAAAAATGTTTTTACAATTTTATAATTTTCAAGGATTCATTATAATTATTCCCATTGTTTAAGTTTGATTAGTGCGGTTTTAATATGTGCAGTATATTTCAAGGATTCATTAACCGCACTAATCAAGGGTTTCCTGTAATTATCAGTTGTCAACAGCACATCATATTGTGGGAAATGCATTTGGTTTGTTGGCATCAGTGTTCAGAAAATTTCGTAAGGCATTATCAGTTAAAATATCTACAGTCGAAGATATTGTGCTTACTTGCATATACCTACATGACTTTTTAAGAAGAAACTCTGCTTCAAAACAACTGTACAGCCCACTGGGAACATTAGACCAAGAAAACACCAATGAGGGCTCACTGACAGAAGGTGCTTGAGGAAGATTATTGAGAATAACACAGAGATAAAAAATCTACAGAGGAAACCATGAAAACCTAATGATGCTAAAATAAAGTGAAATAATTTCATGAATTATTTTATGTCAAATGAAGGGTTTTTATGCTGGCAAGATAAATATTTGTAGATGAAAATTGAATATTTTTTGTAAGAACTGTTTATTAAATAGGCATATTATATTTTTTAATTAATTGAGAAATAAAGTTGTTTCTTTTCCGGTTTCTTAGCTCATCTTCCTCTAGTGTAAACAGATGTTTATAAGCGAACCAGCTGGATTTGTACATGTAGTGCAGAAGATCCACTTTTTTTCTTAATCACTTATTCTCGGTGAAAATAAGAACTTAGGTTTTTAATTTTATTTAGATCCAAATTTAAATCCATAGAGTACTTACACCTTAACTGCTGGAGAGCATCTCATCTCATTTCCCTAGTGTTATCATTTTTATCAGCAGAACACAAAAAAGAATAGGAAATTTTCTGTAGTCTTCCACAAAATTTACAGTTTGTTCTGCACTCCACTCCATGATTTAGGAATTCAAACAAAGGACTCGGTCCTCAAAATTATTCACTTGTTGACCTGAAGACTAGAGTTGTTCAATATGATGCAAGGAGATTCCCACCTGTATTGGGAAATGCGCCTAGCCATATGCACCAGTTTGATGCATGTGGCATCGTGCGCATGCACACCACCGTGCCTCTAGTTTCATACCTCAAATTGCATGAAAAGAGGCACCATCTAAATGAACCATAATACTATCATAGCTAACAAATGACATTCAAAAACCTGGAAATCAGGTAACTGTAAGCAGGAGAAAAATGGGAGTATTTTAGGACAAAACAAAAAGTAAAGCAAGAATTTTTCATAAAGCATGGGAGGAAACAGGAGATTTTTTAAATTTCATTAAACTAGAAATTAAATTTCACTGAGAACATATACAAAAATTAGAATATAGCAACAAGATTGTTTTCTAATAAGTATACTTTCAAATTTGTGGATTTCTGTTTTGGTTGTCTTTTAGGCATTAATTCGTTATGAGTGCTTCAACAAAGATACTACTGCAGACTTTGCTCTCTTCTGAAATGTTGAGCCAAAGTTTCTTTTATAACAAGGGCACTGATAACTGTTTAGACTTGGCTGTCAAGAGCATTTCCAAAGCTTCAACAGAAAAAGATCTGAAATTACTATTTTTATTTCCCCTGGATGAATATTCTCTCGTTCTCAGCAATTCAATGAGGAACTGTTAAAAAGTACACTTGCATGTACACCAATGCAAAGAGTTTATTAAATAAATTTGAAATGCTGGTCAACATCAAAGGCAGATATCACTGGAATATCAGAGATATAAGGAATGCAGAATTGGATTTAGAGGAGTACAATGTGTACAGGATGGATAGACAGGATAGGAAGGGAAGAAGAGTTATGCTGTTAGTTAAGAAACATAAAAGCTAAGGAAGTACATCCAGCTGACATGGGTGGACAGTGCAATGTTGAATAAGTTTGGAGTGACATAAGCAATGGGAAAGTAAAATTGAGTAGGAGTGTGTTGTAAGCCTAATGATTCTGATGAGTACAATGAACACCTGTACAGAGAAATAGAGTGGGCCAGTAAACCAGATTGTCTTATAATGGGGGATTTTAACTTCCCAGATATTGAGTGGAACATGTGGGTTGGTCATTCGCACACTAGCAAGGCTTTTAGGAATTTATTGCGCTATACCAGTAATGCGCTATAATTTGTCTATACCAGTGTTCAACATAAGAACTGTTCTTAAATGAATTTAAATACTCTTCCACACAACTTGCCTACAGATAGAAATAGAAGAAGTGACGAATAGGCTCCTAAATAGAGGATACCCAATTACCACCATCAATAGCATTAAATTAGAAGTTAAAGACAAAATAATCGATAACAAACACGAGAGGATTAATAAAAAATATTTTATTTCAATGGCATATGTTGAACATTGGTATAAACAAATTAACAACCATTTTCGAGGTACAGAAATTAAAATAGTAGCAAAACCGGGACTTAAATTATATGCAACACTAAAAAATCACACGGTACTATTGACTTACGAACAAACACATGACCTCGTCTACCACATTTCACGTAGGATTGTACTTAGCATTAAATGATGCAAGAAAACAAGCTTATGCAGCATAAGCCAAAAAAAAACAAAAAAAACAAAACACTTCCATTTCACCCGTCCGTTCTTTCGAAATACCTGTCCAGCTGAGCCTTAAATTTATTTGGGCTATCAACCCCCACAACAAGGGATGGAAGTCTGTCCAACCAACCAACCACCCGCTGGCTAAAGGCAAATTTCCGTACATCGATCCTACATCTGTCTTTCCTCAATCTGAATTTATGCCCTCTCAGGTGATTATTCTGGGCAAAAGGAACAATCCCATTGGCCTTGAGCAGGCTCAAACCATTCAAGGCTTTATACACATCTATCAGATCACTTCGCCGGTGCCTAGTCTCCAGACACTGTAATTTGCAAACCTTAAGCCTTTCTTCGTAAGAGCAACCCTTTGTTCCATTCACTAATCTTGTTGCCCTTCTCTGTACTCGTTCCAGCAGGTCTACATCCTTCTTAAAATGAGGCCTCCAGATCTGTATACAGTACTCAAGGTGTGGCCTGACCATTGCCTTATACAAGGGAATAATCACCTCCTTATCCCTGCTAGAAAAATTCCTGTATATCATTGACAAAACACCATGAGCTACTCTTGCAGCCTGTCTGCACTGCTCAGAGAAATTCATATCTGCCTGCACAATTAGTACCAGGTCCTTTTCATTCTCTACCACTGTCAGTGTATTACCACAGAGTTGATATGTTGCCCTGGGGTTGCTGTTTCCCATATGTAGTACTTTACATTTGTCAATGTTAAACTTCATTTGCCACCTCTCAGTCCATCTGCTCAACCTTTTCAGATCCTGTTGCAGCAGCATAGCGTCAGTAGTGTCCTTAACATCCTGCCAACCTTTGTATCGTCTGCAAACTTGGACATTAAGCTAGACATTAAACTTGGACATTAAACTTGGACATCAATATCATTTATAAATACAGAAAACAATAATGGACCCAATACTGAACCCTGAGGGACTCCACTGATAACGTTAGTCCACAATGAGCTGTGTCCACTGATTACCACTCTGTCTTCTCCCCCTCAACCATCCCTTTATCCACAGCAGCAATTTGCCTCCAATGCCGCACTGCTGCAATTTGTGCAGCAGTCTTCCATGTGCAACAGTATCAAAAGCCTTTCTAAGATCCAAATATATAATATCAAAGTTATTCCCTGCATCCAGTTCTTTTGTAACTGCATCATAGTATCCAATCAAATTAGTCAGGCAAGACTTTCCCTTAACAAAACCATGCTGTGTCTGAGATATAACTGAAGTCTTGTCTAGATGATCCTGCAGTGCTTCTTTAACCAGTGCCTCCATTAATTTTCCTTGAACAGAAGTTAAACTCAAAGGTCTATAATTACTTGTGTCAGCCTTTGATCCTCCTTTATGAATTGGGGTCACATTTGCACCTCCAGTCTATGGGTACCTCTCCTGAGTCCAAAGAAGCTCTCATAATTATGGCTAAGGGTTTGCTTACTTCCTTTGCTGCCTCCTTTAATATAACTGGATAGATCCCATCCACCCCCAGGTGCCTTTTTTCGAGCTCACTGCCAGAGTTTACTTCACCTCTGGCATTCCCCTTCCTGAATAATTCCTCATGTGTGAATGTCGATGCAAAATACTCGTTTAGTTTGTTAGCCACCTGAGCAGGATCCTTAACTATTGAACCATCAATATCCAGTGTTCCAATCTGATTCATCCCATTCCTTCTAGAGTTTACATAGGTAAAGAACTCTTTTCTGTTTTTCTTTGCATCCTTTGCCAAGGATTTCTGATAATCTGCCTTTGCCTGCCTAATCTCCTTTGTGACTTGGTTACAGATCAGCTTATATCTATCATAGGCTTCATTGTCATCACCCATTAATTTATATGTATACCATGCATTTTTCTTCTCTGCCATATGTCTCATTAGTTCATCTGACATCCATTTAGGCCTAAAACTTGAACAATATTTCTTGGTTGGTATGTAAAGCCTAGTAGCTTCCAAGATAAGTTCTTTGAATGCTTCCCATTTTGAATTTGCTGTTGATAACATTATCAGTTGATCCCACTGTATAGAATTTAAATACTGTCTCAGACCATCGTAGTCGCCTTTACGAAAGCAAAAACCCTTCCCTTTACCCATCAGGTAAAGGGAAGGGTTTTTACTCAAACCTCTGAGTAAATCCCACTTCAGCACACTGTGATCACTGCCACCTAGTGGTTCCTTTATCTGAAGATTCTTAATGCATGAAGAATCACTACTGATAATCAGATCAAGAGTATTACTTCCTCTAGTTGCCTCCCGAACATGCTGATATAGAAAACAATCATCCAATAAATTCACAAAAGCCTTGCTAGTGTGTGTGCAAATTCCAGTCAATATCTAGGAAATGAAAATCCCCCATTATAAGACTCTCTGATTTACTGGCCCACTCTATTTCCCTGTACAGTTTCTTATTATACTCATCAGAGTCATTAGGCCTATAGCACACTCTACTCTCAATTTTGATCTCCCAATGCTTAAGTCACACCAAACTGACTCGACACTGCACTGTCCAGCGATGTCGACTGGCTTCACTTCCTTGGATTTCATGTGTTTCTTAACTAATAGCATAACCCCTCCTCCCTTCCTATCCTGTCTATCCTTTCTGTTCACATTGTACTCTCCAAATTCCAGTTCTGCATTCGTTATATCTGTGTGACACCACATCTCTGATATCCCAACAATATCTGTTCTTCGATGTTTTGATCAATACCTCAAATTCATAAAATTTATTTACCAAACTGCTAGCATTGGTGTACACTAGGGCTTGCAAACCGGTTTTATAAACCGATTAAATCCGGTTTTCATATCGAGTCGTTAAAACCGAAACCGAGCTTCTAAAACCGGATTCAAATATTTTTTTAGTTAGCCCTTGAATATAGTTTTTTGTTACGAACATTTTCTTTTGTTTGTTCGTTTGTCTGGATCATTCAACTGCTTTATGTGTTAAACATGTTTTTTATTTTATTTTATTTTATGTTTAGGTACGAATCTCATGGGCAAGTGGCCCAGATCTAGGAGGGGTACCTTTTATCTTCCCACCTGTATCATGGCACGATGCAGGTGTACTCATTTACAACTGAGTGAGTCGGAGTGATAGCGTAAAAGAAAATGCTCAACATTTCTCCGTTCCATCTATCTTGTTCGCCAGGCAAGTTATGGAATCCGCCTTATTGATGGTTACCCACTATAAACAGATTAGCTGAATATTGCATCAAATTTCAATCGTAGAAAGTTTTTTGCTTCTTTATTCATATTAAATTTGCGATCAAATAAATATTCTCCAAAAAGCAGCTTCACCAAATTTAGCTTTTATGTAATTTTTAAAATACAATAGATTTAATTGGGGAAAAAATTGCAAGTAAATAAATAAAAAATTTCTTTCGTGAAAATTTTGAAACTTGCCTCGTTTAGACTCTTCATTCAGTGCTTGCGGGAGTGACGCATAGTATTGTGCCTTTGTTACCTTCAATATTTTTTATTTAAAATTGTCGGTGATATAAATTCCTAATAATTAATATTTATTACTCTTAATATGTCTAAAATGAAATCAAACGTATGGAATTATTTTGCTCGAAAAAGCAAAGATGAAGCACAATGTTCGAAATGTCAGAAGATAATGAAGTCATCTGGAGGATCTTCATTATCTTTGATGTTGCATTTAAAGAAAATGCATCAGATTGACATTAAACAAGATGACAGTGAACCTCCCGTAAAAATGGTAAGAACATTAGAAAACTTTATCGTTAAAAAATCTATGGATGAAGAGATTTCAAAATTAGCTGCTTTGGATCGATTTTCTTTTAATTCAATTGCCAAGAGTGAGTTTATACAATCAAGCCTTCACCTTCAGAGAAATAAATACGATCAATTACCACTAGCCTCAGTGAATGGAATTAAAAATATAGTTCTGAATTATTATAAAACTAAGAAAGAAGAACTCATTCAGAATTTCAAAAATTCATTGGTTTTGGGTGCACGGTATTTATTGACTCTAGACGAATATATGTCTATACAAAATAAAAAGGTATATGAATATAAATGTGCATTCAAAAGACAATGATTGGTCATTAGTCTTATTGAGATTAACAGATAGCAGAAGAACTGAACAAATTGTGAATGGACACTTGAAGGAATTTGGTTTGAACTTGGATGAGGATATTGTTGCATGCACCACACCGAGATGGAGCAGCAATGATTAGCATTAGCATTAATAGAGGCATATGATGCAAGAAAGCAAGCTTATGCAGCATCAGCCAAAAAAAAAAAAAAAAAAAAAAAAAAACCTTCCACTTCACCCCTCCGTTCGTTCAAAATACCTGTCCAGCTGAGCCTTAAATTTATTTAAGCTATCAACTTCCACAACAAGGGATGGAAGTCTGTTCCACCAACCAACTAACCGCTGGCTAAAGGCAAATTTCTGCACATCTGTCTTTCCTCAATTTGAATTTATGCCCTCTCAGGTGATTATTCTGAGCAAGAGGCAGTATCCCATCAGCATTGAGCATGCTCAAACCATTCAAAGCTTTGTACACCTCTATCAGATTACCTCGCTGATGCCTAGTCTCCAGACACTGTAATTTGCAAAACTTAAGCCTAACTTAAACTTAAAGTTTGGCAAGCAAATTACGCCTAATCATCAACGATGTATAGCCCATTGTATACATCTGTCAGTTATAGAGGTACTTTATGAAAAAGCAATCAATTATGGTGCCACAGTCTCTGAGTCTCCCAAAGACAATGAAGAAAATGAAAATAATGAGAAAGTAGTGATGATGAAGAAGTTGAAGAAAGACAGCAAGGCACGTTTTATCAAACCGACTTTACCGATGAGTTCATTTATTTCTTCAATCCAATGGCCAATTTGCACAAACTATTAACAAAGTCAGAAAAATTTGCAAGCTTTTTTGAAAATCGCCTACCAAAAATGACATATTACAAAATTTTGTTAAAGCAAAATTTAATGGGAAAGAATATAAACTTATATTAGATTGCAAGACTAGGTGGGATAGCACATTCTATATGATTGAGACATTTTTGAAACTGAAAAATTGCATTCCAAATGCTCTATGTGCAGCACTGTCAACTGAAGCTGTGTCTGACGATGACTGGAAACCACTTGAATTGCTATGTGAAACTTTGCGACCAGTTGAAATGATTCTGAAGGCTATAACCTCAGAAGATACAGACTTACTTAAAGCAGAGTCTTCAATAGAATTTCTGCTTGCTAAGCTTGATACAGCAGAAAACCCATTTGCTTTAAAGTTTCACCAAAGCCTTTTGCAGCGTTACAATGCAAGACGAAATTGCCCAACTGTGGCTTTGCTGAGCTATCTACACAACCCCAAAAAGTTTTGGAAAGAAGATTCAGGTTCAAGAACTTTTGATTTTCCAAGTAAGCAGGTTTTTAAAAAGCATGCTGAAGAGATTTATCAGAGATTATTTGCAAAACATTCCGAAGGAGCCTTAGCGTTGAATGAAGAAACTGAAAATAAACGAACTGTTCTTTTAGAAGAAAACAAAGACTCGTCTAGTTCCGATGTTGAAGATGCACTCATGCGAGAGTATGATAGTGTAATAAAGAGATTAACTTAAGAGCCTTCAAAATATCCGAGTGAATTGGAAATCAGCAAAGAATTTAAAATTTTGGAGGCAACTAGTAGTAGAAGTGAAAAGCTGGAGTAAGTTTATAGAGTACTGCTGACCATTAAACCAACAAGTGTCCAATCTGAGGGAGTGTTTTCGATCACTGGTCTCTTTAACACAAAAATAAGGTCAAGTCTATCAGGAAAAATGCTTAATATACTGTGATTTTTAAAGGATCATTTTCAGAAAAAAGCTGAGCAATAAATAGTAAAGTAATTTCCCCAAGCTGTTTTTTTTTCACATTAATGATTTTTATTTATTTATCATTATTATTGGGCTTATTATTTTTTTTTGTTTACTATACGAGAAGATAGTTTTTATTCAAAGGATTTGAATACAATTTGTAATTTTGTATAATCACAAGCTGGTTACTTTTTTGGAGCATTTTAATTTTTTTATTTTTTTTACTATAAGAGGTGATAGATTTTGTTTAAAATATTTGATTACGATTTGTACAATCTACCCAAGATAAAATAAATACCTGTGTTATAAGCTTTTAATTATTTTCTCTAAGTCTGAGAAAATCGGTTTTAAAACCGGTTTTAAGAGTAAACTTCGGTTAAACTCGGTTTTGAAATTTCTCGGTTTTATGCAAGCCCTAGTGTACACGCAAGTATACATGCACCAGTTCCTATTCTTAGCTACCCTAACACAACCCATGTGTTTACTTGTACCGCAATGACTTCCAGCAGTCTCTGAAATATCCTGCATCTTGTTTTCCAGGCTGCTGCTCATTCCAATAGAAGCAGTGCAAGAATCACTTTCACCTCTGCCAGTGGCTACTGGCAATCTATTAGTCCTTGTATCTCCCCCGCCAAGCTAGCAGTTTTCCGACCCACCTAACACTGTATCGATAGCATCAGCAAATATTCTTGCACCCTTTCTATTTAAGTGTATCTCCTGTTATTAACTCATGTTAACAAGTACTACTTCTTACATTGGATCTACCAGATGTATTTTAAACTCGAGGGTTAAGCAACATGAAGCATCAGTCTGTGCATCACTTGCGAAAGCATCAGAACTAGCATTCCATGTGATAAATGAAAACTACACATTCCTGTTTAATGAAGCCAAAATTTTAAATATTCAACATAATTATACTAAATTATTGATTGCCAAAACTTTAGAAATGAAATCACAAAAACTCCATTAACATTCGACGTCCATTTCTTTTATCTGATTCGTAGTCATTTGAACGATGCTTACCAAAGACTAATCTCCTATTTATAAGATTCTGAACACACATGGTTCGTTAGTTTCATGCCACCCTGTGAACATGACACTTGTCAAAAAGTTTTAGTCTGCTTAAGGGAGGAATTTTTGGTGCATTTTAAATTCATTATTTTGTCATACTTTTATCTCATTTTAATAGTATTTCTTGGGTATTTCAAATTCACATTAACGACAAAATGTTTACTTGTACCGCAATGACTCCCAGCAGTCTCTGAAATATCCTGCATCTTGTTTTCCAGGCTGCTGCTCATTCCAATAGAAGCAGTGCAAGAATCACTTTCACCTCTGCCAGTGGCTACTGTTAATCTATTAGTCCTTGTATCTTCACTAAAGGTTACATGGGGGTTTTGATGTTTCTGGGGTCGGGTTGGAGTTCACCACTGTAATCCGGAGTACTGGACTGCCCGTGTGTCAATAGTGGGGAACACATCATTAGTTTTAAATTGTTTTAAATTATGTAATCTGGTTTTAACCTATCATTCCAAAATTTATTCCCATAAGAATTGGTAAAGAAGAAATTCTACTGACCGAATAAAAGGTAACTCCTTGTTTATTTCTAAAATATTAATAGAATGTAGGAAAAATTGAGCTTATGTAAGCTCTCATTTATGTAATAAATATTGTACTAAATTATTTACATTCAAAAACGAGAAATGCAACCAAACCTGCAAACCACAAAATTACAGAAGATGGGACCCAAATTCTGGATGATTCGTGAGATTCTAACTTGATACAATGACTCCAAATGACATTAGCATTAGTAGAGGCATATGATGCAAGAAAGCAAGGTTATGTAGCATTAGCGGTTCGAGCCCATGACTACCAAATACGGAGGATGCGGAAAGGTCAGGGAATGACCACCACATATCCCCGGAGCAATATGGCCTTAGTTGCTAATGCTCCTAAAAACCAAATAACAACAATCAATGTAGCATTAGCAAAAAAAAAACAATTTCACATATCCATTCCATATAAATGTTTGTCCAGTTCCCCTTGAATTTATTTAAGCTATCAACTTCCACAATGACTGGTATTAAGGGTAAGTTACTACAATGGATAAAAGGATGGTTAAGTGCGAGAAGACAGAGGGTGTTAATCAATGGATGCTGCTCTTCGTGGACTAATGTTATTAGTGGAGTCCCACGGGGTTTAGTGTTGGGTCCACTGTTGTTTTGCATATTTATCAATAATACTGATGAAAGTATATCAGGCTTAATGTCAAAGTTTGCAGATGATACAAAGGTTGGCAGGATTGTTAATGACAGTAATGGCAGTATGCTACTGCAACAGGATCTAGAAAATTTGTGCAGATGGGCTAAGAAGTGGCAACTGAAATTTAACCTTGACAAATGCAAAGTACTGCATATGGGTAGAAGTAACCCCAGAGAAACGTACCAACTGTGTGGTACTACACTTAAGGTGGTAGAAAATGAAAAAGACCTGTGAGTAATTGTGCAGTCAGATATGAAGTTTTCTGAGCAATGCAGACAGGCTGCCAGGGCAGGTCATAGGGTTTTGTCAATGATATATAGGAATTTTGCTAGCAGGGAGAAGGAGGTGATTGTCCCTCTCTACAAGGCAATGGTCAGGCCACGCCTCGAGTACTGCGTACAGGTCTGGAGGCCTCATTTTAGGAAGGACGTAGATTTACTTGAGCGTGTACAGAGAAGGGCAACAAGACTGGTGAGGGGAATGAATGGATCCTCTCGCCAAGAGAGGCTTAAATTCTGCAAATTGCAGTGGCTGGAGACTAGGCACCTGCGCGGTGATCTGATTGAGGTGTATAAGGCCTTGAATGGGTTGAGCACGCTGAATTCTGATGGGATCCTTCCACTTGTTCAGATTACCAACCTAAGGGGGCATAAATTCAAATTAAGAAAAGACAGATGTAGAATAGATGTGCAGAAATTTGCCTTTAGCCAGCGGGTGGTTAATTGCCGGAACAAACTTTCATCTGTAGTCGTGGAAGTTGATAGGTTGAATAAATTTAAGGAGGAATTGGACAGGCATTTGGAGGGAATGGTGTGATTTTTTTTTTTTTTTTGGCTGATGATGCATAAGCTCATACACATGCTTTCTTGCATCACATGCCACTACTACTACTACTACGACAGATGGAAATTTGTTCCAGCAATCAACAACCCGCTGGCTATAGGCAAATTGCCACACATCTATACTGTAACTGTCTTTCCTCAATTTGAATTTATGCCCCCTCAGGTTCGAAAACTAAGCAAGAAGAAGATCCCATCAGAATTGAGCCTGCACAACCCATTCAAGGTTTTATAGACCTCAAAGTGGCTACTGAAATTTAACATTTGTCAACGTTAAACTTCAGTTGCCACTTCTCAATCTGATCACCCTGCAGGTGCCTTGTGCCCAGATGCTGCAATTTTCAGAATTTAAGTCTTTCTTTGTAAGACCACCCTTCTATTGCTCTCAGCAATCTTGTTGCCCTTCTCTGTACTCGCTCAAGCAACTCTACATCCTTCCTAAAATGAGGCTTCCAGACCCGTGTGCAGTACCCAAGGAGTGGCGTGACCGTTGCCTGATACAAAGGAATAATCACCTCCATTTGCCTACTAAAAAATTCCTGTATATCACTGCTCAGGCCTGTCTGCACTGCTCCGAAAATTTCTTATCTGACTGCACAATTACCTCCAGATCTTTTTCATTATCTACCACCCTAAGTGTAGTACCACACAGTTGGTACATTAAATTTCAGTTGCCACTTCTCAGCCCATCTGCCCAACTTTTCTAGATCCTGTTGCAGTAGCACACTGTCATTACTGTCATTAACAACCCTGCCAACTTCTGTATCATCTGCAAACCTCAACATTAAGCCTGATATACCTTCATCAATACCATTGATAAATAAACAAAACAACAGTGGGCCCAACATCGAACCCTGGGGGACTCCACTAATTACATTCATGCACGTAGAGCAGCATCCATTGATTACCACCATCTGCCTTCTCCCACTCAACCGCCCTTTTATCCAATGTAGCAACTTGCCCTTAATACCACTGCAATATTTACAGTTTTACATACTATAGTTTTTTACAGTAGTCTTCCATGCGCAACAGTGTCAAAAGCTTTCCTGAAAACCAAGTATATGAAATAAAAATTATTTTTTGCATCCAGTTCCTTTATAACCATATCATAGTATCCAATAAAATTTGTCACACAAGACTTTCCCTTAACAAACCCATGCTGTGTCCAAGCTATAACTGAAGTCTTGTCTAGATGATCCCTGCAGTGCTTCTTTAACAAGTGACTCCAATTATTTTCCCTGGAACAGAAGTTAAACTAACTGGTCTGTAATTACTCGTGTCACACTTAGATCTCACTTTGTGAATTGGCAGTACATTTGCACATTTTCAGTCCTTGGGACTTCCCCTGAGTCTAAAGATGCTCTCATAATTATAGCTAAGGGTTTGCTTACTACCTTTGCCATCTCCTTTAATAAAACTGGACAGATCCCATCCACCCCAGGTACCTTTCTTACGTTTAATTTCAACAATTTCTCCTCCACTTTGCTCTCAGTTATTAAAAAATCATTAAGCACCATATTACAGTTTGATAAAGTTTACAGTCTGGCTTCCTGCTGCCTTAACTCGTAATGTGTGAATGTAGATGCAAAATACTCATTCAGATTATCAGCTATCTGAGCAGGATCATCAACACTCAAACCATCGATATCAAGGGTACCAATCTGATTCTTCCCCTTCCTTCTAGAGTTTATAAAACTAAAGGAGTTCTTGCTGTTTTTATTAGCATCCTTTGCCAAAGATTTCTTATAATCTGCCTTCACTTGCCTAACTCCTTTGTGACTTGATTACACACTAGCTTGTCTACCATGTCTACTTCTGTGTCGTCTGACAATTTATATGCATTACATGCATTTTTCTTGTTTGCCACAAGTCTTATTAATTCATCTGAAATCCATTTAGGCCTAAACCTTGAACAGTATTTCTGAATCTGTATGAAAATCCTAGTAGCTTCCACGATAAGTTTTTTGACTGCTTCCCATTTAGAATTTGCTGTTGGTAACATCATCAGTTGGTCCCGCTGTACAGAATTTAAAAACTGTCTGAGACCACTGTTGTCACCTCTACGAAAGTAAAACCCTCCCCTTTACCCCTGATGGTAGTTACGTCGTAAAGTAAATCCCACAATGTGAGAGTGATCCCACTGAGATCACTGTCACCTTGTGGTTCCTTTATCTGCAAATTCTTAATGCATGAATAATCTGATAACCAGATCAAGAGTATTACTCTCTCTGGTTGCCTCTCTAATGTGTTGCTGTAGAAAACAATCATCCAATAAATCCACAAAAGTCTTGCTGGTATACAAGTGACCAACCCACAAATTCCAGTCAATATCTGGGAAGTTAAAATCACCCATTATTAGACAATCTGATTTACTGGCCCACTCTATTTCTCTGTACAGCTGTTCGTTATACTCATCAGAGTCATTACACCTACAACATACTCCTACTATCAAATTTGCTTTCCCAGTGCTTACATCACACCACACTGACTCAACATTGCACTGTCCACCCATGTCAACTGGATGCACTTCCTTAGATTTTGTTTCTTAACTAAGAGCATAACCCTGCCACCCTTCCTATCCTACCTTTACACATTGTACTCCCAAAATTCCAATTCTGCACTGCTTATATCTGTCTGACACCACATCTCTAATATTCCAACATCTGCCTTTGATGTCTTGACCAATGCTTCAAGTTCATAAAATTTATTACTATACTCCTAGCATTGGTGTACATGCAAGTATACGTGTACCTATTCTGAATCTTAGTTACCCTAACAGAGCCCATGTATTTATTTGTTCTGTGATTACCCCAACATTCCCTGAAAACCCCAGCACCACTCCCCCCCCCCATTCTAATAGAAGCAGAGCAAAAAACAATTTCACCTCACAGACTAATAGATTAGCAGTAGCCATAGGCTACTGCTAATCTTTTAGTCTATGAATCCCCCCCTAGCAGTTTTCCAACCCACCTAAACTGCTCTGATAGCATAAGCAAATATTCTTACACCCTTTCTATTTAAGTGTATCCCATCCCTGTAGAAGCAGCCTCTCCTGTTAACAAGCACAGAATTCTACCCCAGGAGCCTTGCACAATCCCTCCAGGACCAAAATAATTGACAAGGCTCTCATCATGTACTCCCACCTATTGTGTTTGAGCAGAATTGCAGACACTTTCAAATTTAACCCTAACTCACGACGTTTTTCAGCATTGACCTGTATTTGCTAAGAAAATCAGCAGATCTCCTACTTTTAATGTCATTAGTGCCAACGTGTACAATAATATCACCCTTTGTGCCCTTAAAAGGTGATATCTGTTCTACATCATCAACTTTTGCCCATGGTAGACATTCCCCTGGTCCTATTCCACCTATCCTTTTTACACAGTATATTACCCGTCTCCTTGACAATAGGATCACTGACAATAACTAACTCCTGTGGGACAAACGCATTCTGCCTTGGAGATTGCCACTGTGTTGCCTGATGCACAAGAGTGAGCTCTGTCGTTGAGTTGGGCAGCTGAGAGCTTAATGGGTCCCCATTTTAATACCTTCAAGGGCATTTACTCAACTCCTCAAACTCTCATATGTGCCCATCAGAACACTCAGTTGGTATATAATTTGTTGACATTCGCTGCACTTAGCATGCACAAAGACATCTTCCTAGATCACGTCCTGTTCAAGAAAGTTCCACAAACATTTCACACGTTGCACAGTTTTTTAGGCTGTGATGCATTTGGAGAATCACCCCTCTCGGTTCTTCCCCGAGTCAAAGCATTCCTGCCACATTGTGCCCGTTGCTTTGCTTCTCTAGTCTGGAGTACATGGGGTTGGAAGAGACGGCAAAGCGAACAAATATAATAATTAAACTCACTTCCTTGTAAAAATGTTTTTTGATAATTATCAGTATTTTGAAATATTATTAAAATAAACGACAATGGATTTGTGGTTGAAAAAAGGAACTTTAAAACAAGAAGCAAGTACTTCTAGTATCACCATCATCAGCCATATGGTGCAAGGAAGCCCATGGCTTTTGCTGCACCAGTTGTGAGTTTCAATACAGTCCAAGGCTAACTCTATAGCATACAACTCAACTGTATACATGCTGCATGCCTGATGTTAAAGATGCAGTGACGAACAAAAAGAGTAATTATGATACAAAGGAAGCAAGGCAGCAATGATAGACTAGAAAGACAGAAGTCAGTTTTTCAAATCTCAAGGCATGATGACTAATCCTTGTGATCTAGCTATGGAGGATGTCGTGTGTGCTAGGTGCAGAGAATGTGAAAATATTAAGCACCAACTCAGCATTCTGATGGGTGTCTATGAGAGTTTGAAGAGTCAGATGGATGCCCTCAAAAAAATTAAAATGGGGGCCCATCAAGTTCAAAGCTGCCCAACTCAACACCAGAGCTCACTCTTATGCACCAGGAAATACAGCTGCAACATTCGGGACAGAATGCGCTGGTCCAGGAGCTAGTTATTGTTGGTGACTCAATTTTCAGGGACACGGGAAATATATTGTGCAAAAAGGATAGATGGAATAGGACCAGGGTATGTCTGCCAAGGGAAAAAGTTGATGACATTGTAGGGCAGATATCTTTTAAGGGCACAAAAGGTGAATATTGTTGTACATGTTGGCACTACTGACATTAAGTGTAAGGGATCTGCAGATTTACTAAGCAAGTATAGATCTAAGTTGAAAAAAAGTTATGAGTTAGGGTTAAATTTGAAAGTGTCTGCAATCCTGCCAAAAAACGATAGGAGAAAGAATATATGATGAGAACCTTGTCAATAAATTCGGCCCAGGAGAGATTTTGCAGGGCTCATGGGGTAGAATTTTTCTCAGCGTGGTCTGTGCTTGTAAACAGGAGAGACTGCTTCTACAGGGATGGGATACACTTAAATAGAAAGGGTGCAAGACTATTTGCTGATGCTATCGAGGCAATGTTAGTTGGGTCGGAAAACTGCTAGCTTGGGGGGATTCACAGACTAACAGTAGCCGCAGGCAGAGGCGGAAATGATTCTTGCACTGCTTCTACTGGAATGAGCAGCAGACAGGAAAGCCAGTTACTGGAGATTTCCGGAATTGCTGGGAGTCATAAAACAAATAAATACATGGCATTGTTAGAGTAACTAAGAGTAAGAACAAGTCCATGTATACTTGCATTTACAGCAATGCTAGGAGTACAGTAAATAAATTTGATAAATTTGAAGTGATGGTTAAGACATCCAAGGTGGATATTGTTGGGATATCAGAGACGGTGCCACTCAAATATAAGCGATGCAGAATTGGAATTTGGGAAGTACAATTTGTACAAAAAGGATAGACAGGATAAGAAGAGTTATGCTGTTAGTTAAGAAACACAAAATCTAAGGAAGTGCACCCACTTCAAAGATGAACAGTGCAATGTTGAGTCAGTTTGGTGTGACATAAGCACTGGGAAAGCAAAAATGAGGGTAGGAGTTTGTTATAGGCCTAATGACTCTGATGAGTACAACAAACAATTATACAGAGAAATAGTGGGCCAGTAAATTATGCAGGATTTTAACTTTTGATACACACTGGAACTCGTGGATTGGTCACTCGCACATTAGCAAGGCTTTTGTAGATTTACTGGATGATTGTTTTCTACAGCAGCATGTTAGAGAGGAGTCATTATTCATGCATTAAGAATTTACAGATAAAGGAACCACTAGGTGGAAGTGATCAGTGCACTGATATGGGATTTACTAAAAGATGTAACTAGAATCAGGGGTAAAGGGAAAGGTTTTTGCTTTAGTAAAGGCTACTACAGTGGTCTCAGACATTTTTTAGGTTCTATTTGGTTCAACCAACTGATGATGATGTTACCAACAGCAAATTCTAAATGGGAAGCATTCAAGGAAGTAATTTTGGAAGCTACTAGGCTTTTTGTTCCAACTAAAAAATACTGCTCTAAGTTTAGGCCCAAATGGATGTCAGATGAACTAATGAGACTAATGGCAGAGAAGAAAAATGCATGGGATGCACATAAATTGCCAGGCAATACAGAAGCCTATTGTAGATACAAGCTAGTCTGTAATCAAGTCACAAAGGAGGTTAGGCAAGCGAAGGCAGATTATGAAAAAGCTTTAGCAAATGGTGCAAAGAAAAACAGCAAAGACTTCTTTACTTATATAAACTCTAAAAGGAAGAGGATGAATCAGATTGGTCCACCTGATATCAATGGTTTGACTGTAGATGATCATTCTCAGATAGCTGCCGAACTAAATGAGTATTTTAGTTCCTCACACAAGGAGGAGAGGTCCGGATGTTTATCAAATTCTAACAGGGAGTTAAATTATTTTATAATAACTGAGAGCAAAGTTGAGGAGAAACTGTTGAAGTTAAACATAATAAAGGCACCTGGGGTGGATGAGATCTATCCAGTTATATTAAAGGAGGCAGCAAAGAAAATAAGCAAAACTTTAGTCATAATTATGAAAGCATCCTTGACTCGGGGGGGGGGGGGATCCTCACAGACTGGAGATGTGCAAATGTATCTCCAATTCACAAAAGGGGATCAAAAGGTGACAAGAGTAATTACAAACCTGTTAGTTTGCCTTCCAGGGAAAATAATGGAGTTGCTGGTTAAAGAAGCACTGCAGGATCATCTAGACATGACAGCAGTAACAATTCAGACACAGCATGGGATTGTCAAGGGGATGCTTTGCTGACCAATTTGATTGGATACTATGATGTGGTCACAAAGGAACTGAATGCAAAATATAATTTTGATATCACATACTTGGATTTTAGTATTCCCATACTGTAGCACATGGAAGACTACTATACAAATTGGAGCAATATGGCATGAAAGGAAAGTTGCTACAATGGATAAAAGGATGGTTGAGTGGGAGAAGATAGAGTGGTAATCAATGGATGCTGCTCTACGTGGACTAATGTTATTAGTGGTGTCCCTCAGGTTTCGGTGTTGGACCCATTATTGTTTTGTATATTTATCAATGATATTGATAGAGGTATATCAAGCTTAATGTCAAAGTTTGCAGATAATACGAAGGTTGGCAGGGCTGTTAATAACAGTAATGACAGTATGCTGCAGCAACAGGATCTATTATTATTATTATCAGCCATATGGTGCAAGGAAGCCTGAGGCTTATGCTACACCAGCCAAAAAAAAAAAAAAAAAAAAAAATTCCCTATTACTCAGAGAGAGAGAGAGAGAGAGAGAGAGAGAGAGAGAGAGAGAGAGAGAGAGAGAGAGAGAGAGAGAGAGAGAGAGAGAGAAGTAGAAAGGAATCACCAAGAAATAGAAGAATGATGATATCCAGCTCAGGACCCTGGGTGTGCCAAGCCCATACTCACCAGATGTGAGCCTCTGGGGGTCCGGAAAAGTTGGGTAGATGGTCTGAGAAGTGACAACTGAAGTTTAACATCCACAAATGCAAAGTACTGCATATGGATAGGAGTAACCCCAGAGAAATGTACTAACTGGCTGGTGTTACACTCAGGATAGTGGTGAATGAAAGAGACTTGAGGGTAATTGTGAAGTGAGCAATGCACTTTCTGAGCAGTGCAGACAGGCGGCTAGAGTACATCATGAGGGTCTTGTCAATGATATATAATAATTTTGTGAGCAGGGATAAGGAGGTGATTATCGCCTTGCATTAGGCAATGGCCAGGCCACACTTTGAGTACTGTGTACAGGTCTGGAAGCCTTATTTTAGGAAGGATGTAGAGTTGCTAGAACAAGTACAGAGAAGGGAACAAAGGTGTGCTCTTATGAAGAAAGGCTTATATTCTGCAAATTATAGCTTCTTTAGACTAAGCACCTGCGAGACAATCTGACTGAGGTGTATAAGGCCTTATATGGATTGAGCAGGCTCAATGCTGATGGGATTCTTCCTCTTGCTCAGATTACAAACCTGATTGGGCATAGATTCAAACTGAGGAAAGACAGTTGTAGAATAGATGTGTGGAAGTTTGCCTTTAGCCAGCAAGTAGTTGATTGTATTGCTGGAACAAACTTCCATCTGTTGTTGTGGGAGTTGATAGTTTAAATAAATTCAAGGCAGAACTAGACAAACATTTGGAATGAATGGATCAGTGAAATGGGAAGAGTTTTTTTTTTTTTTTGGCTGATGCTGTATGAGCTTGCTTTCTTGCATCATGTGCCTCTACTAATGCTAATGCTGTTATCTTTTGTCTTTCACAGATGGTACAAACTAGAACACATGCACTTAAATTCTTAAATTAGCATTGCAGGTGGCTAAGCTGGATCTGTCAGATTTTTCTTTGTTCATGACTCATTTACACAGGATTTTGTTGGTAATCCTGTACTTTCTTACCCTTCTTGCCTCCATATATACCAGGACTTTAATGCAGTTTATAAAAGATAAACCAGATGTAAAAATTATTTGTTGCAATTTGTTGAATTTAATTTTCGAAATGTTCATTGTCTCTGATGTGTATAAGCATAGAGCAGTACCTTAGCGATGTGACATGCATAGAAGTGTAACAGCACATCACTTTGGCTGCCCAAATGCTTTATGACTGACTGCACATATGCTGTACATCAGGTATGGCCTACTTAATTTGTGATGTGATCTACTTTTTTCCTTCAAAATGTGGCACGATCTACCATCTCAAAAATTATGCTGCACAAGATTCACAAATCGAAGGATGACTATATTTAAAATTCTTCTTGATCGAGTGAAATTAAATCCGCGATCGACTCATTGGCCACCCCTGCTGTACATTATAATGTGCTGTAAAGTATATCAGCAATCATTCTTCAGTGAGTGAGTGAATGCATGAGTGCTGTAAAAGAAGACATATGAAACTGACAAATGTTTGATATCAACATAACTGCTCTTGAGTTATTTGCAGCAACGCTTGGTTTTTAATTATACACTTGCTACAGTTTCATTTGTTGTTGTTTGCTAATGTTGAGGCTACTTTATGTACATAAAGTAACCTCAACATGAGCACAGAACAAATGAAACTGTAGCAAGTGTATTTGTTGTTTCATTTGTTGTTTGCTAATGTTGAGGCTACTTTATGTACATAAAGTAACCTCAACATGAGCACAGAACAAATGAAACTGTAGCAAGTGTATAATTAAAAACCAAGCACTGCTGCAAAGGTTAATGAGGTTAATTTATGTACCCTCAAACCTTTGATAAAATTTTGGGATTTGTTCTGACTTACTGCTCAGCCCAAAAGTGTTTGCTTTTAGCTATGAATTTCAGACTTACTATTCAACCATTATTTAAGAATTTTTATAATGTTGAGGAGCAACATTAAAGGAGTTTCCCCTCAACATTCTGAAAATTAAGGCACATTGGATACACTTTCTTAAATATAGGTAGCAATAACTGTGTTAAATATAGGTAGCAATAACTGTGTGAATGATGTTCTTTGAAGACTGTCGTTACTTTAATGCACTTTAGTAGTACAAATGTAAAACCTATTTCTGTGTAGCATATCCTAGAATGAATATACTGCTCGCTGATAGTAAGCATAAACAACATTTTTTTGTACTTTTTATGGAGTATAGGTGTTAGGAACAATACTGCAAAAATCTAAGTTTTATTTATGCTTTCTTCATTACACCAACTATTTAATAAATCTTCAGTTTTTGTAATTTTTGATTCCACTTCGGCCATACATTTTTTTTTTTTTTTTCATGAAACTAGAGGACCAAACATGTACAATGTTTGATTTTTTTTTTTTTTTTTCCTCCAACTGATCAGCGCAGTATCAAGAAAACACTGGATATAAGGAAATTCTCTTTGCCAAATGATTACATTACTCTGCATGGTTTTGGATGTTTGTAAACTAATAGCTATTTTTAACTCAGTTTATTACTGATTTCAGAAATGTTATTCAGTTTTTCTATCATGCAGTATTTTTTTTGCAAATCACTTAAATTGATGTCATGAGCTGTATTATTGAATTCATTAAGTTAGGAGTAAATTATGGGAATTTGTAACCTCACACACTGGCAACACTGCCTTCAGTCATTTGTATCTTGACCTTGAGAGTTCAATGCAGTAGTGTTTATCAGTGTGACCTCAGTTTATTTTTGAGGTTATTGTATCAAACTTGTGTTGAAAAGTCAGTAAAATGTCTTCACGCAAGTGTTGGAACAATCCAAATTTATTTTGTTATATTTGTGGAAATTATGTAATCCTTAAGCAAAGACAGGATATTACAGAATTTGTAAAAAAATGTGCATTGAGCTTATTTTGGAGTGAAACTTGGTGACCAAAATAAATAATAGGCTCCACATAAAATTTTCCAAACCTGTGTTGAAGCATTGAGATTATAGAAAAATAGTAAAAAGAAAGCTACGCCATTTTCCCATGATTTGGTAGGAGTATACAAACCACTGTGATGACTGTTGCTTAGTTGTGATTGGACCAGTCCCACATGGAGATAACCTGTCGATTCTATTCCCTCCACTTATGTTGGAGAATGAATGTGGCAACGAACATTGCTGAAAATGAAGCTTCTGAAAATGAAACCGAAGTCTACATGCCTGGAGACGTCCAGTCCAACCCTCAACTGTTTTCACAGCATGAACTCAACAATGATCTGGTAGAGATTTAAATTTACCACAGGAATCCACAGAACTCCTTGGTTTCAGACTTAAGTCAAAAAAATCTTCTAGCACATGGGAAATTTTGCTCACGGTACAGACAGAGAACAAGAACTAGTCCCCTACTTTTCTGAGGCCCATTCTATGGTTTTTTTGCAGTAATATAAATGATTTAATGAATTATTTAGGAATTAGTTACAATCCTACACAGTGTGGACTTTTTATTGTCTCATCAAAGAGGAGTCACAAAGGTGAGTTGGTCCACAATTATTTAGGAATCTGTTACAATCCTACACAGTGTAGATTTTTATGTCTCATCAAATAGGTGACAAAGATTAGTTGCTCCACAATGGAAATAAATATGAGTCAATTCCAGTAGCTCACTCAGTGCATTTGAAAGAAACATGAGAACTTGAAGTTGTTGACAAACATTAAGTATGAAGAATGTGGTTGGTTGGTTCTGTGCTGACTTTAAAGTGATAGGCATGTTATTTGGATGGTAATCTGAATACACAAAAATGCCTTGCTTTTTTGTGTGTCAAGCAAAAAGAGTAAGTCAGTCAGGCAAGGAGTAAGCACTAAAGAGGGGCAATTTGTTGACTGGATAAAAGAACATATTTCTTAAATCACTGGTAGACCCCAAAACTGTCCTCCTTCCATCTTTCCACATCAAACTAGGTTTGATGAAACAGTTTGTGAAGGCTTTACTTCCCTGCTTCAACTAACTTTGTATTAAATTCCCATCAATCACCCAAGAGAAGCTAAAACAAATTATTTTTGTTGGACCTCAAATTCGCAAACTGATAAGGGATTTTGAGGGAACTATGAATAAAAAAGAAAAAATAGGAATGGATTAGCTTCAGTCTGTTGTTGAGAACTTCTTAGGGAACAAACCAGACTAAAGAATATAGTTGAAAATATTGGCAAATTTCAAGAAGTTGGGATACAGCAGCATGGGTCTCGAGGTACATTTTTTACTAAGAATATTTCCTAAAGTTACTAGTATTCTCTTAAAGTTAGCTTGTTTTTTTTAAATGGTTCATCATCTTCCATATATTAACATGATGGTGCCTCACAGATTTATTTAAGGCATAATGCCATCCTTACACACGATTTATTGTTTGAGAACCAAAATTAGCACGATTCCACAATGATGGCGGAAAGTGGACAGTGGGTCCAATCAAATTTTGTGAAGTATTTTATAAGCTCTTCACACTTTTCATATGAAGGCTGTTCTGGCAGTGAATGTTCTCAAATGATTTCTTCCCAAGCTTCCTATAGTTCAACTAAAGAAACAAATGCTAATCCCACCATTGACTTAACTAACTTTCTGACAATTTGTTCCTCGATGTATGCTAATTGTAGTAGTAGTAGTAATTAAGGCATATGATTCAAAAAAGCAGGCACATGAGCATATTAACATCAGCCAAAAAAAAAAAAAAAAAAAAAAAAAAAAAGAGAAAATTTAAAAAAAAAAAAAAAAAATTTCAGACATCCATTCCCTCTTCTCTTTTTTTTGGTTAGTTGTTGGTGCATCAGCTTCTGTGGCCATAAGGCACCTCCCAAAGTTTTTGCATTTTACTGTGATCCAAGCCCGAGGCGGGATTCGAACCTGCGACCTTTGGGTTGCTAGGCAGGCACTTTACCCACCTGGCTAGCCCGGTCGGCTCCATTCCCTCTAAAAGTTTGTCCAGTCCATCCTTGAATTTATTTAGGCTATCAACTTCCACAACGACACAATGAACGTTTGTTCCAGAAATTAACCACCCGCTGGCTAAATGCAAATTTCCACACATCTATTCTACAACTGCCTTTCCTCAATTTGAATTTATGCCCCTCAGGTTCATAATCTCAACAAGTGGAAGAATCCCATCAGAATTCAGTGTGCTCAATCCAGTCAAGGCCTTATACACCTCAATCAGATCACCTCGCAGGTGCCTAGTATGGCTTACAATAGCGGGATCCTGGTAATTCTTTTCCAGGATCCCAGTATCGAAATACCAAAATTGATACAAAAAAATACCGGTTTTTCGGTACTAATTTAAAAAAAAAATAATTGTTTATAATATTATCACATAAAGGTTATAAAATCACCTTTATGTGATTATGATGTCGTTATCTCTACTAGCAAATGTTCGATAAATAATCGATAGGACACCATGCAACGTTGCAACCTGTCCACAATTCTCTGACAACTTCCTCTCTGACCGTATCGTAACTCCCAAGTTCCGTTCCTCCACTACTGACTTTAGTTCAACTCCACCAAGTGTATAAGTTATTTTGGGGTTGCTGTTCCCCAGGTGTAAGACCTTGCATTTTGCTGAATTAAAGCATAGCTGCCACTTTACTGACCATCCCGGAAGTCTATCTAGGTCAATCTGAAGAAGCTCTGCTTAGTGGCAATCATTAACTACTCTACTGATCTTTACATCATCTGCAAGTTTAGACCTCACACCCTCCATCCCATCATAGATGTCATTTAAGATAATAAAAAACAATGGTCCCAATACTGATCCTTGAGGAACCCACTTCTTACATTAACCCAATCTGAGGAATAACCATTTATCACAACCCTCTGCCTGGTGCCCTCAAGCCATTGTGCTATCCATCTAAGGATTTTCCCTATGATTCCATCCTGCTCCAACTTATAAATTAACCGCTCATGTGGGACTGAGTCAAATGCTTTGCTGAAATCCAAATAAACAATGTCGAAATTATTCCCTAAATCCAGCTCACAAGTGACCTGTCAAAATGGCAAACCAGATTTGTTAAACACGATTTTTCCCTTTACAAAAAACCATGCTGTGTATCCTACAGAATTCCATTTCCATCTAAATCACCCTTGATCATTGCCTCCATGATTTACCCTACTACTGAAGTTACACTGGCCAGCCGGTAATTTCCCATTACACTCCCAGAACCGGCTTTGTTCCAATTTACACCAATCCAACAAAATCTCTCCTGTCCAGTGATGCTCTCATAACTAGCCTTAATGGTTCAATGCACTCACTTGCCACCTCCTTTATGATTATAGAGTATATGCCATCAACCACAGGGGCCTTACTCGCCTATAAGTGTGAAAGTTCTCATTAAATAATCATTTGAAATTTCAACATCATTAATTACATTTTTTCAACTTCACTTCCATAACATCTCATTGACACAAAGGGTTTTTTTTATATAAATATCAATGTAAAGTAACTGTTGAGTTCATCTGAAACTTCAGCTATGTTATCTAATACTATCCCACGTCCATTACATAAGGGTCCAATCTGATTTGTCCTTCTGTTCTTTGCATTTATATATGTGAATAATTCCTTAACTGCACTCTTTGCTCTCTCCCAGACTCAGTAAAGATACTATAGTGAAAATTATACTTCAATCAATAAAAGGTCTTTCTCCTTCGGAAAATGATAAACATAATTCAACCATGGAAGACCAACATGGAACAGAACATCAGTGTTCCGCAAATTCTTTCCAAAATAAGAAATTGCCCAACTCCAATCAGATTTTAAAAGATAAACTTGAGTCGGAAATTAATGAAATACTTTTAACTAATTTTGTTAAATAAGTTCAATGCCTAGAAAATATGAACTGAGATCATCTACGATTATCTCAGTACAATAGTACCAGAATATAATCCGAAAGGGCATTTTCTGCCACTAATCAAATACTGTATGTACCAAAATTAGATCCATTTTAAATGATCATACTATTGATTGCTTATGTTTCTTAAGAACTCACTTTATTCAGACAGGTGGTGTGGATGCTTAAACATAACTAAACTTTGCAGTAATAATATGTATTTTTTGGTTTTTAAAATAACTGTATTTTAATGAATTTTTTCAGAATATTTATTATTGCAATAAAAGTTTATTTAAAACATGAATTCAAGTAACTACAGTACTTGTTTTTTTCCTTACTTTATTGCACCTAATTGTCATCAAAATTTATTGAGAAAAACATTTGTTTTTGGAATATCGGTATTAATACTAGTATCCTGGTTTCATAAATTAAAAATACCTTAATACCAGTATTAAGATTTTGAACGGAATTGTAAGCCCTAGTGCCTAGTATCCAGCCGCTGCAATTTACAAAACTTAAGCCTTTCTTGATAAGAGGATCCCTTCATTCCCCTCACCAATCTTGTTGCCCTTCTCTGTACATGCTCAAGAACTCTACATTCTTCCTAAAATGAGGCCTCCAGACCTGTACGCAGTACTCAAGACATAGCCTGACCATTGCCTTATACAAAAGGATAATCACTTCCTTTTCCCTATCAGAAAAATTCCTGTATATCATTGACAATACTCCATGATCTGCTCTGGCAGCCTGCCTGCATTGCTCAGAAAACTTCACATCTGACTGCACAATCACTACCAGATCTCTCTCATTTTCTACCACCCTAAGTGTAGTACCACACAGTTGGTGCATTTCTGGGGTTACTTCTACCCATAGGCAGTACTTTGCATTTGTCAATGTTAAACTTCAGTTGCCACTTCTCAGCCCATCTACCCAAATTTTCCTGATCCTGTAGCAGTAGCACACTACCATTACTGTCATTAACAACCCCGCCAACTTTTGTATCATCTGCAAACTTCGACATTAAGCCTGATATACCTTCATCAATATCATTGATAAATATAAAAAACAACAGTTGGCCCGACACCACACCCTGGTGGACTCCACTAATGACATTAGTCCACAAAGAGAGTATCCATTGATTACCACTCTGTCTTCTCCCACTCAACCACCCTTTTATTCATTGTAGCAACTTACCCTTAATACCACACTGCTCCAATTTGTACATTAATCTTCCATGCACAACAGTGTCAAAACCTTTCCTGAAATCCAAGTATATGATATCAAAATTATTTTTTGCATCTAGTTCCTTTGTAACCACATTATAGTATCCAATCAAATTTGTCAGACAAGACTTTCCCTTAATAAACCCATGCTGTGTCTGAATTATTACTGAAGTCTTGTCTAGATGATCCTATAATGCATCTTTAACAAGTGATTCCAATTATTTTCCCTGGAACAGAAGTTAAACTATCTGGTCTGTAATTACTCATGTCACCCTCATATCTCCTTTGTAATCCTATATATTGTACTTTTTGCCAAATTGCTTGACTAAAATGAAATAAACAGCCCTTAATATCATCAACATTAGAAAATGCTTCTATGGATCTGATAATTGCACTTTTGTAATCAACTTGGAATTTTCTTGGTTGAAATGTCCCGATTTGCAATGCTTTCTGTTGGAACATGCGATTGTAAGTTGATTTTGACTTATCTGGAAGAAGAATATAAAGAAATGGAAATATTTGGCCTCTATGCATGGCATGAAGAGTATATTAGACAAAATAATCTAGGAACAACTTTAAATGTTCCATCCACATAAATAGCATTTCCTGGTTTTTGGCAGAGAATCTGAAGTTATTGCAAAATTCCAAAACCAAAAATCTTTTCTTCCTCACCATCTTCAAATAGCAAAAATTCTTCATCTTCCAACTTCTTGTATTCATCCGGAATGATCAGTTCTGCTAAAGAAGACAAGGACAAAATTTAGCAGAAGTTCTATGAAGCATTGATCATACGTTCTCATAAATGGGCATAGCAGAAGCAACTTCTATATCTTCAGAATCTAGCGCTTTGTTTAATATTCCCCTATAAACTGTAGTAACTGTTGCTTCTGGCTATGTAAAGGTTTTCTCCATTTGTTCCACCACTTTGGGATGTGATTAGGGCAAGTCAATTATGGCAAACATTCATTAGGGCATGTGCAATTATATCGTGACCATTAGTGCTTCTGAGATTAGGGCATATGAATTAGGGCAAGTGCGACTAAACCGAAACAAAGAAGTCATTTTTGAAATCAGCATCAGAAAATAATTCAGAAACGCCCTTTTCTGAGAAAACATCAGTGATTTTTTTTTCAAAATGCAGAGTATTGTTATTAATAAACAATCAGAATAAATTATCCCTTACTTTTGGGCGTTAAGAGCTGGTTGTTGTTTATTGGGGAAGGGCAACGAGGCCATAATGCACTTAACTATGGAAAAGTTAAATGCATCGTTTTATCGATATAACCCCCAACATCTGGTGAGTATGGGCTTGGCACACCCAGGGTCCTGAGCTGGATATCATCATTCTTCTCTTTCTTGGTGATTCCCTTCTACTTCTGACACACACACACACACACACTCACTCACTCTCTCTCTCTCTCTCGGGGTAATTCAGAATTTTTTTTTTTTTTTGGCTAGTGCAGCATAAGCCTCAGGCTTATGCTGCACCATATAACTAATAATAATAATAATTGTGGTTAAATTACAAGTAAAATATTTGGCCACGTATGCTGCATTTGCTAGAGGGTGGGCAATACTGAGAGAGGCGTCCAGCGTGGAAAATGGGCAGAAATAGTTTGTCAATAACTATACTATACGAGAAATTCAATGTACATACTTGGCAGTAATTAAGAGCTGGAGAGATTATGCTCTCATGCATTTAGTTAAACTAATGTAGTTAACTTACCAGTAATCTCTTCTGTCAATGCCAACGCATTTTTAACAGACTTCAAATCAGCAATCACAGAAAACTTAGAAAGTCTGCACGTCATATTTCTTAACACTAACACAACACGATGCGGAAATTTTCTCTAATTAGCTATATTAAATAACTCGTAGATCTACTTGATGAAAATTTACAAATTAATTCATCCTATCGTGTGAATACTTAAAACCACTAATAATGGGCAAAGGGAAATTGTTTCAATACGAGTCTATATGGTTAAGGCAACTTATAAAATCAGACTGTAATTTTCATCATAAATTCCAAGTCTATCATCTTCATAAGCAATTCTGTGTTAAATTAAAAGCAGAAACCGTTGACCACCCTTTAAAGAACAACACGTTACAAACACATATGACAGACACTTATGATTTCATAACATCAACTTATCAGACCATAACGTTGATGCTAGAAACGACATCTAGCTTAAAAATTTCAAATTGTAAAAAGTGCATTCAAACGAATGGAAATGTTCAAAATAATTTTAAGACTAATAGACAGCCCTCATAGTTACTACAATTATTATTATTATTATTAGCCTTATGGTGCAAGGAAACCTGAGGCTTATGCTGAATTACCCTTGAATGGGTTCAGCACGCTGAATTCTGATGGGATCCTTCCACTTGTTCAGATTACGAACCTAAGGGGGCATAAATTCAAATTAAGAAAGGACAGATGTAGAATAGATGTGCGGAAATTTGCCTTTAGCCAGCGGGTGGTTAATTGCTGGAACAAACTTCCATCTGTCGTTGTGGAGGTTGATAGGTTGAATAAATTTAAGGAGGAACTGGACAGGCATTTGGAGGTAATGGTGTGATTTCTTTTTTTTTTTTTTTTGGCTGATGCTGCATAAGCTCATACATTTGCTTTCTTGCATCAATGCCACTACTACTACTACTATTACTACCCGGAATCACGAGGAAAGAGAAATATTATGATATCCAGCTCAGGACCCTGGGTGTGCCGAACCCATACTCACCAGATGTGAGCCCCTGGGGTTAAATTACTATACTCACCGTCCTCCACACACCAGGTGTCAAACACCTCTGATCGAATCCTGTCAATGACATGAGGAATTTTAATGGGATTTTTCACAACGTGGCTAGGTAGTTAGTTGAGATCAGACGAGGGCAACATGATTTTCCTCCTGGAAACTCTGTTTTTTTGTCCAGCAAATGGTAAATCGCAATATACACGCAAATGACATTATACGAGGAAATATTAGCATTAGCATTAGCATTAGTAGAGGCATTTGATGCAAGAAAGCAAGCTTATGCAGCATCAGCCAAAAAAAAAAAAAAAAAAACCACTTCCACTTCACCCCTCTGTTCGTTCAAAATACCTGTCCAGCTGAGCCTTAAACTTATTTAGGCTATCAACCTCCACCACAAGGGATGGAAGTCTGTTCCACCAACCAACCACCCGCTGGCTAAAGGCAAATTTCCGCACGTTTATCCTACATCTGTCTTTCCTCAATTTGAATTTATGCCCTCTCAGGTGATTTTTCTGAGCTAGAGGAAGAATCCCATCAGCATTGAGCATGCTTAAACCATTCAAGGCTTTATACACCTCTATCAGATCACCTCGCTGGTGCCTAGTCTCCAGACACTGTAATTTGCAAAACTTAAGCCTTTCTTCGTAAGAGCACCCCTTTGTTCCATTCACTAATCTTGTTGCCCTTCTCTGTACTCGTTCCAGCAGCTCTACATCCTTCTTGAAATGAGGCCTCCAGACCTGTACACAGTACTCTAGGTGTGGCCTGACCATCGCCTTATACAATGGAATAATCACCTCCTTATCCCTGGTGGAAAAATTCCTGTATATCATTGACAATACTCCATGAGCTACTCTTGCAGCCCGTCTGCACTGCTCAGAGAACTTCATATCTGCCTGCACAACCACCCCCAAGTCACTTTCATTCTCTACCACTGTCAGTGTAGTACCACAGAGTTGATACGTTGCTCTGGGGTTGCTGTTTCCCATGTGTAGTACTTTACATTTGTCAATGTTAAACTTCATTTGCCACCTCTCAGCCCATCTGCTCAACCTTTCCAGATCCTGTTGCAGCAGCATAGTGTCAGTAGTGTCCTTGACAACCCTGCCAACCTTTGTATCGTCTGCAAACTTGGACATTAAGCCCGATATACCATCATCAATATCATTTATAAATACAGAAAACAATAAGGGACCCAACACTGAGCCCTGAGGGACTCCACTAATAACATCAGTCCACGATGAGTAGTGTCCATTGATTACCACTCTCTGTCTTCTCCCCCTCAACCACCCCTTTATCCATAGCAGCAATTTGCCTCCAATGTCACACTGCTCCAATTTGTGTAGCAGTCTTCCATGTGCAACAGTATCAAAAGCCTTTCTAAGATCCAAGTATATAATATCAAAGTTATTCCCTGCATCCAGTTCTTTTGTGACTGCATCATAGTATCCAATCAAGTTGGTCAGGCAAGACTTCCCCTTAACAAAACCATGCTGTGTCTGAGCTATAACTGAAGTCTTGTCTAAATGATCCTGCAGTGCTTCTTTAACCAGTGCCTCCATTAATTTTCCTGGAACAGAAGTTAAGCTCACAGGTCTATAATTACTTGTGTCAGCCTTTGATCCTCCTTTGTGAATTGGGGTCACATTTGCACATTTCCAGTCTATGGGTACCTCCCCTGAGTCCAGGGAAGCTCTCATAATTATGGCTAAGGGTTTGCTTACTTCCTTTGCTGCCTCCTTTAATATAACTGGATAGATCCCATCCACCCCGGGTGCCTTTCTTGTGTTTATCTTCAACAGTTTCTCCTCCACTTTACTCCCAGTTATTTCAAGATTCTGTAGCTTACTGCTAGAGTTGAATACACCTCTGGCATTCCCCTCGCTGAATAACTCCTCATGTGTGAATGTCGATGCAAAATATTCATTTAGTTTGTTAGCTACCTGAGCAGGATCATCAACACTTGACCCATCAATATCAAGTGGACCAATCTGATTCATCCCCTTCCTTCTAGAGTTTACATAAGTAAAGAACTCTTTGCTGTTTTTCTTTGCATCCCTTGCCAAGGATTTCTCGTAATCTGCCTTCGCCTGCCTAACCTCCTTTGTAACTTGGTTGCATATCAACGTGTATCTATCATAGGCTTCTGTGTCATGTGTTAATTTGTATGTATCCCATGCATTTTTCTTCTCTGCCATATGCCTCATTAGTTCATCTGACATCCATTTTGGCCTAAACCTTGAAAAATATTTCTTAGTTGGTATGCAAAGCCTAGTAGCTTCCAAGATAAGTTCTTTGAATGCTTCCCATTTTGAATTTGCTGTTGGTAACATCATCAGTTGGTCCCACTGTATAGAATTTAAATACTGTCTCAGTCCATCGTAGTCGCCTTTACGGAAGCAATAACCCTTCCCTTTACCCCTAATGGTAGTTACCTCTTTGAGTAAATCCCACTTCAGCACACTGTGATCACTGCCACCTAGTGGTTCATTTATCTGCAGATTCTTAATGCATGAAGAATCACTGCTGATAACCAAATCAAGAATATTACTCCCTCTAGTTGCCTCCCGAACATGCTGATGTAGAAAACAATCATCCAATAAATCCACAAAAGTCCTGCTAGTGCGTGAGTAACCAGCCCCCAAATTCCAGTCAATATCTGGGAAATTAAAATCTCCCATTATAAGACACTCTGATTTACTGGCCCACTCTATTTCCCTGTACAGTTCCTTATTATACTCATTAGAGTCATTAGGCCTATAGCACACTCCTACTCTCAATTTTGATCTCCCAATGTTTATGTCACACCAAACTGACTCCACACTGCACTGTCCAGCGATGTCGACTGGCTTCAGTAGCTGATGTACCTAAAATCCTCCGCCCAAAATATTACATGGAGAAGAAAATTCAGATGTTCGCTTTTTTTTTTTTCAAATACTATGAAGAAATTCCAGAGAAATTCATTAACGCTTCGTTGATTTCTAACTGAGAGACCATACACTGCTGTAACGGAGAGTACAGTGCAGTATATACCACTGAAAATCTATATGTTATACTGACTGCTTACCACTTTTTTTACGAAAGTAACACATCTTTCTTAATACTTTCTTACTGTAGTAACATAAGCTTGGTAATTTACTTCTTTACTCTAGTAACAAATACTTAGTATTTACTGTAGTAACATATATTTACTACTTGCTACATTTTTACGTATACACTGTTGTGCAAAACTTAAGGACCGACACTATTTCTAAAGGTTACAATCACAAAATCAAACGAAACAGCCTGTGGCGATTAACAAAGCTGTGGCCGTTCAGTAGAAAGCTGGTGCACATGCAAAAATTTGAGTCATGATGACAGAGTTCACATAAACAGATAAAAATAGCAGTTCAGCAGATATGTGCAAATTACCGAATGGTGAGCATGATTGTTACAAACGTTCGATTGGTTTCATACAGTGCTACAGACAATGAAATGGCCAGTAGACAACATCTGGATGACTTTATCCGGGGTCAATAATTGGGAAGGTCGACGAGCGAGGAGTGTGGCTGCAGAGTTCGGTATCGCCCATAGCATCGTATAACATGCGTGATGGGCCATCAGGACAACAGGTACTGCTGTTCGAATGACCAGTGGTGGTCGTCCATGAAAAACAACGCACAGTGATGACCGAGATATACTCCTACAGTCCAAGAGGAACCGACACTAGACAGTGGGATCCATTGTAAACCAGCTGCACTGGACGCAGGATATCGTGGTTTATTGATATCCAAGTGACTCCACAAATGTGGACTGTTTGCCCGACGGCCAGTACTGTGATCCTTTAACACCTGCCTGCCCATCGGAGACACCTTTTACAGTGGTGCATCGAACACAAGGACTGGACAGCAGTGCAATGGGGTAAGGTACTCTTTACTGATGAGAGTAGATTTAGTCTCAGCAACGATTCTGGACGTCAGCTAATCTGGCAAGAGGTTGGCACACAGTATCACCCAGAAAACATCGCTGAAAGGGATAGATATGGCGGTCCAGGTGTTCTCGTCTGGGGAGGCGTTATTTTGGATGGATCTACGCGGTAGCACAATGGCAGCGTCACCGTCCTCCCCACATTGAAAAAGGCCCAAGTTGGAATCCCGTCGATGACGCGAGGAACTTTAATGGGTTTTTTTCACTCTGAGTTAGTCAGTCTCAGACGAAGATAGCAAGGTGTTTCCCCCAGAAAATGGATGTTTTCGTCCAGCAAAACAGACAAATCGACCACAGAACACACACAATTAATAGACATAAGACACACAGCATGGCAGATGACTTTAATTATTCTGGAGGCCTGAATAAAATAGGTTGTTTTTTTTTTTTTTTATCTTGCATGGACGTACACAACTCCAGATACTGGAAGGCGGCACTGTAACCGGTGCACTCTACTGTACTACTTATATTAACAACTTCATCCCATACGTGCCTCCAGGGCCTAGGTACAAAGACCACGTATACAGCCTTTGATTTTAAAGTATGTATTCATAATCAACATAATAATAATAAATAAAATTTAATAAAAATCTATTTAAAAAAATAAAGAAATAACAATAAATCCTTCTAAAATTTCCAATTAAATCTTGTGTAAAAATGTCTTCATTTTTACTTTTTATTCGCATTTGAAAGCAGTCACCGCTCCCAGTCACCCCATACTTTTAACACTACTATATTAGTAGAACAACATCCACTTCCTGTGAAGGCTGTTTTTCTTTCCCTCTAGCATGCAATCGTGGACGCCGCACTATGGAAAGCAGCAGTTGAAACACTATTCCACTGTAATGAGTCCAGCTGGATCACAGCAAGAGATCGTCACTCGATCAGATCGAACGAACGTCGTGCGCATAATATTTATAAAACGGTGAGAAAGTATGTGACTTTCGTTGGGGAAAAGAGAGTAACGTTAGTAAGGAACGTACTTTTTAGTGTAATCTGAACCAGGTAACTACGGGGTGTTTGTTTTTGGAGATTCTATGTGTAGGAGTGGGCAAACTTGATGTCTGGTAACCTCCCCTGGGCAGTCCGGAGACGTAACCCCGTGCAGATATGAAGATCCCACTGCTCCTCATAAATCCCATTTTTGGCTGTGTCAGGTCTCCTAGATGACAGTCCCTGGTTTTCTTTTTTTTCTTCTCCCCACAAAAATAACCTGTAACCCAATATGAGTTCTGGGAAGTCAAAAAAAGGCGGACGTATATATATGGAGTGGGGAGAAGGAAGAGTGGTTGTTGTGTGGATAGAGAAAGAACGGGTACAGAGAGAGGAAAACTAGGAGAAAAGGATCTATAGAGAGACGTCTTGTGAATCATATGCGACTGACTGCTGCCCTGAACTATCAACCCCGGAACATAACCAGGAGTTTTCTGGTAAGTCCACCCCAGTTTTCTGAGAGTTAACAGAATGAAACTGTCCAATAATAAGACCTACCCTTTATTTACTGATGTCATTAATAGCATCCCTCCTCCAAGGTACACACACTATGATAAGTGTCTATTTTATCGTGCTTAGACCCTAAGATATACAGTGAAACTTCCCTTTAACGGACAGCCATGGGGAACGAAAATGTGTCCGTTAGAGAGAAGTGTCCGCTGACAAGAAGTCTGAGGGAGAAAAAAAAAAAAAAAAGAAAGAAAAATCGTTAAACGTTTAATGTAAAATTAAATTAAAATATATACAGATTTTGAACAATATTTTTGTAAATAATATACAATTACATACACAAGAGATAAAGAAAAATCGTTAAACGTTTAATGTAAAATTAAATTAAATTATATACAGATTTTGCACAATATTTTTGTAAATAATATACAAACAATTGTGCTATGCATATTATGACTTTATCTTAAGAAAAATGCATACAGTAATCACTTATTTTCTCCTGCACCTTCTTCCGGCTGATAATTTTGTTTTCAACATTTGTTTGGGGTAAAGAAACCATCGAAAGTCCTTCAGTATCTTCTTCAGCTGCGAAAAACATTTTTAAACGATTGATTTCTATGACTTCTATTTTCATCGGTGGTTCGTCGTTAATATGTTCTTCGACAAAATGACCTCCTTCCATTTCTTCATCCTCATGAGGAACTTCTTGAAAAATATCGATGATAATGTCGTTGATATCTAGAGCACCATCTTCTGTAGTAAGGTTTGAGTCTTTGTAGCCAGGGTCACTTGTAGCGGAAGTATCGTACATTATCAATAGATGTTGAAGTTCTTGTTCTTCTTGGTGCTCCACATTGCTGTTCACAACTTAAATTTTTGCGTTTGAGAAGCCAGACTTTACAAAACAGTTCACAACAGTTTGTTTTCTAATTGCATTTACTGAAGAGGAAATCCATTGAATCGCATCTAAGATGCTGATTTTCTTTGCAAGGTCACTCGCACATGTTACATCGTTCATGTTTGCAATGAGGTCTTAAAACACGTTTTCTGTAGTGAAGTTTAAATTTGTTTATTATCCCTTGATCCAAGGGCTGACACTCTACAGATGTGTTTGGTGGCAGAAAAATGATTTGAATGTTGGACAATTCAATGTGCGGGTGAGATGCAGCATTATCCATGAAAAGAATAATTTTTCTGTTTTGAAGAATCATGTTTTCGTTAAGGTGACTTATCCATTCGCTCATGATATCTCGTGCCATTCACGCTTTTTTATTAGACTTCCAGTCAACATCCAAAAGAGTCAACTTTATGCCCTTGAAACAATGAGGATTTTGTGGGTTTCCTATAACAAGAGGTTGTTCAAAGTCTCCCAGCATATTTGTACACAATAGTACAGTCCCACTATTAATTTCTAAGGGTTTAGAAATTTTTCCGCCCTGGCACTTTTCGTTTTTTAGACTCATTGTGTTTTCAGGAAGAGTTTTAAAAAAACAACCCTGTTTCGTAACAGTTGTAAATATCCTTATCTTCAAAATCACGACATAAGTCTTCCAATTTGACGGTCCACTCTGTTACAACCCCCGTATCAACAGATCCACCTTCACCACTTACGGTTTTCCAAGAAATTTTATGCCGAGTTTTGAACTTGTCTAGCCATCCCACAGAAGCTTTGAGCTCATTTACTCCCATAGATTTCGCAACCTCCAAAGCCTTTTCCCTAATAATAGGCCCATTAATGGGAATTTTTTTAGCACGTGCGCACCAAATTTGAAGTCCAACAGTTTTCGGGAATGATTTTTCACTCTGATCATTTACGTGTTGCCAAAATTGTTTGAGCAGTTAATTTTTTTTCTTTAGGATGTCGCTTACCTGCGTGTTCCTGATTTTGAATTTTACAGCGAGATTTCAAACACCATTTTTTGCCGATCATACGCATTAATGAGTTCGACTTTATCTTTTAAAGTTAAATGTTTACAAGAAGACATTGTGCACTTCACACGACACTGAACAAAACTGAAAACTCAAACTCAAAAGACGAAAGGTCGACAACCCCCCCCCCCCCGTGCACACACCGAATTCATCAGAAGTTTTACACGTGCCTTAAAATTCTTGAAAAAGGGTTTAGAGCCGCGACGAAACCTTGATAAAATTCAGAGAATCGGAAATAGAAAATAAACACACGATTGAGGCAATACGTGGAAGAAATGTTCCTAGAAAAAGGGCCGTGAACTCGCCCGCTGTCCGTTATGGGGAGATCAAATTAAGTGCTAATCTAAACGAAACAGTGCAGATTGCCTGTCCGCGTCCGTTACAGAGAATGTCCGCTAGACAGAAGCTGCAAACACGTTAAAACCAATGGAGGTGAGTTGGGGAATTTGAAAATGTCCGTTGTAGAGAGATGTCCGTTAACGAGAGGTGTCCGTTAGGAGACGTTTCACTGTATTACCAACAAGACCCACTATTAAATGTATTACAATCAGTTATTGTCAAACTTACATGTCAACTTTACACTGGTACCTAAATACTTGGACAGCGAGATATTTGTCGATTCCTTAGAGTACGAGTAATAGTGTCGACCAAAGGCTACACAAAGAATATAGACCAATTGGCATACATGAATTATAAATATTCTAACCTATAGTTATTTAGTAATAAAGGTATAGAGTTTGTTTTTCTAAATTAAAGATACAACAATTTGTTTTGCTTACCTATTTTGTACGATATACTTAATAAATCATGTTTTGTTTATTCACCTTTGCCTCCTAGCCATTCTCTTGCTACACAACACCCACAGTGCGGGTTTTAATGAAAGAGCCATAATTTTATGGCACTCTGAGGTCTAACTAAAGGGAGGAGCTCAGAGTGAATAACACAGCGCCATCTTAATGTTGCTAGCTTATTCTCCAAGTTGCAGAATAGGTCTTGAGAACACAAGATTGTTGTCCTAAAATTACTAGTCGATCATATAAAGCACAGACATTTTCTGGTACACCAATATTAGTGATTGAACTTACCCGGAAACCGTATTTTACATATACAGTCTGTCCTCGTATAGCACGATAGTTGCGTTCCTAGAAACCCTCGTGCAATGCGAAATCGTGCAATATAAACAACAGGCCCTATGGGAAAAATGGGGTTAGGTGCCGACCACCCAAGATTGAACACACATTTGGAACCAAAACATTACCAAACAATAAATAATCGGGTAATTTTAATCGTTATAAAATACGTTAAGTATTTTATAACGATTAAAATACGTAATAAAAATATTATAATAAAGTATTTTTAGTATTTTTTAATACTAAAAAAGTATTTTTTACGAATAAAATACGTATTTTATTCGTAAAAAATTTATTATATTAAATAAAATAGTCGTAATAAAATACTTACGTATTTTATAATACGTAATTATAATACGTAAGTCGTAATAAAATATTGCTAATGCTTTTGCTTCTATTGTAAGCAAACTTGCTTTTTGTTTGATTTTCTATCCAAACAGATGACAGCCGTTCCATCTCTTCCAATTCTTGTGTCTTAATCTAATGGATTTTAATTACACTTTGAGTTGTTCCCGCTATGAAAGTTGTTTTTATTTTCTCTGCATTCTTTGTAATTCTCGGCGTTGCCTGATTTAGGTCTATAGCATGTGCAATATCACATGGTCTTTCATTTCGCTCAAAGCGTTTCACAATTTCATATTTTTTCTCTATCGACAGAGGCGGACAGGAGCCTTACGGGGGAAACCACGGTGGGCCAGAGGCCGGTGTGATTTTGGCCATAAACCGTAGTATGAGGCCACTATAAATTTTCCCGGTTAAGAATTTTTGATCCAGTCCGCCTCTGTTTATCGATATTGCTTTTTTTTTTTTCTCTGAATCTGCAGTGTCTTAGCCAGAACGCTTCCTTTTCACACCTTTTAAGTATTTTACTCATTTTTAGGGAATAAAGCACAATTACAAAACGAGGAGGCACGCTTGATACACATAAACAAAGCTGCACGCGTGTAGCAACTGAATAAACAACACGGCCGAGATACACTATTAACACCTCACATTTTACTAAAGCACATTTCTGGGGGTTACTACCATAAAACAATAAAAACAATTTCCAGTTGCGTTTCTGCTAGTGGAATCTGTTATAAACTGGTAGTAAACTCCATCTAATTGCATTTGCTATTATATCGATAACTGGAATTGTGTTGGTTTTTTACGTTATTATGGTGAAATGTGTTTCCCCTTCACTGATATAAAACACATAAATACATTTTCAGAATCTTTTTCATTCCTATCGTGTTGCGTTCAGTTGGGGTGATTCCGCGTTCGACTGCCATTTCTTGTAAACACAAAGGCGAATCGTGTATAAGTGAATTCGGTTCGTGTTATATAAGATAACGTTCCCCTATTTATAAATCGTGTATGATCGAATTCGTGTAATGTAAACACTTGTTATACGAGGACCGACTGTATTGAATGTTGAATAATAGTAAGAGTTGATTGCCTTAATCATCATGTAAAGGATGATGTCCAGCAAACACACTATAATGGGAAGACCTGTGGAACACTGGTGCTAATCGCGATCAGGATCAAATGTTTTCTGGGATGAAAAACCATTCTACACGAATGCCTGTTAATGATTCTAACTGTTGTGGACTGAGGAGCAAAGTTACATTAGAAGTTACAGGGAGCAGAAGACGAGACTAAGGGGCCAACCTTTCTTTCTTTCTTCTACAGGTTGACAGTGCTGGTGCTTCTGTGTATACAGGGAATAGGTAGAGGTAGTTCTCTTTCACACCAATACAAACAATACAGATTTCTTCAGGAACATTCATATTGAGCAACAGTTAACATCTAGAAACGATCTTACCCATAAACATCGGAAATAAAAAAATAAAAAAATGAGTTGGTATATATTGTAACACTTCTCTTTTTAGAATTGGTTGATTATTAACGTTATAGTTCCTTTTCAGCTCTACATAAAGGTAAGTCACATCATTTTCGGGGACCCTAATTTTACCCAGATATTAATAAATTTAAAATGGAGGAAAAGAGCCCACAAACAACAGAAGTAGATTTATTAGCCCCCTTATTTGGAACACAGCAAATCCTCCCGAATCTGGCAGACCTCATTTGGCTAATATTGTGGGTTATCTTGGGCTTGTGCCAATCGTTTTTGGCAAACCTGATAAAGGCCCTTCCATCCAGTTGTTTTTTGATGCTCTAGAGAGTGTCGGTGAACTGGCATTGTGGCAAGACGCCCAATTAATCGCCATAACGAAAGCGAAAATCTGAAGTTTTGCCTCTGAATTTTTTGCCAACTCAATCGAATTACGCAAGGAAAAGAATTATAGTGTGTTCAAAAATGTATATTGTTACCTGTCTCCTCCAATTTGCAATGGCTATACAAGGACTGTCGGAATTCGGGCCTGCTATAGTGCATGAGTCAAAAATTTAGCTCGACTGGCTTTTAAAACGCAAAGTGATTCTCCTGAAGCTTTAACCATACTGGATTAGGCAATGTTGGTCCAATTTCTCAGGGGAATTTCAAATAAAATTAGAAGGATGGTACTCTCCCAGAACCCCCTAACCTTTTAGCAAGCAGTCACAATTTCATGAATGGAAGAAACCAAGAATGAACTTACTGAATCAAAACATAAGCCAATTATTGCTATTTTAGTCAGGCTAACAGCAATGAAGATTGGGATCAGCAGGAAAGTTATTTCAAAAAATTCTTAAACCTATACAATGGTTAGATGCATTAACAGTAAACAATGCTACTCTTAATAATTTAGAGATGCAAGTCACGGCTCTCAATCAAAAGGACCATTGCCAAAACAATAATACTGTGGCTCCCTTTCCACCACCCTGCGATCGCGACGCACTTAGCTTAACGTATTCACCGCCAGACAGGACGTTCCTAGGTGATGGCCCGACCTTGAGGGCTGAGGTCAATAGACCACGCCCAGAAACAGTTAGTTGTGCTGCACTATGCTAGGAAACATGCATTTGAAATTTCCGTCATTGAGACAAAACAGAGAGAGAACCGCTTCGATTACCGCGGTCGACCCTGCAACTATTGGCCAACAGCACTACTGCCTACTCGCCCGTATACCTACCGTGGAGTGCACAAATATACAGTCTTGCCAAAAATTGGGATGTCCTATGCTAACAAACAGGGTTACAATTTTAACGGAAATCAGGATTGAATAGCAGATAGAACGTATAATGATCAAAATAGGAGTAATACGAACTCTTATGCAAGGGTAAGAAGGGGAATATCTGGGAATGAGTTTAATTAGAGCAAACCTAACCTTCAGCCATTTTAGGTACGCCAGTACATCAGAAGGCAGGTAGGCAGTGTAGGCTACTGGCAAGATGGGGACAGATATTTCTGACAATGACGGGTTTCTGAACAAAATAAAAGGGACTTTCAACGTTACAGAACCGTTTCACCTTGTCAAAATCTGAGCAGAGTCGGTAAACCTTATGCCCATCATAAAAATGTCAACATGGGGTATATATTTTAGATAATGATTCTAAATTACCATTGATCATAGGATCCATACAAAACGTTGAGGCCACATTTCTCGTAGACACTGGGGAAAGTGTCACTTTAATGAGTACAGATTTATTTCACAAAATTAAGCACTAAATCCAACATCAGCAGACCTGAGGGTAACCGGTGTTTCCGAGTATATTGTTCCTATACTTACTAAGTTACAGCAAATCTTAAGTTAGACAATGCAACCTTTCAGAAAATTGTTTTAGTAACTTCTGGAAATTTTAAGCAGCAATATGATATAATATTGGGATTAATTGGTCATAAGACGATTTTCATTCGTGATAGACTTAGGTAAAGGAATAGTACGTTCGGTTCCATTGAGGATTTGCTTAAGAGAAGAAGGTGGTAGGGAACTGTTCTTAGGTTCCAAGCCCTCTGTAGCTGAACTTACCTGTAAGCATTTGCTACCAGCATCCTCAGAGAGAGAAAGAGAAGTAACAGCATTTGTAACCAGATTGCTGCTTCTACCGAACAACTAGCATTAGCAGAACCTCGTTTTAATTTGAGTTGGGGTGATTTAGCTGTTAGGTGTTCAGTTGAGAGGGTAGGTCCAGATGGGAAAATTTCAGTGCTTGTTGCGAATTTGATGGCTGAGCCTCTTCATCTCCAAAAAGGAATGCGAATTGCTAATCTTGAAAGCATTAATAATATCCAGTTACCTTTGCAGGTGAGGAAGGAGATGAGAAAAGAGCATCTCCTGTGACTATACAAGACTTTGATCTTGATCATTTGGTAGATGATCAAAGACATGAATTGTCAGACTTATTGTATGAATACAAGGATGTGTTCGCTAAGTCTCCAGTCCAGCTAGCAAAGTTGTTTAAACACAGAATTACATTAACGGATAATATCCCAGTAAAGCAAAGGGCTTATAGAGTTCCTTTTTTATTGAAAGATGAAGTTTGAAGGCAGGTAAATGATCTTCTGCAGTCGAATATCAGTGAACCGAGTAATTCCCCATATTCAGCACCAATTGTGTTAGTTAAGAAAAAAGATGGATCATATCGTTTAGGTATAGACTTCCATAAGCTTATCCAATTATCCAATCCCTAACATGTCAGAGATATTAGAAGTTATTGGCCAAAAGCGTTTTTCATTTCTTTGGACTTTGAAAGTGGATTTCATCAAATCGAAGTCCATCCTTCAGATCACCATAAAACAGCTTTTACTACTGGCTAATCATTTTATCATTATCGGAAAATGCCCTTCGGACTGATAATGGCCCAGTTTGTTTGTTCATGCTATGTCTTTGGCACTACAGGATCTGAAAAGAGACTACATTTTTTCATATCTGCATGACGTTGTGATCGCATCAACTGACTTTGATTCACATCTCACAAAGCTACAGAAAGTCTTCCAGCATCTGAGAGAATATGATATTAAGTTGAAGCCAAAAAAATATGAATTTCTGAAGAAGCAGTTGAAGTATTTGAGCCACCTGGTTAGCGGAGATGGTATTTGCCGGATCCAGCCAATGTCGCTGCAATCCGAGAGTGTCGGCTACAAGGACAGTCAAACAAGTCCGATCATTTCTTGGAATGGCAAGATTCTTTAGAAAATTTATCCCAGAGTTTGCTGAAATAGCACGTCCTTTGACACAGCTTACCAAGAAAGAAACACCTTTGGTTTGGGACAGTTCCACTCACCAGACTTTCGACCAGCTGAAAACTGCCTTGATAATGCAACCTCTGTTGATTTATCCAGATTTCACATGACCATTCGTTGTTTCTTCTGATGCTTCATCCTATGCTGTTGCAGCTGTGTTAGAACAGCAGGTCAGTGAGAATTTGTATAGCCCATTGCTCATGCTTCCAGGCTATTAAAGAAATCAGAGAAAATGTATAGCACCACAGAAAAGGAAGCCTTGGCGACAGTTTTTGCAGTAATGCAATTCTGACAATTTTATGTGTCCAACAGTTTCATACTGATAACGGATCACCAACCATTGAGCTATTTGCTCCATCTGAAAAATCCGTCACCGCGTTTTGCATGTTGGATATGTTGTTACAAGAGTAGATCTACAAAGTTGAATACTGTCCTGGTAAACTGCATTCAAATGCCGATTTTCTTTCTAGACCAGTGTTAGAGGAAGATGAAAAACTGAAAAAGCCAAAGAAACCAAAAACCAAAAATTACTGAATTAGTCGATCCTATATCAGCATATGTAACTTTGGAGTCACTGATTATGTCACATCAACAAACCAGAACTTTGATTAAAACCCTTCAAAGAGAGGATCTGAATTTCTAGAGGTTAACTGAACAGTTGGAGGGAGTACTCCAGGCATCAACAAAAATCCCAGATTCCTTTTATTTGAGTGAAGATGGAATATTGTATCACTTCACTTTATCTGACCCTGGAGCTACAAGTCAAGAACCAATTGAACAATTAGTAGTCCCAGTTGGCTTGAAGACAGAAGTATTGAAATCATGGCATGACAATGTTCTCAGCTGGGGGAAAATTTGTCATTACAGAAGACACTGGAGAAAATTAGGAAAAATATTTTTCTGGTTAGGTATGTATAGTGATGTCAAGGACTATATTGAGTCATGTCCAACTTGTATGGAGCATAAAGGATATAAAACCGAAGGCCAAAGTGGCCCTGATGAGAGTTCCTGTTGAGAACTCACATTGGGTAAGAGTGTCCTGTACATTCTAGGACCTCTTCCGATGGCTTTGAGAGGACATAAATATCTATTGATGGCAGTGGATAATTTTACCGGTTACACTGAAGTGGTTCCACTCCAGACTCAAAGGCTGATGAAGTAGCCACAGCTTTCATCTACAATGTGATTGCAAGGCATGGAATTCCTAAGTACATTTTACAGATGAAGGTAGTAAAGTCATGTCTTCATTGCTACGGCAAGTGTGTGAGAAGCTAAATATCCATCACCTCCACACATCTTCTTTTCACCCACAGTACAAAACTAAAGTAGAATCCCAGATATTGACTGGAATTTGGGGGCTGGTTACTCACGCACTAGCAGGGCTTTTGTGGATTTATTGGATGATTGTTTTCTACATCAGCATGTTCGGGAGGCAACCAGAGGGAGTAATACTCCCGATTTGATTATCAGCAGTGATTCTTCATGCATTAAGAATCTGCAGATAAATGAACCACTAGGTGGCAGTGATCACAGTGTGCTGAAGTGGGATTTACTCAAAGAGGTAACTACCATTAGGGGTAAAGGGAAGGGTTATTGCTTCCGTAAAGGCGACTACAATGGACTGAGACAGTATTTAAATTCTATACAGTGGGACCAACTGATGATGTTACCAACAGCAAATTCAAAATGGGAAGCATTCAAAGAACTTATCTTGGAAGCTACTAGGCTTTACATACCAACCAAGAAATATTGTTCAAGTTTTAGGCCTAAATGGATGTCAGATGAACTAATGAGGCATATGGCAGAGAAGAAAAATGCATGGGATACATACAAATTAACACATGACACAGAAGCCTATGATAGATACACGTTGATATGCAACCAAGTTACAAAGGAGGTTAGGCAGGCGAAGGCAGATTACGAGAAATCCTTGGCAAGGGATGCAAAGAAAAACAGCAAAGAGTTATTTACTTATGTAAACTCTAGAAGGAAGGGGATAAATCAGATTGGTCCACTTGATATTGATGGGTCAACTGTTGATGATCCTGCTCAGGTAGCTAACAAACTAAATGAATATTCTGCATCGACATTCACACATGAGGAGTTATTCAGCAAGGGGAATGCCAGAGGTGTATTCAACTCTAGCAGTAAGCTACAGAATCTTGAAATAATTGGGAGTAAAGTGGAGGAGAAACTGTTGAAGATAAACACAAGAAAGGCACCCGGGGTGGATGGGATCTATCCAGTTATATTAAAGGAGGCAGCAAAGGAAGTAAGCAAACCCTTAGCCATAATTATGAGAGCTTCCTTGGACTCAGGGGAGGTACCCATAGACTGGAAATGTGCAAATGTGACCCCAATTCACAAAGGAGGATCAAAGGCTGACACAAGTAATTATAGACCTGTGAGCTTAACTTCTGTTCCAGGAAAATTAATGGAGGCACTGGTTAAAGAAGCACTGCAGGATCATTTAGACAAGACTTCAGTTATAGCTCAGACAGAGCATGGTTTTGTTAAGGGGAAGTCTTGCCTGACCAACTTGATTGGATACTATGATGCAGTCACAAAAGAACTGGATGCAGGGAATAACTTTGATATTATATACTTGGATCTTAGAAAGGCTTTTGATACTGTTGCCCATGGAAGACTGCTACACAAATTGGAGCAGTGTAACATTGGAGGCAAATTGCTGCTATGGATAAAGCGGTGGTTGCGGGGGAGAAGACAAAGAGTGGTAATCAATGGACACTGCTCATCGTGGACTAATGTTATTAGTGGAGTCCCTCAGGGCTCAGTGTTGGGTCCATTATTGTTTTCTGTATTTATAAATGATATTGATGATGGTATATTAAGCTTAATGTCCAAGTTTGCGGACGATACAAAGGTTGGCAGGGTTGTCAAGGACACTACTGACACTATGCTGCTGCAGCAATATCTGGAAAGGTTGAGCAGATGGGCTGAGAGGTGGCAAATGAAGTTTAACGTTGACAAATGTAAAGTACTACACATGGGAAACAGCAACCCCAGAGCAACGTATGAACTCTGTGGTACTACACTGACAGTGGTAGAGAATGAAAGGGACCTGTAGGTGGTTGTGCAGGCAGATATGAAGTTCTCTGAGCAGTGCAGATGGGCTGCAAGAGTAGCTCATGGAGTATTGTCAATGATATACAGGAATTTTTCCAGCAGGGATAAGGAGGTGATTATTCCATTGTATAAGGCAATGGTCAGGCCACACCTAGAGTACTGTATACAGGTCTGGAGGCCTCATTTCAAGAAGGATGTAGAGCTGCTGGAACGAGTACAGAGAAGGGCAACAAGATTAGTGAATGGAACAAAGGGGTGCTCTTACGAAGAAAGGCTTATGTTTTGCAAATTACAGTGTCTGGAGACTGGGCACCAGCGAGGTGATCTGATAGAGGTGTATAAAGCCTTGAATGGTTTAAGCATGCTCAATGCTGATGGGATTCTTCCTCTAGCTCAGAAAAATCACCTGAGAGGGCATAAATTCAAATTGAGGAGAGACAGATGTAGGATATATGTGCGGAAATTTGCCTTTAGCCAGCGGGTGGTTGGTTGATGGAACAGACTTCCATCCCTTGTGGTGGAGGTTGAGAGCCTAAATAAGTTTAAGGCTCAGCTGGACAGGTATTTTGAACGAACAGAGGGGTGAAGTGGAAGTGGGTTTTTTTTTTTTTTTTTGGCTGATGCTGCATAAGCTTGCTTTCTTGCATCAAATGCATCTACTAATGCTAATGCTAAATGCTAATGTCTGAATCACCCATTAGCAACTATTTTGTCACATGTAGTCAACGATGCTCAATCAAATTCAGATGTCATGGTCCCACTGGCAGTTGTGGTGTACAATGCAGAAACTCACAGTTCCACGCAGGAATCACCCAACTTTTTTTGATCAATGGTAGAGATTTGGTGTTGCCCTCTGATCTATGTCATGCCAAAGTAAGACTCTCTTACGAATCTTTGGAAAATTATTCGGAGCAGATGTGTGCACACCTTCAGAGTGTACCCTGGTGGGAAGGAGCAGCAGTGCGTAGCACACGCTTCTTGATTAGACCGGGTTTTGAGCCTGTCACCACCAAATACGGAGGATGTGGAAAGGTCAGGGAATGACCACCGCATATCCCGGAGCAGTATGGCCTTAGTTGCTAATGCTCCTAAAAAACCAAATAACCAAAATAGCCTTCAGAGAATATATGAGATTGTCTTTCAACATTTGGAAGAAGCAGTGCAAAAGCAAGAACAACGTAGAGCATCAATATCTGTAGACAAAAATATCCGGGTAGGAAGCCTCGTTTATGTTTTTATTCCTAAGATAAAAGTAGGTACTGCAAAGAAACTGGCTCGTTTGAGTACAGGTCTTTATCAGGTGATCAGTCAGACCTCACTGGTTAACAATGAAATACAGAATCTGTATAACCCAAAAGATAAGCAGATTGTGCATACAGATCGATTGACAAAGGTAGTTGATTGGAAAGTTTTTCCCGAACTTAGAATAGAGGAATAGGAACATATTGAACTACCAGATCAAATGTGTACAGAGACAGTGCCAAAAGAAACTTGGATCTTTGTTGATCCCATAGTGGAAGAGTGCGATTGGATCCCACCAGTAGACCCCAGACCTGTGATTAACCAACCAACAAAACTGTAACTATTCCAATGTCCATTCCTTTGATGTCTCTCCCAAATAAAAATCAGAATAGGCACTCAAAGATAGAGCAGTCTGAGGAGTCAGAAGAAACTGCCTGTAGGCCAACCCAGTCACATGGTTATAATTGCTGCAGTCGCAGTCGTGCCACTCAAACTCCACATGTGGTAACTATTATCCCCATCATAAAAAGAAGAGATAGTACCCGAATCAGCTTTTGTTAGAAGAGCGGAAACAGAACATAATAATCCCACCAGTGAAACAGAGATACAGAGAGATGAATCTCCAGATCAAAATATTGAGGAACAAGGAAATGCAGATCAAGTAGAACAGCCGAGTGGAGTAGAGAGAGCAATACAGTGGATGTTAGGTCCACTCGCTTTGAGATTAGATCCACGAACAATGACAAAAGTTTTGATTTAGCAGGTTTACTTAGAGATGCTTGGAGGTGATGAATCTTAAGATTAAAACTCTGAAGAATGAGAGAGCTTTATGAGGAGAAGGCTTGCCGTTATGTTTCTTTTGTTTAAGAAAAAAAATTTTTGGAAAAAGGAGAGATACATAAGAGTGACAGTTTTTTTTCTCTATTTATAGATTGACTATTGGGTTCTGAAATAAGTATGACATTCAGCCTGAGATGTTTGCTGAGGATGATGACCCTAGGAACATTTTTGCTGCTTAGTCAAGCTGACATTGAACTGTGTCAAGTGAAGCATGGAGTGTATGTGTGGGAAATGACCAGACTGTCCGTATCTCTGCACAAGTTAATTCCCCAGAATAGTTGTTCTATTATGTACTGTGGTAATTGCATTAAGCAGTGGGTATCCAGAATTCTTCTTAAAAATGGTACCCTGATCCCACCAGCACATTTTATGTTGAAACAATCATTAAAGGAAAATGGCACTTCAGTTATTTATCAGTGCCAAAGAGGTGGGGAGAGTTGAATGCAGTAAAGGACAGTGTAAAGGAAATATCGAGTACTGTTACGAAACTGAGTGCAATCAGCAGGCTTCATGTATATGTCAGAGAGAAGCAGCCGAAACACATTGGCTATCAGAGTGTGGATTGCAGACTGTCAGGAATCTGCCAGTTATTTCCTAAAAAATGTGCTTGACACCACCTGGAAAATGTGGATCAGGTCAGATGCATGAGACATGTGGTGTCTGATGAGCAAGCTCATTTCGAAGAGCATGGGTAAAAATTGGGTCATGTTTACAGACCCAATTTTTACCACATTAGAGAAGGGTACCTTGATAATAAGAAAATTTGGTAATTAAAGAACGTACGTAATAAATAAAGAACCATTATAGGCAGAAGTACCGTGTCAGTTCATGCTAACCCCACAATCATTGAAGTTTCTTTTTATATCTCAACAAGGGAAGGTAGTACAAGGAATGATACACTTGGCAGGAAGAGATGAATGCAAGAGAATGGTTTGTATCTTTTGTTTGGAGTTGAAAGCAATCGAAACTGTTTTCACTATTGTATCTTATGTAATATACCTAATTCTGGGTATTCTAGAAGCAACAATTGTCTGGTACTCTAAATTTATCATTAAATCCGTAGGACAAACAGTTAAGGGACTTTTCATGCTAGTTAGTGCCATGTGGAAAATGTTTCAGACTGCCTGGTGCCTAACAAGCCTAGCAGGCCTTTCCATTGGAACAGAAGTCAGAACAACCACAGGAAGAGTGTAGGAATACTTAAAAGAACATATTCCCTTGGAGTCGAAGCCACTTTTGCGGGTCATGCCCTTGCAGATTCTTTTATACCTGTCAGAACTTATACTTATAGTTGATTCAACATTTACCAATCATCAGATTTTACATGCCAAAATAAAAGAATCCCAAGCAGACTTACCTCGACCATGAAAAATCTCCACTAAAGCCCGAGTGACTTGGCTAAACTTGGAATACAAGTAATGCCTATGGTTCGTTTCTGACGCCCAACAAACTCTTTTTCCAATTACCACTAACCTTTAAACAAGTGCAGTGTCACTGGCAGACAAAACGAATGTATTACAATTTCCCTAGAGAACTTCATCTCATAAGTCAAGTTGCTTGCCCACAGAATGCCTACTGTGCGTGGGGTGTACATTGTGTTCTAGGATACCACTTTGAAGCAATAACAAAGAATCCCTGAGCTGGCCAGGAATTACAAATTGTATTGCAGGAAATAGTGATTCAAATCGCCACATCATTGATAGTCAACACTGTTTACACTATTGGGTTTGGTTAGTTCCAGATTTCACTCGAGTTTATGAAGTCTGAAAAATCGAAGGAGTTTCTGCCGATGCATAGTGGGAGTACAGACACAAGCCAATGAAACCATTGAGACTATATCATTAAAGAATTTCACTATCACACGAAATAACATTGAAATCCAAGTACTAGGAACATTCGATCAACCCATCGACATCCTTGAACATTATTTAATTCTGAGAGTAGGCAATAGTAATGAAGCTTACTAGACCAGGCAGCTTTAGTGTCCCGACCAAAATGTGGTGAAATCGGTGACACACAAGCGAATTATAGCATTTAAAAACAGTTTATTTTTGACGACCGAATGATACAATGTCACTTCTAGGAAGAAAAGGTTCAATGTTAGAAGAGTGAATGTTATTTAGAACAAATGGTAGCTAGCAAAATTAATAAGTTTCCAAAAACTCAAATTTACAACCAGCTAGAAATTGAGCCTTCTGGCAGCCTTCTTTACGAAAACATGCCATGCAGGATGGCACAACAAATAATCCAGCAAGAGTTATTGATAGAAATATGATAGGTATCTTGATCCAGGAAGTGAGTCCTCCATCAATTAATTGATGAAACCACAGTGTCCAAGGAAACTGCCCTGGTGCAAAACTTGATATGTAAGAAACTTGTGAAAAGTTTGGGTCTTCTAAACAAAACTCTATGTCCTTGCAGGCTGTAATAGTTTGGGTTACATTGAAAATGTTACAATCAGCGCCATTAACATTGGACTTATGTCTTAAATTCGTTGAAGACATTACCAAACCAATTGGATGTTTTGCACGTGGTATACTAGCCACCCTCACTTTTCAAGCATTTTCAACATGCCTTACTGGAACAATTTCTGTAAACTTCCAAAGTATATTAGTGGCCACTAGATCAATTAAACTAACCCAAGAACCAACTACCTACAGTATCCAATTCAAGACAGATATTAAATGCCACAATGAAAACTTATGTCTAGTTGCACAAACTATTACAGCCTGCAAGGACAACTAGTTTTGTTTAGAAGACCCAGCGCTACAAGTAAGCCACCCAAACTTTTCGCAAGTCTCTTACATATGAAGTTTTGCACCAGGGCAGTCTCCTTGGACAGTGTGGTTTCATCAATTAATTGATGGAGGACTCACTCCCTGGATCAAGATACCTATCATATTTCTATCAATAACTCTTGCTGGATTATATGTTGTATCATCCTGCATGGCATGTTTTCGTAAATAAATAAAAAAAATATAAACTTATATATATATTTTTTTATGGCATACGAGAGGAAAGTTTCAAAAGAAAAGGGAGTCGGAAGGGTGAACGAGAAGTGTAAATGACATAAGATACCCTCTCCTTTGTTTAGAAAAACAAGAGAAAAGGCGTGCAAATGGAGTGAATCTTTCATTTGAAAGGGAGTAATGAGGAGAGAAAGAGAGAGTAAATGGAATTATTTTTTTCGCTTACTATTTTTCTCTTCCTGTTCATTAGCCATGCTTTTCAAGGATTTCTGAAGTTTTTTGACTAATCTGTGTATCACACTATGATAAGTGTCTATTTTATTGTGCTTAAACCCTAAGATGTATTACCAACAAGACCCACTATTAAATGCATTACAATCAGTTATTGTCAAACTTACATGTCAACTTTACACTGGTACCTAAATACTTGGACAGCGAGATGTTTGTCACTTCCTTAGAGTACGACCAAAGGCTACACAAAGAACTTAGACCAATTGGCATACATGAATCATAAATATTCTAACCTATAGTTATTTAGTAATAAAGGTACAGAGTTTATTTTTCTAAATTAAAGATACAACAATTTGTTTCCTTTATCTATTTTATATGATATGCTTAATAAATCATGTTTTATTTATTCACCTTTGCCTCCTTGCCATTCTCTTGCTACTCAACACCCACAGCACATGTTTTTAGTGAAAGAGCCATAGTTTTGCAGCATTCTGAGGTCTAACTACAGGGAGGAGCTCAGAGTGAATAACCAAAACCTTAAATCAAAACACAGGCATTTTCTGGAACACCAATATTATTGATTGAACTTACCCAGAAACCTTATTTTACATATTGAATGTTGAATAATAGTAACAGTTGATTGCCTTAATCATCATGTAAAGGATGATGTCCAGCAAGCACACTATAATGGGAAGCCCTGTGGAACACTTGGATCCATATCATTAAAATTTCACATAAAATGCACTATAAAAACAGAGCTGGTATATTAGCCAGTCCGCACTAAATAGTATATTGTGTTATCCAGTGCCTTCGGCTGCTGTTCCTTTCCTTGTGATGGAATACCTCTACTATCACTTAACAATATGGCCTTCCTTTTAAACACATTATTAACAAAAGTTGAGAAACATTTAAAGGACACTCGACTTACAAACAAATCCCGCAAAGTATCCAAATCCAAATTAAAGGTCTCCCGTTCAAGCATGCTGTGCAGATCTTCATAATGGGGACAATAGAGCATGACATGAAGGCCGATCTCCATCACCTCAAAGAAGCACAAGCCAGAAGCACAAACCAAACTGACTCAGCCAAGACATTAAGCCATACCCGGTCAGCAGGAAACAAGCACTCAAGTTGAACTGCAATCACGATCTTAATTTCCTATTCACGATTGTTATGGAGGCTATGAAAGCATAGGTTTCCGTGACTTTATCAGAGTCATTCCATCTAGTTTGCCAAATACTCATTAACTCATCATGTATCCTCCATATTTCAACCACAAGCAGCCGCAAAAATCTCCACAGAGATTCCTCTTCTAAGACAGTACCTTAAACTAGCACGACAATAAATGCATGCTAATTAATCACAACATTAATCACTTTATGATACCAAGCTCCAGCAGCATATGTGATAATTGATACAAATAAACACTCATATACTGCCAGGGGCTCACATTTGGTGAGTATGGGATTAGCACACACACTGAGGGTCTTGAGGTGGATATCATCATTCTTCTCTTTCTTCGTGATTCCCTTGTACTTCTGACTTTCTCTCTCTCTCTCTCTCTCTCTCTCTCTCTCAGGGTAACTGAAATTTTTTTGGCTGGTGCAGCATAAGCCTCAGGCTTCCTTGCATCATATGGGTAATAATAACAATAATAATATCATGTTTATTGATGGTCATTTGATTCCCCATTTCACCCTTATTACGCTGTGGAGCTTGGCATAAAGGAGTTTTTCTTTGTTTTAGATATATGATATGTTTTGTAAAAAACAAGTGGTCTTCCAGACAAACACCAAGGTACTTGATGGCACACACATTCCTCAAAGAGGCACCTCCGCTACAAACAACAGGAGGACTCGTCTTGCCTAGCTTTCCCTTCAGCAACATTGTAACAGTTTTGTCTTTAGAAATATTAAGATTGTGCAAGGTACTCCAATCCAACAGATCCTGTAACAGGGCACTGGCCCTGTCTTCAATATCTCTCCTGGAGTTACTGGACACCAGCAAAACTAAATCATCCGCATAGGCGATGGCCTCTGAGTTCCCAATGTTACGCTCTAAAAATTCATCTAATACCATGTTCCATATTGAGGGGCTGAGGATCAACCCCTGTGAGCATCCCCGTTTGACCTGAAAATATCCTCCTGAAGAGTAGACCGAACAATTACACTACGGTCAGAAAAGTAATCCCGCAAGATGTTATATAAGTCCCCAGGACAGTGGGCAGTTCCCGCCTTGCAGAAGATGCCACCCCACCACAGGGCATCAAACGCACCTCTAAAGTCCACAAATAAGTCGAAGACATATCGTCTTGATTCTCCTGTACAATCGTACTAAGTTTACATATAGGATCTTCGGTTGAGAGGCCCTTCTTAAAACCATTTATTGTTAACTTGAAGAAAGATGTAAATTTTCATAATTAAATAATTTTCATAAATTTCATAATTTCCAGGTATGAAAATTTCATAATTTTCATACCTGGAAATTTTCAGAGTCTCGAACATTTTTCCCAAGATTGGAAGCAAAGCATTTGGGTGATATGACATTGGTTCACTCAAGGACTTGTCCGGGTTTTTCAGGATCACTCTTAGGACCGCGCTTTTCCACAATTTGGGAAAAATTCCTTCTAGTTGACATGTATTGTAAAGATCTAACTTACATCAGGGACACAATGAAAATGTTTTATAACACGTGTCTCGATAAAATCGATCCCTGGGACCTTCCCATCCCTTACCCTATTAACTGCAGCATTTAATTCAGTTCAAGTAAACAGGGACCGTCTCTCATTAGAGATATATTCCTGATTCGCTACCTCAACGGATTTCTGAAAGTCAGTGTTCATCTCTTTATTATCTTTTAAAAACAATTCTTACAAGACCTGCTGGACAGACTGAGCCCAATTCACTGTATCCTCCTGGTTCCCATCCAGTACAGAATAAGCAATTATAATTATAATTCTAATACTAATTCTCAGTGATAACCTTGTAGACCGGGCCCCAGAGGTCTGCATTTCCAACCTATTCAATAAATGATTGCCATGCAAGTCGCTTATATTGTTTAATCTTTGATGAGTATCCATTCTTTTTAACTCCATAGCTTTGTTTTAATTCCATGATTACAGCAGGATTAGCTATTCATCTTGCGTCTGAAAATTTTTCCTAACAGATCTTACCCTACGTTTTAATTCATCTAAATATGAATTCCACCCCGGGACAGATTTAAAACACTTCTTTTTCTACTCGTCAATTTATGACTTGCTGACTTTAAAATGTTAGTTGAGATTTCTGCCTTTTGGGTAGCACCACATAGATCCCAGTCCACAACTTCACAGATTTTAACCTGAATATAGTTATCAAATCTATCCCAGTTCATCAATATAATATTATACCTACTGGTCTCCAGCCAGGCAAGACGCACTCCAGCCCCACAATAATCAAAAGAAATACCCATATGGTCACGTGTAGTTAATGCACCATGAACCTTCCAAATTATAAATATTACCTAAAAGAGCACGGGAACAAACAGTAATATCAATGTAAGATTCGCCATGCAGGAAGGAGAAGGTAGGAAGCTGCCGCTGGTCATTGATGACGCCCCACCAAGTGGAGCAAAAGAAATCATCAATCTCCTGTCCTCTTTCATATTTATTCCCAGCTTCGCAGAGTGTGCAGCCACAGTTTGCATCAGCAGCAATAATCACAGGCTTCCCCCTCAGGACACCCTCCAACTTTTCCAAATATTGTATATATGGGTTAACTTGATAACAATAATATCAATATACTTACTGTAAAGGGACACCGGGTACACAGAACCAGTAGGTATCATTATTTCACATGCCCCACAATGCAAACACAAAGTTGTAATCGTGGTAACCACTATCCATGGATTAATAGCTATTACAGCAGCAAGAGGCATGTCTCCACTTTGTATGATTCTGTATGTACTCGGATATCCCCTCACTTTCCCTTTAAAGTTATAGGGTTCCTGCACAAGAATGATGTCATAGGATCCCTCCTCCACCATCGTACACAGATGAGATGCAACATCTTTTGCCCAGAGAGCAATTATTTTTAAAACCATTAATACAAATGTATTTATAACTTTACTCATAATCAATCCTTTCTTATTTTGTTCCAATGCTTTATCATATCCAGAGCATGGTTCATTTACTCCACTATGCTCAGGGGAACTTTTTACACTAACCATTGATGCATTTAGCAGGCTCCAAGTTTTTGGAATATTCCTTAAATGAGCGACCTTGTGCACTACAGTGTCCACAGTAGGTTTTGTTCATACAATATTTTGCAATATGTCCGTAGGCCAAACACTTCTAACATTGGGTTACTGTTATAATGTCCCACACCCGGCAGGAGTCACAGTTAATAAACAGCCTACCAGTATTTAACAACAGCCTGTGGATATGCCCAGATTTTTTTGTAAAATCCAATTGGTTGTAAATTTTCCTCTAACTTTATTAATTGACAAAACAGAAACATCCTTCAACAATTGATCTTTAGTAATTTCATATACACTCAAGTTCCTTTGCCACATTTGTTCAATCAATTGTTCTTTAGTTACTTCTTCACTAACGTCAAAGACTAGAAGCTTGGGTTTCATTCTCTTAGGTTTCTCGAGAGTCATACCAAGATCTTTAACTTGAAGACATCCTTTAATTTTCTCAAGGTCTTGGACTGAATCCATCGCTATAATAACCTTCCTATCCTTCTTCACTGCTCTTACACTTTTAACTTTAATGTCTTGAAACATTGGATTCACTGTTTTCAGTAACTCTTGATTCATGTCGTTGCTAGAAAAGAAATTAATCACTATTAAAAGTTATAACAGCAATCTTTGGTTTTCTTTCTGTATCCTGTTCTTTTGATACAAATTGGGCATATGACTTCTGAGACTCCTTTTTCTCCTTTTCTTCCAATTTAGTTTCTAAAACATTATCCTCAATTTATAAATCTACACATAAATCTCATTTGTAAATCTATCGGTACACTGTACTGTACTGAGATAATTCTTGCCCATGTGTGCCTGTTCCGAGGTGCCATTGGCTGCGAGTTCTTGTTTGTGGATGATAATGCCATACCCCATTGCACTGAAGCTGTTAATATACTTTTGAAAAGTGACGACATTGTTCGTATGGATTGGCCTGCCCGTTCCATCGAACACATGAAGGACGCTTTGGTGACACGCCTGGCGGCACGTCCACACCCACCAGATAATGTTCACCAGCTGAAGATGGCGCTGACAGAGGAAGGGACGATGTTACCACAAGAACTTATCAACAACATTGTTCTAACTATGGGCAGGTGGTGCAAAGCATTCATCGACATTAGGGGAGGACATATCTCCTACTGACGACCGCATCTTTCCTTTGTTCCATATTTGGCAGTGAAGCATCTGTATCATGGCAGCCAGTGCTGGGTTGCCATTTTTGAATAAAGTCCCTCTGAACCGTTTAGTTTCCGTTGTTGTAACAGTGTTGTTTCCTTCATCATTTCTGTACCTCACGAGATTCCTTTGATATGTTTTCCCATATCCATGCCACTCATATGAGAAACTACAGGTGAAAACCTGACTGATCCTTAAGTTTTGCACTCCAGTGTATTTTCATATAACCCTAGGGGCAGTGACATAGGAACGCCTTGGCATTGGGGCAGGTGCCAAGGGTGCTGGTATCAGAGGGGCGCCACTGACAAATCATATCAGTTCCGTGTCAAGCTATTTCGACACACGAGGAAATCTAACGAAATGGCGCCCCTAGATGACGCATTAAGATGAGAGCAGCGGGCAGGATGCAAATTAATTTTTGCTAAATGGAGTGTATTCAGAGGATGACTCAAGCCTGCATGCATCCTTAAATCTGAATACATACTGCATAGCAGCATATATCTATTTGTCATCCAGAATGCAACTTTTAAGAGACCAATCAGGCGACCGCTTCGTCGGTACATGCTCGAATGAACACCACTTTGCAATTCAAGAACTGTGTACGTTCTGAGATACACTGAATAAGTTTGAAGATATAAATAATGAATATACAGGTTATCTCAAAAATATTGGTACAAACGTTTAGGGGAGGTAGGTAACATCTAAAGGAAAGTGAATCGCATAGGACCCCTTAACCGCAAACGTCAACGTAAGTCAGTAGATGGCGCGGTAGTCGCCGCACGAAGAGCATGCATGGATATTCAAACTTTGAGCTGGCACACATGCACCTAGTGTATGAATTAGCAGAGGGTCCACACAGTGTGTGCGCCCCCAAGCGGCACAACATCGCTTCGCAATAAATGTGTGGGCAGGTATGGTCGTGGACTGCTTAGTCGGCCCATACCTGTTACCATCCGCATGAACTCAACTAAATATCGTATCTTCCTTCAGCAAGTTCTACCAGGGTTACTTGATGATGTTCCAGCAAATGTGAGAGGCAACATTTGGTTTCAACATGACGGGGCGCCTGCCCATTATGGAAAGTGTGTTCGTGACCATTTGAACAGGCGTTTTGGGCATCAATATATTGGCCGTGGTGTACCCATTACCTGGCCCCGTGATCACCTGATTTATCGAGCCTTGATTTCTTTCTGTGTGGGGCCCTCAAATCTATTGTATATGAATCGCCTGTGGAGATGGAAATGGATCTTGTGACAAGACTCGTCTGCGCTTCTGCTACTGTCAAACAAACTCCAGATGTGTTCAACCGTGCCCGTCAATCAATGCGGTGTTGGTGTCAAGCATGCATCGCGTCTCATGGTGGAACCTTCGAGCACCTGTTGTAACATCATGAAATGCCTCCATCTCGTACTCCATTGTTAATATTATGTCAAATAAATGTTTCCCACTAATTACTGTCTTGTGTCATTTCTGCTACTTGTGCCTCTGCGAGTACTTTGCCATGACATTTCCGGTCATGGGTCCCTATGCGAACCCATAACCGGATGACTTTTTTGTGCCCTTTTAAGGGCACAAAAGGTGATAGAGTTGTACACGTTGGCACTAATGATATCAAGAGTAGCAGACCGGCAGAATTGCTTAAGTACAGGTCACGGTTGAAAAAAAGCCGTGAAATAGGGTTGAATTTGAAACTGTCTGCAATTCTGCCTAGAAACGATAGGAGGGAGTATATGATGAGAGCCTTGTCGATCAATTCGGCCCTGGAAAGATTGTGCAAGACTCTTGAGCCTTGCATAAGTACAGTCCAGGCTGAAAAAAATTCTACCCCTTGGGTAGAATTTTTTTCAGCCTGGACTGTACTTGTTAACAGGAGAGATAGCTTCTACAGGGATGGGATACACTTAAATAGAAAGCGTGCACGAATATTTGTTGATGCTGTCGAGGCAGTATTAGGTGGGTCGGAAAACTGCTAGCTTGGGGAGAGACAAACACGAACAGATTAACAGTAGCCACGGCAGAGGTGAAAGAGATTCTTGCACTGCTTCTATTGGAATGAGCAGAAGCCTGAAAAACAAGATGCAGGATATTTCAGAAACTGCTGGGAGTCACTGCTGTACAAGTAAACACATGGGTTGTGTTAGGGTAGCTAAGAATAGAAATAGGTGCATGTATAGTTGCGTGTACACCAATGCTACGAGTTTAGTAAATAAATTTGATGAATTTGAGGGATTGCTCAAAACATCAAAGGCAGATATTGTTGGGATATCAGAGACGTGGTGTCACACAGATATAAGGAATGCAGAACTGGAATTTGGGGAGTACAACGTCTACAGAAAGAATAGACTGGATAGGAAGGGAGGAGGGGTTATGCTATTAGTTAAGAAATACATAAAATCCAAGGAAGTGAAGCCAGTGGACATCGCTGGACAGTGCAGTGTCGAGTCAGTTTGGTGTGACATAAGCATTGGGAGATCAAAATTGAGAGTAGGAGTATGCTATAGACCTAATGACTCTGATGAGTATAATAAGAAACTGCACAGGGAAATAGAGTGGGCTAGTAAATCAGAGAGTCTTATAATGGGAGATTTTAATTTCCCAGATATTGACTGGAATTTGGGGGCTGGTCACTCACACACACACTAGCAAGGCTTTTGTGGATTTATTGGATGATTGTTTTCTACATCAGCATGTTCGGGAGGCAACTATAGGGAGGAATACTCTTGATTTGATTATCAGCAGTGATTCTTCATGCATTAAGCAACTGCAAATAAATGAACCACTAGGTGGCAGTGATCACAGTGTGCTGAAGTGGGATTTATTCAAAGAGGTAACTACCATTAGGGGTAAAGGGAAGGGTTATTGCTTTCGTAAAGGCGACTACGATGGACTGAGACGGTATTTAAATTCTATACAGTGGGACAAACTGATAATGTTATCAGCAGCAAATTCAAAATGGGAAGCATTCAAAGAACTTATCTTGGAAGCTACTAGGCTTTACATACCAACCAAGAAATATTGTTCAAGTTTTATGCCTAAATGGATGTCAGATGAACTAATGAGGCTTATGGCAGAGAAGAAACATGCATGGGATTCATACAGATTAACACATGACACAGACGCCTATGATAGATACAAGTTGTTCCGTAATGAAGTTACAAAGGAGGTTAGGGAGGCGAAGGCAGATTACGAGAAATCGTTGGCCAGGGATGCAAAGAAAACCAGCAAAGAGTTCTTTACTTATGTAAACTCTAGAAGGAAGGGGATGAATCAGATTGGTCCACTTGATATCGATGGGTCAACTGTTGATGATCCTGCTCAGGTAGCTAACAAACTAAATGAATATTTTGCATCGATATTCACACATGATGAGTTATTTAGTGAGGAGAAAGCCAGAGGTGTATTCAACTCTAGCAGCAAGCTAGAGAATCTTGTAATAACTCAGAGTAACGTGGAGGAGAAATTGTTGAATATAAACACAAGAAAGGCACCCGGGGTGGATGGGATCTACGCAGTTATATTAACGGAGGCAGCAGAGGAAGTAAGAAACCCTTAGCCATAATTATGAGAACTTCCTTGGACTCAGGGGAGGTACCCACAGACTGGAGATGTGCAAATGTGACCCCAATTCACAAAGGAGGATCAAAGGGCGACACAAGTAATTATAGACCTGTGAGTTTAACTTCTGTTCCAGGAAAATTAATGGAGGCACTAGTTAAAGAAGCACTGGAGGATCATTTAGACAAGACTTCAGTTATAGCTCGGACACAGCATGGTTTTGTTAAGGGGAAGTCTTGCCTGACCAATTTCATTGGATACTATGATGCAATCACAAAGGAACTGGATGCAGGGAATAACTTTGATATTATATACTTGGATCTTAGAAAGGCTTTTGATACTGTTGCACATGGAGGACTGCTGCAAAAATTGGAGTAGTGTGACATTGGAGGCAAATTGCTGCTGTGGATAAAGGGGTGGCTTAGGGGGAGAAGGCAGAGAGTGGTAATCAATGGACATTGCTCGTCGTGGACTAATGTTATTAGTGGAGTCCCTCAGGGCTCAGTGTTGGGTCCATTATTGTTTTCGGTATTTATAAATGATATTGATGATGGTATATCAAGCTTAATGTCCAAGTTTGCAGACGATAGAAAGGTAGGCAGGGTTGTCAAGGACACTACTGACACTATGCTGCTGCAACAGGATCTGGAAAGGTTGAGCAGATGGGCTGAGAGGTGGCAAATGAAGTTTAACATTGACAAATGTAAAGTATTACACATGGGAAACAGCAACCCCAGAGCAACTTATGAACTCTGTGGTACTACACTGACAGTGGTAGAGAACGAAATGGACCGGGTGGTGGTTTTGCATTCAGATATGAAATTCTCTGAGCAGTGCAGACGGGCTGCAAGAGTATCTTATGGTGTATTGTCAATGATATACAGGAATTTTTCCAGCAGGGATAAGGAGGTGATTATTCCCAAGTATAAGGCAATGGTCAAGCCACTCCTAGAGTACTGTATACAGGTCTGGAGGCCTCATTTCAAGAAGGATGTAGAGCTGCTGGAACGAGTACAGAGAAGGGCAACAAGATTAGTGAATGGAACAAATTGGTGCTCTTACGAAGAAAGGCTTATGTTTTGCAAATTACAGTGTCTGGAGGCTAGGCACAAGCGAGGTGATCTGATAGAGGTGTATAAAGCCTTGAATGGTTTGAGCATGATCAATGCTGATGGAATTCTTCCTCTTGCTCAGAATAATCACCTGAGAGGGCATAAATTCAAATTGAGGAAAGACAGATGAAGGATAGACGTGCGGAAATTTGCCTTTAGCCAGTGTGTGGTTGGTTGGTGGAACAGACTTCCATCCCTTGTCGTGGAAGTTGATAGCCTAAATAAGTTTAAGGCTCAGCTGAACAGGTACAGGCGGGCCTCGATTAACGCGATTAATTCGTTCCGCGAGCTCATCGCGCAAAACGGAAACCCGTTAATCGAATATAATAATCAATAGGAAAAATTATAATTGGTCCTTGACCTTCTGGAATGTCCATAAAGAATTTTAAAAAACCTTTTAAATAACTTTTTAACTGTATATAATGTAAAAGATAATGAAAATAATTATGGAATTAAATGTTTATTGCATAAAACAGCGGTTTTTAAACTGCGCGCCGCGGAATATTTTAAATTTTCGAGGGAAACACAGAGATACTCGACATCTGTCGGACACCTGCGAACTACTAGCTTGAGGTAGTTCACAGTTTCAGCATTTCTTATTAAGTTGTTTGGACCTAACTACTAAACGGAACTGTTAGCTGTTTCTTTTCGTCCGGGTGCGCCTTGAAAAAATTACTGAGACATTAAAGGCGCCGCGAACCGAGAAAGTTTGGGAACCTCTGACATAAAATACACAATGAAGAAATTACTGTTGCGGAAATATTCGAACGGTGTTGACTTTCTCTTTTCATCAATCAATTTCCGATAGCCGACAACAATCTTCTCTGGGCCCTGGCGAAATAAAATATCGCGGAGAACATCAAACCTGTTGTTTGAGGTTCTATGCGATACGAAAGATTTCATCTAATTCTTTTACCGTTATCTCCTTCGCGGTAACATTTTCATTTGGCTCATTTAAAAATTTGAATTTTTATGCAAGTGTGCATTGACTTTATTAGCAGGAGACAAACAAGTAATAGGTCTTCTTCCGATGGAACACACTGAGGCGGGCAGCGGGCAAACGTTTGTTTATTGACCGTTCTACTCGCGGTAAGCTTAACGCGCGATTCAAATTTTTTTTCAACTATCGCATAAAAAAATGAAAAAAAAAAAAAAAAAAGATCGCGTTAACTGGAAATTTGCATCTTGTAAAGTGAAAAGTGGTATAATTTTTCAAACAGCGTTAACTGAAATTCGCGTTAATCGAACTCGCGTTAATCGAACAAAATACAGGAAGGCCTCGCGTTATGCGAGGCCTTCCTGTATTTTGGATGAACAGAGGGGTGAAGTGGAAGTGGTTTTTTTTTTTTTTTTGGCTGATGCTGCATAAGGTTGCTTTCTTGCATCAAATGCCTCTACTAATGCTAATGCTAATGCTAAAGCACCTGTTGTAACGTCATGAAATGCATCCATCTCGTACTCCATTGTTAATATTATGTCAAATAAATGTTTGCCACTAATTACTGTCTAGTGTCATTTCTGCAACTTGTGCCTCTGCGACTACTTTGCCATGACGTTTCCGGTTATCGGTTCCTATGCGATTCACATTCCTTTAGATGTTACCTACCTACCCTAAACGTTTGTACCAATATTTTTGAGGCACACTGTATACTAATTTTATGCTATATAAACAGATGATATGATAGTGAATATTTTGATTTTAATTTAGGTGGTAGTAGTAGTAGTAATAGTAGTAGTAGTAGTAGTGGCATGTGATGCAAGAAAGCAATTGGATGAGCTTATGCAGCATCAGCCAAAAAAAAAAAAAAAAAAAATCACACCATTCCCTCCAAATGACTGTCCAGTTCCTCCTTAAATTTTTTCAACCTATCAACTTACACAACGACAGATGGAAGTTTGTTCCAGCAATTAAACACCCGCTGGCTAAAGGCAAATTTCCGTACACCTATTCTACTTCTGTCTTTTCTTAATTTGAATTTACGCCCCCTTAGGTTCGTAATCTGAACAAGTGGAAGGATCTCATTAGAATTCAGCGTGCTCAACCCATTTAGGGCCTTATACACTTCAATCAGATCACCGTGCAGGTGCCTAGTCTCCAGCCCCTGTAATCTGCAGAACTTAAGCCTCTCTTGGTAAGAGGATCCCTTATTTCCCCACACCAATCTTGTTGCCCTTCTCTGTACACGCTCAAGTAAATCTACTTCCTCCCTAAAATGAGGCCTCCAACCTGTACGCAACACTCAAGGCGTGGCCTGACCATTCCCTTATACAGAGGGATAATCACCTCCTTATCCCTGCTAGCAAAATTCCTATATATCGATGACAAAACCCTATGACCTGCCCTGGCAACCTGTCTGCTTTGCTCAGAAAATTTCATATCTAACTGCACAATAACTCCCAGGTCTTTTTCATTTTCTACCACCTTAAGTGTAGTACCACACAGTTGGTACGTTTCTCTGCGGTTACTTCTATCGATATGTAGTACTTTGCATTTCTCAAGGTTAAACTTCAGTTGCCACTTCTTAGCCCATCAGCCCAAATTATCTAGATCCTGTTGCAGTAGCGCACTGCCATTACTGTCATTAACAACCCTGCCAACCTTTGTATCATCTGCAAACTTCGACATTAAGCCTGATATACCTTCATCAATATAATTGATAAATATACAAACAACAGTGGACCTAACACCGAACCCTGCACGACTCCACTAATAACATTAGTCCAAGAAGAGCAGCACCCATTGATTACTACCCTCTGTCTTCTCCCACTTAACCATTCTTTTATCCATTGTAGCAACTTACCCTTAATACCATTCTGCTCCGATTTGTACAATAGTCTTCCATGAGCAACAGTGTCAAAAGCTTTCCTGAAATCCAAATATATGATATCAAAATTATTTTTTGCATTCAGTTCTTTTGTAACCACATCATAATATCCTATCAAATTTGTCAGACAAGACTTTCCCTTAACAAACCTATGCTGTGTCTGAATTATTGCTGCAATCTTGTCTAGATGATCCTGCAATGCATCTTTAACCAGTGACTCCATTATTTTACCCGGAACAGAAGTTAACCTAACTGGTCTCTAATTACTCGTGTCACCCTTCGATCCCCCTTTGTGAATTGAGGATACATTTGCACATCTCCAGTCCGTGGGAACCTCCCTTGAGTCCAAGGACGCTCTCATAATTATGGCTAAGGGTTTGCTTAGTTGCTTTGCCGCCTCCTTTAATATAACTGGACAGATTCCATCCACCCCAGGTGCTTTTCTTATGTTTAACAAAGGCAGATTACGAGAAATCTTTGGCGGCAAAAGATGCAAAGAGTAATTTATGTAAACTCTAGAAGGAAGTGGTTGAATCAGATTGGTGCACTTCATGTGGAGGGTTCAATTGTTGATGATTCTGCTTAGGTAGCTAACAAACTGAATCAGTATTCTACATCTAAATTTTCAAATGAGGAGTTTTTCTGGGAGGGGAATGCAAGAGGTGTATTAAACCCTGGCAATGAGCTAAATGATTTCGTAATAACTGAGAGTAAATTGGGGCAGAAATTGTTGAAGATAAATCTAATAAAGGTACTTCGGGCGGATCGGATCTATGCAGTTGTATTGAATGAGGCAGCAAAGGAAGTAAGAAAACCTTTAGCCATAATTATAAGAGCTTCCTTGACCTCAGCGGAGGTACCCATGGCCTGGGGATTTGCAAATGTGACCCCAATTCACAAAGGAGGATCA